>NC_090836.1:51930892-52238969 GCF_028021215.1 Eschrichtius robustus
TAAGTATCTTGTCTGCTGCTTATATCTTTTTTGGAGAAATGTCTATTCAGATCCTGTGCCCATTTTTTAATTGGGTTATTTGTCTATTATGTTTTAAGAGTTGTTTATGTATTCTGAATACTAGTCCCTTATCAGACATATGATTTCCAAAAATTGTCTCCTAATCTGTGGATTGTCTTTTACTTTCTTGATGGTGCCTCTAAAGCGCAAATTAATTTTGATGAAGTGCAATTTATCTATTTTTTTCCTTTGGTTGCTTGTGATTTTGGTGTCAGAAAGCATCACCTAATCCAAGATCAGAAAAAACTTATGTTTTTTTCTAAGAGTTTTATAGTTTTGGCTGTTATATTTATGTCTTTGATCAATTTTAAGTTAATATTTGTATATGGTGTGAGGTAAGAATCAATTGAACAGATTAGAGAATCCAGAAGTAGATCCACACATATATATGGCCAATTGATTTTACACAAAGTTGTAAGGGGAATTCAGTGGAGAGAAGATAGTCTTTTAAACAAATGCTGGTTGAGCATTAAGTATCTATTTGCCAGAAACAGGTGAACTTTGATCTATACCTGGCACCATATACAAAATTAACTCAAAACAGACTGTAGACCTATATGTAAAAACCAAAACTATAAAAAAAAAGGAGAAAAATTTTGTGACATTGTGTTAGGCAAAGTTTTCTTAAATATGAATTTAAAAAGCACAATTGATAAAAGAAAAAAATTGATGGCTTGTATTTCATCATTAACAAACGCTTCAAATGACACTGTTCAGAGAATGAAAAGATAAAGCACAATGTGGGAGAAAATATTTGCAAATCACCTAGCTGATAAAATATTTATATGCAGAATAAGGAATTCCATAAAGCCCAGTGGAAAAAGTAGACAAAAGGTTTGAACAGATGCCTCACCAAAGAAGATAGTGTTGTCAAAAAGCACATGTGGGACTTCCCTGGTGGCGCAGTGGATAAGAATCTGCCTGCCAATGCAGGGGACACGGGTTCAATTCCTGGTCCGGGAAGATCCCACATGCCACGGAGCAACTAAACCCGTGCGCCACAACCACTGAGCTTGCACTCTAGAACCCGCAAGCTGCAACTGCTGAGCCTGTGTGCCACAACTACTGAAGCCCGCACACCTAGAGCCCGTGCTCCTCAACAAGAGAAGCCCACGCAACACAATGAAGAGTAGCCCCGGCTCACCACAACTAGAGAAAGCCCACACACAGCCAAAAATAAATAAATAAAAATTTAAAGGAAAAAAAGCACGTGTAAATATACTCAACATCAATTGTCATTAGAAAAATGAAGATTAAAACCACAATGAGGTCCCACTATACATGTGTTAAAATGATTAAAATTTAAAAGATGAGCCCATACCAAGTATTGATAAGGATGTGGAGCAAGTAGAACTTTCATACATTGTTTTTGGGAATGAAATAGTCTTGCAATTTCTTAAAAAGAAACATCACTGTTATTTGTAGTAGAGAAAATTGGAAACAATCCAAAATGCCCATCAACAGCTGAATGGATAAACAAATTATAGAATATCCATATAATGAAATCCTACTCAGCAATTAAAAGGAATGAACTATTGATACATAAAAACATGGATGGGTTTCAAGATAATGATGCAGCATAAATGAAGCCAAACAAAGCAGTACATACTATTTTTTATATAATGTAGAAAATGCAAATTGGTCTACAATTGCAAAATACAGATAAGTGGTTTTCAGGGGACAGGACAGTAGACCTGGATGGACAAGAAGAGATTACAAAAAAGGGCTACAGGGAAACCTTTGGTGGTGGGGGGATACTGATAGATCTGTTCATCATTTTGGTGATGATGGTTTCACACTTGTAGTGATATGTCAGAACTTATCAAATTTTACACTTTAAATCTGCAGCAGTTTGTTGTATATCAATTTTACATCAATAAACACGAAAGTAACAAAAATTAGGGGTTCTGTGTTTAGGGGTGTTCTCCCCCTAAAAAAATGATCCAAAAATTGATCATTTTATTTTATCCACTAGATATAAATTACTATTTGGATTCTGTTACATAATAAAATCATTTACTCAAAATCTTGAATTATTGTGGAGAATAGCATAGAAGTCTTAATTTTTAAACTTTTTTTTCTTTTCCTAAATTCAAAGTAGTCTGTTATAGTGGAAAGAAAATGGATATTAGCATAAACAGATACATGTTTGAGTCCAGTCTCTACAGTTTTCTGTATGTGAACTTGGGCAAGTTAATCAATATCTGAATCTATTTACTAAGTAAAATGGAGCTATCTACTTCATAATATTCTTCTGAAAATCAACTGAGATAAAAGGGTTTTCCATAATTATACCTTTCATAGTACCTGCAATTTTCTGAATGATTTGGGGCAAGTTACTCAATATATTTCCTTGAATATATTTTTTGATCTAAAATAGATATCTATCTCTGGCCTGTCCTATACTACATTTCTAGTTCAACTGGAATTTTGAAAATGGATCATAGAATTAGAACCATATCTGAACAACTACCTCTACTTTAGATCTGTGGAGGAATCTAGATCATAGGCTCTCTGGAGTAATGAGATGCCCTTTTGTGATTTCCATCATGGTTCCCAGCCCATGTGCTTTGGCATCATTGTTAAAGGTTATTGATTTGCTTCTGAATTTTCTTCATCAGCTAATGCTAGAACGATCACTATTACCATGTGAGGGATCTCTGATACTTAAAATATTTGGGAAACACTCTTCATTCAGATCCTTTGGCTAACAGTTACACTTTAGTATTTTTTTTAAGAGCCCAATAAAAGAAAAATTATTTTTTTAAACACTGTTGGTTGCCTGTTACACATTGAAACTTTGTAAAGCAACAGTTGATTTTGGAATATGTAGACTTAGATGTGAACCTCTTCAGAGCTTTCTTCAAAACTCATTATTTAAGTACCTGAATTAGTCTCCATGAGTTTAAGTAATTTTTAATGTGTACAACCAAAGTATTTAGAGATATGTAGTATTGTTTCTTTTTATGTATTGAGTTTATTTTTCCTTTTGTAGATGGTGATGCCCAGTCACTTAAGGAGCATCTTATTGATGAATTGGATTACATACTGTTGCCAACTGAGGGCTGGAATAAACTTGTCAGCTGGTACACATTGATGGAAGGTCAGGAACCAATAGCACGGAAGGTACATATTAAGAATAACTGAATAGAAATATTTTTCTTAGTTCACATTTTCTTGTTAATTTCAGTGACTTATAAAGCCTCCTCGATTATCTTGGAGAAAAAAAGACCATCAGAATGTTACTGTACACTAACACACATAGAGGGTTTACTATAGGCTGGCCACTGTTATAAGCACATCATACACGTTATTAACTAGTTTAATCCTCATAAAAAATTCTCTGAGGTAAGTATTATCCCCATTTATAGATGAGGAAATGAGGACAGAGGTAGAGAGGTGCAGGGTCTTTTAGAAAGCCACATGAGTTTACATACTTAAGTAGCCTGACTCTGACTTTTTTTTCTGATTAAAAAAAAAATTTTTTTTTTAAATAATGAAGAAACTAAAAATAGAAGAAATATTTTACAGCGTACAATTTTCTTAAAACTTGAAAATGCAGGTATTTTTCTTATCCCTATTTTAAGTTTTACAGTTACAGTCTAGAAAAATTAAAAATGACCCACTTTCTTTATTTTTTGGTTAACTAAAAATTCATTTATGAAAGTATCAGTATCACCATAGTAGAATAATACCAACTGCTTAAAGTAGATCTGTCAGCCTTACACAAGTATTTGATAGTGTATTTGGATGGAGCAGAATTATTTATCTGATTTTTTTTCTACATAAAAACGATTAAAAAGCCGAATTATGTAACACAAGGGTATAAACCTCTGATAGACCAAACCATATTTGGATTTATTTGGAACTGATGCTACAAAGTTAATATATTAACAGTTTGTATTTGTGTATCTATGGTTTAGGTATAGAATTGAATTTCGTTTTCTAAATAGAATGTGAATGTGCCTTTGATTTAGTTTAGTGTAGTTTAATTCTGTTCCTTAATTTCACTCAGTCTTATAGCCATTTCAAAGTTAAGATTCATATCTTCTAGGAATGCTAGCCATAAATTATATATATTTATATATATATGTAATGGCCTATCATTTTTATCTGTAATTGCTGGAGAATTGAGTGTTTTGACTATTTGAAGGATAAACTACTCAGCTGTAAAACTATGTAGAAGAAGACCTTCATTCCTGGGATAAAGGAAAATCTGTAATATGCCTGGAATATCTTCAAATGTGTTAAACTGTATTAATTCAACCTTAATGACATACTTTTTTTTTTCCTAATAAATGTAGCATATCATATAGTATAGTAAACAGGTCAACTGACAACTCCATTGGCATTTCTTCTCGAAAGAGGGCTTACTGGCATTTCTTGAAATCTGTGTCTGATAAGCAAGTTAAAGAAGATAAAGAATCATGAAGACTTCATACAGGGAGAAAGAAAAAAAGTTTAAGAAGTCTGTTAGGAGGCTATATATTTATTTTTAATAAGGTAGTTGGAATTCACTCAACTTGTAAAATAATTTTCAAACTTTAGTGTGTATAAAATTACCTAGAGTACTTATTAAAATGTGTCTTCCTCCAAAATTAAATCAGTAAGTCTGGGAATTTCCATTTTTGCTATGCTTCTGATGCCAGTGAACTCAAAGAACAGACTCTTATGCCAGTGGAAGTTACTTAAAAGAATAGACTGGTCTTTTAGAGTCTGAAACCCAGCTTTGAATTTTACTAGTCTCTGATTGCATTGAGGAATCTGGAATTGGTAATGCTACTACTGTCATGTAGAAACAAAGTTAACCATCTTCCTGGACCTCAAAGCATCACTAAACTGTCTCACTTAAAATGTCAAGACGTTCAATTTAAAACAAAAACAAAACAGGTAAATGAGGAGGAAGTACAATGGGACCAAAATCCAAGAGAAACTATAGGTAATAGAAACAGACACGTGAGGAATCCAGATAATGGAATTATCAAACAGAAACCTTAAAACCCTGTGCTTCTTATGTTCAAAAAAATAAAAGATAGTTGAAAAGAAGAACCAAATATAATTCTAAAACTGAACAATAATATGAAAATATTAAGTATTAAGGACATACTATTTGAGTGAAATACTAGACTAAAAAGAAGGAGAGAATGTGTAAACTAAATGATAACATCAATAGAAAATATATTGACCAAAGCTTAAAGACACTGAAGAATGGAAAATAAAGAAAAAAGCAGACGGGCACATGGGATACAGTGAATAAGTTTAACATACATTTAAGTGGACTCCTCAAAGGAAAGGAAAGACAGAATGGGGTAGAAGTAATACTGGAAGTAATAGCTGAGAATTTTCCAAAAATGGTGAAATATATCACACTACACATTAAAGAAATGCTGTGAATCCCAAGCTGAAAAACATGCAAACAAAACCATACGCAATAAAACTGTTGAGAAACAAAGGTATTCCTGATAGTAGTCAGAAAAAAAGATATATTACCTTCAAAGTAAGGGTAAGACAACGAAGTGATTTCTCAAGAGAAATGAATGCCAAGAAAATAATAGTGTATCTTCAACATGCTGAAAGAAAATAACTGCTAACCTTGAATTCTATGACCAAGGAAAGGATCCTTCAGAATAATGGTGACAAAAACTGTTTTCAGATAAACAAATTGATAGGATTTGTTACCAGCAGACTTGCACTAAAGGAAATACAAAACAGTCTTCAGAATGAAAAATTACTCCGTACGGAATCTTGGAGACACAGGAAAAAATGTTGACTGACAAAAGCACATACTGTGAATAGATGTTAAGGCGGGCTGTTTAAAATAGTAATAATTCCTTATGATGATGAAAATATGTATAAAATTAAAGTGCATAACAATATTAGTATATAAGTTAAGATAGTTGCCCCCAAGACAACCCCCATTATCTCCACCTCCTCATATCCACAGCCTTGGATAGTCCCCATCCACATTGTACCAGGGTCTTGGTATTGTACTGGTCTTTGTGGCCAGTGACATATAGCAGAAGTCATGGTAAAGTATATCACTTTCAAGATTAAGTTTTAGGTCAAAAGGATAAACTTACAGTTTTAAAGTAAATAAGTTATGGGGATGTATTTGTACAGCATGGTGACTATAGTTAAAAATATTATATTGCATATTTGAAAATTGCTAAGAGTTCTAGAAGATCTTAAAAGTTCTCATTACAGGAAAAAAAAGTGTAACTATGTAGGGTGATGGATGTTAACTAGACTTACTGTGGTGATCATTTCACCATATATACAAATATTGAATAGTTGTGTTATACACCTGAAACTACTGTAATGTTATATGTCAGTTGTACCTCATTTAAAAAGAAAAGATTAGATTATAAAAGACACCTTGGCTTACATCTTGGGTGCACACACCCTCTTGCTCTCTCTCATTTCTCAGTCTGGGAAATTCAACTGCACATTCAGGCAGCCTATGGAGGGGCTCACATGTTAAGGAATTGAGATCTCTGGCCAATAGAGAGGAATGGAGGCCTGCTAACAGCGATGTGAGTGAGCTTGGAAGTGAATCCTACAGTCTCATTTGAGCTTCCAGATAATTGAAGTCCCAGTCCACAGCTTGACAACAACCTCGTGAGAGACCCCACGCCAGAACAACCCAGCTAAGCTGCTCCAGATTCTTGACCCTCAGAAACTATGTGAGATAATGTTTGCTTTGTTAAGCTGATAAACTTGGGGTAATTTATTATGCAGTAGTAGGTAGCTAATACTGATTTTGGTTCCTGGAAGTTGCATGCAACCATAACAAAAACTTGAGATGTGGTGGTGGCTTTGGAACTGGGCAGTGGATAGAACCTGTAAGAATTTTAAGAGTATTAATGAAAGCATAAAGTGCCTTGAATAAATTGGTAGTAGAATTTTAGACTTTGAGGAGGCTGCCAGTGAGATCTTAAAGGAAGGTGAGGAAAATCTTATTGGAACCCAGTGATTTTTGTTATAAGGTGGCAGAAAGTTTAACAATGTGTCAATCTGCAGTAAACTGAAAGATAAAAAATATGTTTATGAACTAAACAATCTGCCAAAATGTTGAAAGTACTGCTGGGTTTCTTCTTGTGCTGCCTTTAGTCAGATATGAGAAAAGAGAAGCTAAAGAAAGGACTGTTAAATAAAAAAGAGCCAAGACTTGCTAGTTTTGAAAATTAGCCTCTCCAGATGACAAACAACACTAAAACTAAGAAATATTTCCAAGCAAAGATCAAACTCAAGGCACTCTCAAGAAAGCATGGTCTAAAGTTGAAGCCAAGGTTGTGACTGTAAAATTTCTTTGTTAAGACCTCAGAAAAGTTGAAGGTGGTGCCTCACAATACTCTTCAGAAAAAAGGGCCCTTTAAAGGATTTCAGGGTGTACTTTATACCACCTTTCAATATGTGGCTTCTAGGAACAGTAGGGCTTCTAAGAAGCTTTAGGGCAATGTCCCTGAGCCTTCTCAGTATAAACCCAAGGTAGAAAGGACTTAGCTAGAGGACATTTGTGGTTGTGACTTTTGCCTACTGGGTTGAACTCCAGTGAGATCCGCTGGAGACGCACAGTGTTTTCAAGAACCACTGCCATCTTGGACTGCAGAGACAGTATAAAATTAAAGAGGCCTTTGCCCTTGCAGACTGCTACAAGCAGGAATCAGACTAAGAATTTACTCAACTGCAAACATGTGCTAACTTTCATGAAAAAAAGGATGACTCAGAAAACAGAAGCAAATGTTATGAAGAGTCATTTTCATGTCAAGGCAAAAGTGAGCCCTAACCAAGGAACTTTCAGTATTTATCTTTTAGTTCACAGGCCTATAGATCAAGAGAAACTATACTCGAGATACTTAAGGAACTATGCCCAAGGATCCCCATCTGTACCTTAGTCAGATATACATGACAAGTTTCTGAACTTTGAGTTGATGCTGTAATGGGATGAGACTAGTGGGGGCCTTTGCGGGGGGTGGAGTGTATTTTGCATGTTGATGGGAGGGTCTGTGACTTATTGGGTACCAGAGGTTCACTGTGGTAGACAACCTCACAGATGCTCCCAAGTTATCGCCATCTGTTATTCACACTCTTATGTAATCTACATCATACCAGAGTTGGTCTGTGTGACCAGTAAAATATGGCAGAAGTGATAGTATGTTGTTTCTGAGTTTGTAAAAGATACTGGAGTGCTCTCTGGCTCTCTCTTGGATCAGTCACTCTGAGTGAAGCCATATGCCATGCAGGCAGCCTATGGAAAGACTCACATGATGAGGAACTAAAAGTCTCTGCCAACAGCTGGAGAGGAACGGAGGCCTGCCAACAACACTTGAATGAGCTTGGAAGCAGATTTGAACAACATGATTAACCACCATGACCTAATTGACATGTGTTGCACTTAGTCAGTGCAGAATACAAAATTTTTTTAAGTGAAATTTTTACCAAAATTAACCACATGCTGGGCCAGCAAGCAAATTCCAATATATTTCTAATGATAGAAATTATTCAATGTATTTTCTGTCCTCAGGGGAATTTAGAAGTCTGTAACAGAAAGACAACTAGATCTCTCAGCTACCTAGAAATGGAACAATATACTTCTAAGTAATCCTTAGGTCAAAGAAGATATAAAAAGTAAAATTAGACATATTTTGAACTGAATAATAATGATACATCATAAAAGAATGACTAAAGTCATTCTTAGAAGGAACTTTATAGCTTAAATGTAAATACTGGAAAAGAAGACTGTTCTCAAGAAGAGAAGAAAAGGAAATTAAGCCTAATCAAGAAATAATAATATGAAGTAGACATTAATAAAATGGAAAAAAAATTTTGCATTAAATGAACAAAGTTGACTCATTATAAAGAACACTGAAATAGATCAGTAAAATAAAGATGAGTCCTGGCAAGACTGATCAAGAATAAAAGGAAAATAAGCCCAAATCACCTATATTAGGAATGAAAAAGGGGACATCATAGCAGAGTCTAAAGACTTTTTTAAAAGATTAATTTTGAATAATTTTATGTAATTTAAAAATTTAGGTGAAGTGGACAGATTTCTAGAAAAATACAACAGTGTTGAAATAAGAAATAGAAAATCTCAATTGCCCTGTCTGAATAAAGAAATTAAATCATTAAATAAAAATCTTTTCACAAAGAAAACTGTAGCTCCAGAAGGCATCACCAGTAAATATTCAACCAAATATTTAATAACACAATACCAAGTAATTTAATTACACAATATTAGCAAGCCAAACCCAGCAGTATGCAAAAAGGGAGTTAAAAAATGGCCAGGCTGGATTTTTTTCAAATGCAATTTTGATTTTACTTTGCAAATCACTTGTAATTTTCGTATTATCTGAGTAAAGTAGAAAAACCGTCTCAGTAGATGCAGAAAAAGCATTTGATAAAACTCAGTATCTATGTATGATTTTTTTAAGAAAAGCTAGAAATAGAAACCTATTTCAGACATACTTATTGGTAAAATATTCAAAGCTCTTCCTCTCCGATCAGGGACAAGACAAGGATAACTATATTAGAGGTCTTACTTAGCCAGTGTGGTAATGGGGAAAAGAACTCAAAGAATAAGGATTGAAAATAAAGAAATAAAATTGTAATGTTCTAGAAGACGTGATTTTATATGTTGAAAATTCCAAAAGTTGTACTAACAAACCATTAAAATCAATTAAGTTTCACAGGGTGGTTGGATATAAGGTAAATATAGAAAAACCAATTATTTATCAGCAACAAATAAAGTTGAATTTTAAAATAATGTTTACAACAGATCGAAGTATGTAGAAATACACCTTACAAAATTACTTCTCTACAATGAAAATTATGAAACATTACTGAGCAAAATTAAAGAAGATCTAATGAGTTAATGGTCAGGGGGTCACCAAACTTTTTCTGTAAAAAGCCAGATAGCAAATATTTTCAGCTTTGTGGGCCAAAATGGTCACTGTGGAACTACTCATCTCTGCTGTTTTGGGTGCAAAAACAGCCATAGGTGACAATAAATGAATGGGAATAACAGTGTTCCAATAAAATGTTATTTACAAAAATAGATGATGAGCGAGATTTAGCCTATGGATCATAGTTAGACCACTCCTGATCTAGGTGCTGGTTAATTAATGTCTACCAACATCATAAAAAGAGGGGCAACTAGATATTATTTGCATCTTGTTTAGAATATATCTCACAATCCCTATGATGTAGTCTTACTAAAAATTGCAAGAATAAAAAGAATGATGGTGAACTTTTCAGTTAAAAGACACTTGAGACTTATCAGTCATTTGCAGTGTATGGGCTTTATTTGGATCTATATTAAAAATGATTTTAATTTTAATTTAATTTTAATGTAATGAATATTCGATATTAAGGGATTACTTTTAATATTTTAAGTGTGATAATGTTTTTATGGTTATGTTTGAGTCCTTGTTTCTGAAGAAATATATCTTGAAATATTTGTATAGAATATCACAAGTAGGATTTGTTTGTTATACGTTAACACCTGTGATTTCATAGTTGTGTTATACTTCTCTCCTAGTCTCTCTGTCTTTACCACTGAGTGTTCTCACCCTGATTCCAGGGACTGGGTCTAATTCACCTGTGTACTTTTGGCACTAAGCATAGATGCTCAGTAAGTGCTGCCAAAGTGAATGTAGCTAACTCCTCAAAAATAGTAAATGTATCTATTAGGCCCAGTGTTATCAAATTGTTTTAAAGTACTAGATTTCTTTAGAAATTACTTTCTGTTTCCAAGGGGGGAGAAGTCATATGCTGCTATAAAGAGTAGACTACGTTAGGTTTATCAGGTATATTTCATAGCTTTAGTCAAAATGCTCTCTAATATTCACATCAAAATGAACAAACGGAAATTATATTTATTTTAATTTAGCATAAACTTATATTTCCCTAACTAACTTAGTAAAAAAACTTGACCTTCATTGTGGCCATGAATTAATAGAATCCAAGCACAGATTTCAACAACATTATAATTCACTTAGGAAAAAAACACTTTAGCTGTCACCTCTAATTCTGAAACATAACTGTTATTTCTGAATATTCACCTTCCTGTCTTATTTCAAATATATATCTTAATGGTTATAATAACTAGGTAAATCTTTGTATCCTGTTTTTTCTAAGCCTGTTTCTTCCTGTTACAGTCTTAATAGCCATCATTTTAAATGATTATTGTCAACACAAACATTTTTAATGAAGGTAGGATACTTTATATAAACAAATATAAAGGAGATGCTATATATGAACAAGTAATATACATATGATTATGACAGTAATACATAAATATGCTAATTACTTTTCTCTGCTGTGATGCTGTTGTATTCAAGCTTTAATCATTCATACAGTATGGTTCTTTCAAATAAAAGTTGTTTGAGGACAAACTCATATCTTCCTTAAAAGAACTGCTTTTTAATACACTACTTTTGGAAACAGTAAAATATCTTATAAATACAGTAGTAGTATTCTGAGTAATGTTAATGAGGGTTTTAGCAATGTAAGATACTGTTGGACAAAAGAAGAAAAATGAGAAATATTCTGAATCCCAATGAAGAGTGGTTTTTGAAATCTTGATTTTTTTAAAATTTTATTTTATTGGAGTATAGTTGATTTACAGTGTTGTGTTAGTTTTGGGTGTACATTAAAGTGATTCAGTTATACCTATACATATATCCATTCTTTTTTAGATTCTTTTCTCGTATAGGTTATCACAGAATATTGAGTAGAGTGCCCTTGTTTTAGGTCCTTGTTGGTTATCTGTCTTACATACAATAGTGAAATAGTGGACTGATGTTTTGTTTTCATTGTTGACAGTGAGTTACTGACAGTTAAATCACCAGGTTCTTTCCAGGAAAATATCTATTAGTTTTATGAAGATTCTCATTTTTTAAAAAACTATGCTTACTTAGAAAATATATACCTCAATATAAATCATAATGAGGGATTTTCTTATTTTTTGTTATTTTATCCTGTTTCTTTATCCCATTACCCGCTGTATTGTTAGTTATTCCCCACCCACCCACCCCCCAGCCAATAAAATGAGGCCTGTAGTTACCTCAGTTTTGGCAACCTACCTATGATTAGTAACTAACTTGATATAATATTATTTTAGGATTCTTACTCACATATTGAGTCCCAGAGCAGAAATTTCTGATTAATAAGAATATTTGATTCCTAGCTTTACAGCTTCAGGTAATCTTAGAAATGATGTAATATCCTTTGCTTCCTTCGTAACTTGAAATAAGCATAAAGCAAAATCCTTCAAATAAAGTATAAAACAAGTTTAATTAGTTCAGGGTTAAACAGTTGTATATTAGTTTGTAAAATGGGTTAAGTTAATTAACAGGGGAAGTGCTTGCTGTTGCTTGTTTTAGAAATGTGAATGTAACAAGTATAATTAGGAGAATATATGTGACAAAACTATCATAAAAATTAGCATTGGATTGGATATTTTAAATACTAGACAAACTACATTTGAACTTTTTGAGCTAAAACAATTCCCTGCAAGTGAAAGACAAATTATGAGTCCCTTATTGAATTGATGCAAAGTGTGTGAGTACAACAGTCATTTGGAGCCTCCCTTTTGCCATATTTGTCTAATGTATCACATATCAGGCCGATTACTATTTTCAGAAACAGTGTTCATGGCTGAAATCCTACAGTTAACCTTTAGAAGATCAAAAGGAAATATACTTGTTAATAAGGTGACCCTAATATATACATATTTTCTCTTTTTCTGCCTTATTGCTTGCATGTTTAGCAGCTTTTTTTTTTTTTTCTTCATTTGTTGCATAGAATTACTGAGTATGCATTTAAAGGTCAAACAAAGTCATCTTAGGATGGAAAACTAACATATCAGTTACAGGGCATAGCTGAATATTTTGGCAACAGTAATTTGTAGTTATTGTTTTAAAATATTTATTTTAACGTACAGAGTGATATTATAGCTGTTGCTAACAGAAATTGTATAAAACTTACAATTTTTAAAGGTTTTCTGCTTGAGATCAAGTACTAAAAGCTAAAAGTATGTCTGTATCTTTTATCAGAGCTGTATTTACACTTTGCATTCACTTTCTCATCATAAATACTAAATGTATTCATTATTTATAGTATACCAAAGTATCTTCATAGAGTAGTAGAATGCCTTTCTAAACTGTCTGTTAATGTTTGTGTTATGATTATTCATATTCTGTTAAATATTAAAATTTCCAAAAATGTTCCTTTCTTTTTCAGCTATCCAATATCTATTATTTTATACTGATGGGTTTTAATAGTTACTAGTTTTTCACTGGAGATCTGTAGTTTTTTTCTAAAGCCTCTTTAGAGAAATGTATTGTTATTCAAAACAGTGAAATATATCAAGCTATAGCTGATACCAATTTGTTTTGTTTTTTAGGTGGTTGAACAGGGTATGTTTGTAAAGCACTGCAAAGTAGAAGTATATCTCACAGAATTGAAGCTCTGTGAAAATGGAAACATGAACAATGTTGTAACTCGAAGATTTAGCAAAGCTGACACAATAGGTAATGCAAGATCCTGTTTCTTTGTTAAACCATTACTATTAGAAATTTATTTAAAATTCTATTTGTTATATGCTACTGAGATGATAACCATTTTAAGGGTTTATCCGTAGACATTACAGATTTCCAAGCATCATACAGTATGTCTTAGCTTAGAGTTGAATTATTTATCATTTCTAGGTTTACTTTACATTATTAAATGAGTTTAATATTTGTGCCATTTTACTTTTTTTAAAAAATCAAATAATTGTTTTAATTTAGCATTTGAAAATACATATCATGTTTGTAACATGACTATAAATTGAAGTAGAACTTTAAATAAAAACTTGCTTAGGTAAAACTTTGTCAGGTAATGTAATATATATATCAATAATAATAATAATAATTTACCATTCTTAGCATGGAAAATGACCATTTATTTTCTTTTTTCTCACAGTTTATTCTTTGGACTCTATAAATACAAAATTAAGTAGCTACTTACAGCAGCGGGCTTAGCATTAATATGACTCATTGATTTTTTTTTTTAAATAATGAGTAGGTTACAGAATTATATATCAAATATAAGTGTGCCTAACTCCTTCTATGTATTTATATATCTTTATATATTTACATATCTACACATATAAATGTATATTAAAATACATGTAAATTTATAATTCTGTTTAAAAGCCACATGTTAATTTAAGATCAAGAATGTATTGAATAACAAAATAAAACTCATAGATTCAGAGAACAAATTGGTGGCTGCCAGATGGGAGGGGCTTGGGGGTTGGGTGAAATTGGGTGAAGGGGATTAAGAGGTATAAACTTCCAGTAAGTCATGAGGATATAATGTACAGCATGGTGACTACAGTCAATAATATTGAATTGCAAATTTGAAAGTTGCTAAGAAAGTAAATCTCAGAAGTTCTCATCACAAGGAAAAAGTTTTTCTAACTTTGTATGGTGACAGATGGTCACTTATTGTGATCACTTAGTGATGTATACAAATGTTGAACCATTCTGTCATACACCTAAAACTAATATAATGTTGTATGTCAATTATACTTCAATTTAAAAAAAGAATATATTGAATAAAATGTTTTTTAAATAAATGATCATGCATTTAATAACAGAATTGCAGTACTTTTTGATAAGACACAACTCAAAATAAAAATTATAAAAGGTTGTTATTTTCAAATAAAGTTTTTGGAACAGAAGATTAATGGCAATAACATTGATCTTGTTGGAAAGTGTAAATGGACACTGGAGAAAGACATAACACTTAATGTAGAACTTAGAAAGAAAGAAAGGTTAGAAAATTTATGAATTATAGCACCGTATAGCTTTTCTTGTTGGAACCAGTCATTAAGTACACTTTATTAAAAGTAAATAAAAATATTTCTGAATTTCTTAAGTACATTTGACTTTCACCACATAGCCATTTCACTGCAGGAAAATACTTTTAACTCATAATTTTCATGAAATAGTACCATTCTTCAATTCCTAATGCTTGGTTAATCCTAATGCTTTTGCCAAACATTATGTATGGATTTTTTATTTTCCCTCTCTTTATTTACCTAGAACATTTGTAAGTTGAGATGCAATTTCAATAAACTCACACAGTCATCTTTCTAAAATGAATGCTTAAAATGTTAGGAACTCCATATAAATGTCATTTTATTACATTATTATGGATAAAGTACTTAACTCTTGCAGTTCTAGATTTTGGGAACATATTCAGGAAAGTAAAACATTTCTATATCGTAAGAACTGAAAGTTTTAAATGTATAAAATTACATTAATCATATTAAAATGTACACAGTAAGAATCTTTAAGAATCTGTAAGTCTGTCCAACAAAGATGACCTATTAAAATTAATTCAGAGACTAACTTCTGAAATGTTCAGCCAATTAGAATATAAATAAGCTACCTCTTAAATGCTTGATGTAGATAATGTTTTCTAGTTATTTTAAAGTTTGGTGTTTTCTAGTTAAAGTTTGGTATTAAAGTTTTGGTATTAAAGTTTCTTTTTTTCTTACCTCATTTTTATAGGAAAATTATATATAGAAACTTATTTTAGAACATTAGTTCACTGAAAAATATTTTAAAACTCATTATGTGAAGATCTAAGGTTTAATTTCTGAACTCAAAACAAGCATTTTGGAGTTTTTACATTAAGTACTAGGTAATAATTATCAAGGAGATAATTTGTAAAGAATCTCTGCTTCAAAAAGTTTATGATTTACATAGATGTTAATTAGCATAGTTTAAATTTACTAATACTTTAAAATGCTACATACATTGGCTATATGCCTTAAAATTGTATATGAATAAATTTTTTCATATACCTAACATTTCTTATTAGAACAGTTTTTTCAAACTGTGTTGTCTATACTTTCGTGGTCATTAAACGGTTTGTGGAGTAAAGAGAATGGGATGGAAAATATCAGAATAGAAAATATCAACATATATGTGTATAGTGGGTCACAATTCCTTACTGTAGTTTTAAAAGTTTGAAAATGTATATTAGAGCAAGTTTGCTTTCTAAGCAAAAATTTTTGCAAAAATTAATCAAGTCAGGAATTTTAGAAACTTCATGGTTATGGTTATAATAGTTAGCAGTTATTGAATACTTACTATGCTTTAGGCACTTTCCAGGAAATTTCTTATTTAAACCTCAACATTACTGTACCCTCATCTTAAAGGTGATAAAGCCTAGGCTAAGAAAGGTTAAGTAACCTACATAGGTTCACCCTGGTACCAGGTGATAGAGCCAGTATTTTAACTCCTTAACCCAGCCTCTTATACCAGAGTCTCACTTCTTATTTTGCTGCCTTATACAATCTGTGCAAATGTTAATTGGGTTGATTTTGTGTTTCTTTAGGAAGTGAGTTTTGAAACAAAGAATTTGATAAGAAAGGAAATACGAAATGTATATTTTTCCCTGTGTGTTTTTTCAATCTTGATTAAAAAGGATCAAAATAGCTATGTACATGAAATATAGTATACAAATTCTGTAAACGGAATTAAGAAATATAAGCACCTGTTTTCTGTTTTTACCAAATTAATAAAAAGTTCCATTTTCAGCTAGTAATGCCTACATTGATTTATAATAAAAATGATAGTAGCCATAGGTAGGCTCTAAATAATTTACCATGTTCAGAGCCAAAATAGTTTGCCATTTTAATATTTTTCTCCCTAAATTGATATATTTGGGTATTGAACATGTATCAGTAAGAAAGATAAAACTTGTTTTTATTTTTTCGTTACAGATACCACTGAAAAATAATTTTATTATAAAATTTGAAAAATGCTTTATGTTTATAAAATTTATTAATAGAACTGCTTAACTTTCTTATTAAATGTTCCTACTAGAAACGTTTGTCACAATAATTTTATTTCTATTATCTGTGTTAATGTTTTTTTATCTCTTTATGCTTTTCATTAACTGCCTAATAGAGTCGATTAATATACGGAAAAATATGCACATGTTCTCAATACCTTGACATTCTCAACTCCAGTGATCTTGATCTGCATCCAGCCTCAACCACCAGTTCCCATAGATAAACCCTAGGCTGTCATTATCTACAGCTGCACTTGCCAAATTTCAGTTTAAGCAAACTGCTTTCTGGCTACCACTTCCTCTGCTCCCGTTCTCTCTTGAACCCACTACATCAGACCAACCACTTCCTTGGTTCTGCTTCTGTGATGGTCTCTAATTACTTCTACGTTGATACATCCAGTGGCCGAAGTCTTCCATTTCTTAACATGCCAGCAAAAATTAGCATACTTATTCACTTTTCCATCTAGAAATATTTTCTCTTCACATGGCTGCCAGGGCACAAGTTCTCACTGGCTGCGTCTTCTCAGAGTCCTTTGTAAGATCCTCTTCATATTTCTGACTTCAGAACATCAGTGTGATATGCTCAGTCCTTGGATCTTCTTTCTTTTCCTTGATGATTTCCTCTAGTCCCCTGGCTTTAAATACTTTCTGTATATTGATGTTTTATATCTCCTACCCAAACTCTCCCTTAATTCCAGTTTCAACCATTCCATATCTTCACATGTGTCTGATGCGAATCTAAAGATAACATATATGAAACTAAACTCTCTCCCTTCCCCCTAAAACCTACTACTCTGTCATTTTTCCTCATCTGAGTAATCATCACTTGCACTCTTCTAATTGCTCAGGCCAGAACGCTTGGTATCATTCTGATTCTCTTGTATTTCTCACCCTGCATATAATTTAGCAACATATCTTCTAAGCAGTGCCTTCAGAATCTATTCCCAGTCTGACCACTTAACATTGCTTCCACTGTTACCACCTTGGTTTGGATTTCTGTAGTAGCCTAGTCTCTCACCCTTGACATCCTGCAGTTTGTTTTCACTAGCAGCAAAAGTGAACATTTAAAGTGTCAATTGGATCATACCACTTCTCTGCTCAAAACTCCTAAATGACGTCCCTTCTTAATCAGATAAAATAGAATACTTTCATAACTGCCTCAGTTCTATATGATCCTACATGAGTACCTTTATGGTCTTATTTCCACCTTGCTCATTCCACTTCAGCCACATTGGTGCACCGTTCTGTTCCAAAACATGCCAAATACATTCCCATCTCAGGGCCTTTGCATTACCCTTTTCAAAACTCAATAAAGGGGGCATTTCCATATGTGTTGGTATATATTATGTATATAAATATGTATGTATTAATAGAAAAAAATGCCTGGACGAGGAAGTATCAAAATGTTAACAGTGGTTATCTCTAGGTGGACATTTTATTTGTACTTGTATTTTCTGAATTTTTGCAATGAGCAAGATTTATTTCTTCAATCAGGAAAGAAGTATTCATTTTATAGAAAGACTAAAATGACCTCCCTTCCTTGGCTTCTTCCTCTGTCGTCCTTCCTACGTTATTTTCTGTTTCTTGATCTGGGTAGTGCTTACACGGGGGTATCCACCATGGAAATTTATCATTATATACTGATGATTTGTGCATTTTTCCGTATACATTTACACTTCAATAAAAAAACAAAAATTAAATACGCCAAAATAGAAAGCAGTACTTACAGTATATTTATATTTATTTAATGTAATTTTTTAAATGTTCTGGCTAGTTTGCATTGTCTTGAAATACACTATAGTATTTACTACTTATTTAATGCCTTAATCAAACTGTCATTGACTATAAGACTATTAAAGAACATTAGCTGCTAAGTAGAACATAAACAGTGTTATTGGACTAAGTTTAATTATGTAGGATAGGTGTGGGTTTTTATATTTTTTAAGAGAACATGTATTTTTAGGTTTAGTGTTTTACAAATAATGTTTTGTCCAAAATTAATCAAGTATTCTAAAATTTAGAAGTATTTTATATTTCTTTATATGTCATAAAATATATTAAGTGTAATTTTCTTGAGTCTAAGTTAGGTAAGTTATTGACCAGAATTTGATAGATACAGTAGTATTTTCTAATATCTCTTTCTAATGTTTAAGTACTTTAAAAGATTCATCTAAATATGGTACCGAAACTTAATTACTCTCAAACATGTAGACACTCCTATATCTTATTTTACAGCAGATTAAGCTGCTCCAGTTTTTTTAAAAAAAGACTTCTTCCGTTCAGATAATTGGTTTAGAAATAAAGAAAATATATGGCTTTACCTTGGAAACAAGAAATTTTGACCAATTCAGACCTCTCTTCAAAGAAGGCACTTTTCTTTGTGTCCCTATATTCTATTTAATTTTAGTTAGCTATTTAAACTAAATTGTATTCAACTTAATATAAATTATTCTTAAATTGGTTATAACTTAAAATATTTTTTATCTGTGGCATCTCTGAATCATACTTTAATTTCTAACTCCAACATATCATTAGAAAATATATTGACTTTATAATGTGTAAAAAGTTAAAGTTCATCCTGTATAACATAAATTATATTTTAGTGTTATATGATTGAACTCTTACCTTTTGAGGTCTTAATTTCCCAAAGTAGTCATCTGAGTTATAATTACCATTTTGTTCCTAAAAAGTATACCTGGTCTTAAAATTTTTCTTTATTGTTTTTATGTATTTCCTACATATTTGTTCATCTATTCTTGCTATTATATCAGTAATTTAAATTTAGGATTTTTATGCTAGTGAGCACTTAACTCTCTGTGGTATATTTTTAAATATTTACGTATCTTTCCTCCTTAAATCTAGATACAATTGAAAAGGAAATAAGAAAAATCTTCAATATTCCAGATGAAAAGGAGACCAGATTGTGGAACAAATACATGAGTAATACATTTGAACCACTGAATAAACCAGACAGCACCATTCAGGATGCTGGTTTATACCAAGGACAGGTATTTTTTAGCAATACTGTTTATTTTAAGCATACTATACATGAAGTTTTTGGGAGTCACAAACTTTATGGCTATCCTGACAATCTATAATGGGTTCTACTGTTTCTGGTTTCCTCTTTCTAACTCATCTCTTCTCTATCCCTGCTGGTCACTAATTATAACTTCTGCTTCTCTCCTTGAGCTTGAGAATAACCTACTTTTTAAAAAGAAATTATTTTCCATCGAAAAATAGCTAATATAATAAGGGGTCAGCAAACTTTTTGTAAAGGATCAAATAATAAGTATTTTTGGCTCAGCGGTCTGTAAGGTCTCTAGCATGACTACAACTTTGCCATTGTAGTAGCAAGAAAGTAGCCATAAACAATATGTAAAAAATGGATATGGCTGTGTTCCAACAAACTTAATGTACAAAAGCAGTCAGTGAGCTAAGTGAACTTAGTTTGCCAACCCCTGCTAGAAGGTATCAACCCCCAATTTGGTCTTTCTTTGTGACAGAATCCAAAGAAATGAATGTGTTGAGAAATGAAGGCTTTTAGACACAATCAGCAAGTTCTACTGATTCCACCTTCTAAATATCTCTTTAATTAATCTTTGTATCCCATTCTCACCCCTTATCTTTCTGTAATCTCTTAACAAATCCCTCTGCTTCCAGTCTTTTGCATGTTCGTTCTCAGTCTTCTGTATTTCTGTCAGAATACTCTTTCTAAAATGTAAACCTTATTATTTCCTTTTCATAAACCTTTCCTGGCTCCTTAACAATTGTAGAATAAAGTCCAGGCACCTTAACGCAGCATGCAAGTCATGGTTTATCCTTTTGCCTAGTCTTCCAGCATCTTCCGATTATCCTTGCCTTTGGATTTACACGCTAGTAATACCAAACTGAACTACTTACGGTTCCCTAAGCCTGCTATGCTTTTCCATACTCCTGTGCTTTCGTATATGTTGTTCCATCTGCCTGTTGTACCATTCTCCCCAGTCCCTGCATTCATCCAGGAAAAGTCCTTTTAAACATCCAAATATTGAAATTAAGCATCCCATCCTTTCATATAATCTAACCAATCAGATTATTCATCCTTCAAATTCCAATTCAAAATTTGTCACATCATTTCTTGAGCCTTTCCTGATCTATTTATCTCAGTATCTAGTTGAGGTATAGGATTTGTTTTACTTTGGAGAAGAAATTTCTCCCTTAACTTCCATAGTGATTTACATATATGTCTTGTATCATTCATTAAGTTATTTATATATTAAGCTCCCCAACTAGACTGTGAGGTCCTTTTTTTAGTTGGACTTTGTGTCCTATTTATTTTTATTTTAGTACCTAACCCAGAGCCTGCCACTCCAGTATATGGAAGTTTTTTGTTTTGTTTTGTTCTGTTTTATTTAAAATTGATACTGATATATGATGTAAGTTATTAAAAAAAATCAGAGGAACAGAAGGAAATTAATTTTTTAGCAAATGCCTACTATATATCAAGTATTGGCTATAAAACAGTGATTTTCAGACTTATTTTAGCCATTATATTCTTACATGAAATCTTATGAAATCTAATATGTATTACAATTAAACGGAGTTACCCAGTTGAAGCTGAGTGTGAGACATTTGGAACTCTACTGGTTAGTCAACACTCCCCTCCTTAGCCAGCCAACTTCCTCTTTCTGTCTTCCAAATAGGCATACACTTCTCTCCTTGGTTACCATCCATCAGGCCTTGAGGTAGCTCCAGGAGTACAATTTAAAATATATAGGATTATTTCTTTAAATCTTTCAGTAATTGATTCTGAGTAATGGCTATTATTCTACTCATCATGTACATTAGAAAACCAAGGCTTAGAGAATTTAATTTGTTATTCTTGATAGGAATGCATTTTATCAGAATGAAGATGACAGAATAAATTATTTTAATAAGAAGATTAAATATCTTATTAAATATATTATTCTTATAAAATATCTTTAGGGACATTTGATCTTTTGAAATAGGAATGGTTCAAAGAACATGGATTAAATTTTCTAGGTTTTGTACCAGTTATTTTCTGACTGATGATAAATGAACTAAACACTATCTTAGACTTAAAAGAAGTTTGGTTTTTTTTTGTTCTTTTTGTTTTTTTACTGAAATCAAAAGTATCCTCATTAGAAAGTGGAACAGAGATACATTATTGAAGAGTTTATCTCCCAAAATGGGTGGTCTTTATCTCTCTCCCTTGTATGTGTGTGTTCAATTTAATTAAGTCTTAAAATCTTTTAAAAAATAATTTCATTTTGAGTTAAAGTTTTAACCATGAGCAAAATTTTATTCAGAAAATGATACATTTGAATAAACAAGTGAGTTTTAACATTTCTGGTGGCATTCAACATTACTATCTGTGACTGTAAAGACAAAAAGAATTTAAAGTACAAATACTGCTGGGAATTAAAGGTTACAGTTGAACTTTAAATATTTACTTGATTCTTCAGCTTTAAGACCTTCCTTTAAAAAACAAGCCATAAACAGTGATACTAAATGCATAACTTTGAAATTTTCTATAGGTAAAATCTTTTGTTTTATAACTGGTTCAAGTACTCCTAGAGACAAAGTTTGTATGTATGTATATATGTTTTTTTATATAGTATAGTTTCTATGTAGATGTCTGTAGAATTATAAGTTGTAGCAAAGGAAAACCTTTCTTCAGAAGTTAAAAACTACTCACTAAATTCAATTTTATAAATATATAAAAATATGTAAATATATATCAGAATGATGCCAGTTGAGCATAATGGTTAATTGTCTGTGGTAGGTAAGGAGAGAAATATGATCAGGGAGGGATCAGGATGGGAGATATACAGTGCACTTATTCATTATATGTTACATATACTTCATGTGTGTGTGTTTTTTTGTTTGTTTTTTTGGCCGCACCATGTGGCATGTGGGAATCTTAGTTCCCTGACCAGGGATTGAACCCGTGCCTCCTGCACTGGGGGTGCAGAGTCTTAACCACTGGACCACCAGGGACGTCCCTCATGTGTGTTTTTTGAATGTAGGAAATAACTGTTTTTCTTTTAAAAGACAACTTTAGTATTTTAGTTAGCATACTCTTTCAACAGCAAGATTCCATGAGTTTTTTAAATCGCTATTTCATTATTATATGTGTTCTGAATCAGGCTTACATTTTACATGGTTAAGATCCAAATGCCAGCTTATGAATTGCCTGAAACATATAGTCCACAAAAGTGTATTACTAAGAGTATACAGAACAGGTTACAAAATTGCAATTTTAAGAAACAAGAGTTAATGAAACTGAATATGTAGAATATATGCAAATTTTTAATGCCTTGAATTTACTTCAAGGCGTGTTTTCTATATTATAGTTTTCCTGTGGAAATGTAGATATTAACTTGTTGAGACGATCACATATTTCTTTTGTTAATTTAATTATTTTGGTTAGTTTTTCTTCTTTGCACAGACTTGCCCCTAGTAAAAACTAGAAGAAAGCCTTCTCTTTTAGACTGAAACATATGAAAAAAGATTCTGGGATGTTTTAAAATAAAGTACAGCTCACCTTAGCCTGTACTTTTCATTTATTAGAGGTGTTTTTTGTCTACCCTGACCATGCTGCAGTAGGAAACTTCAGTCTGATTCTCACACACGTGGCTCTATCGTTTATATATTAAAAGATTTTATAATTTTATAATGTAAATAAAGACAAATTTCAAAGCCCCAAACAAATTATGTGTAATTATGTATACTCTGTAATTTGGGATTACCTTTGCCACTGTTCCTCAGTATTTGCATAATAATAGCTGACTGAGATCATACATCAGTATGTTTAACAACAACTATAACCATTTATTCAGCATCTGTTTTTTGCACAGTACTTTTACAAGCTACAAATAGAAAAGAAATAGAAAATGTGCCCTAAACTCAAGGAACTTATATTGCATCTAGTTTTTTATACTTAAAGTCATAGAACCAATGATTTTCCTTGTAGTGTTTTACCTTCTTTCTTTCTGACCGTCATTGCTGACTTCTTATATTTAAGGTCTCTTTATCTCCCTTGACCAGCTTTGGAATCAAAATGCAAATACCTCTTCACCTTGTCTACTGTGTCCTTTAAGTCATCGCAGAGTTACTTTAGTTTCTTAGCATATACAGCTGATCTTCTAAAGCTATTTTAACTTCAAGGTTAAGGAAAAACACTCTTTTATTGTATCTTATTTGCAGGTGTTAGTGATAGAACAGAAGAATGAAGACGGAACATGGCCAAGGGGTCCTTCTACTCCTAAGTAAGTGCTCCCACTTTTTATGGCTCAATGCATGATTTTGAAGCTTTGATTTCAGATAATAAAATCCAGAATGATAGAAGAACCTAATTGTATATTGCAAATATATATAACTTCTTTATATTTTAATATTTTATTCTCATATAGAAGTTATCTAAGTTTGCACTTAAATGAATATGCTGTAATTTAAAAGCCTTCCAATTCTAATCTCTTTTAGAATAAGGTACAGTATAAATACGTTATAAATGTAATGGTGCATTGTCTAATACAATCAAATCACTATTAAACATTTTGTTTAATATTTTTCAAGCATTTTGTGGTATTTTTAAAAGTGTCTGTTAAAAGAATGCTCTTTATCAAAATGAATCTGATGTGAAAGCAACAGATATTTTAAATCTAATCGTGAAAGCAATATTTTATTTATTTAGATACATGTGTTAGAATATAACAGCACAAGTAGAGATAAAGGAGTATAAGAATTGCTTTTGATGCTAAATGAGTGATTAGAAACCTTTTAAGCTTTTTTTTTAATTGTGGTAAGAAAACATAACTTGATATCTGCCCTCTTAACAAAGTTTTAGATGTGTGCACTTACAGTATTGTTAACTGTAGGCACATTGTTGTACAGCAAATCTCTAGAATTTATTCATCTTGTATAACAAACTTTATTCCTGTTGAAGAGTAATGCCTCATTTCTCCCTTCCCCCAGCCCCTGGGAACCACCATTCTACTCTCTGTTTCTATGAGT
Source organism: Eschrichtius robustus (assembly GCF_028021215.1). NCBI lineage: Eukaryota > Metazoa > Chordata > Mammalia > Artiodactyla > Eschrichtiidae > Eschrichtius > Eschrichtius robustus. The sequence goes on from NC_090836.1 coordinate 51,955,826, forward strand.
TTGACTAGTTTACATTGCCTCATATAAGTGGAATCATACAGTATTTGTCTGTGATTGGCTCACTTTACCAAGCATACTGTCCCTTAGGTTCATCAGTGTTATCACATGTGGCATGATTTCCTTGCTTTTTTAAGGCTGAATAAAATTCCATTGTATGTATGTACCATATTTTCTTTATCCATTTATCTGTCTATAGACATTTAGGTTGTTTTCATTATCTGGGCTATTGTAAATTATACTGCAGTGAACTTGGGAGTGCAGATGTCTCTTCAAGATACTAATTTCATTTCCTTTGGATATATACCCAGAAATGAGATTTCTGAATCATGTGCTAGTTCTATTTCTAATTTTTTGAGGAACTTCCATACTGTTTTTCATAGCAGCTGCACCATCTTACATTTCCACCGACAGTATGCAGGGGTTCCAATTTCCCCACATTCTTGCTAGTACTTGTTATCTTTTGTTCTTTTGATAATAGGCATCCTAACAGGTGTGAGGTGGTATCTCATTGTGGTTTGATTTGCATTTCCCCAATGATTTCTGATTTTGAACATCTTTTTAATATACCTATTACCTGTGTGTATGCCTTCTTTGGAGAAGTGTCTATTCAAAGAAGTCTCAGGCCCATTTTTTAATCTGGTTATTTGGGTGTTTTGCTGTTGAATTGTAATGAGTTTCTTATATATTTGGATATTAACCCCTTACCAGATATGTGGTTTAAAGATTTAAAAATAAGACCTGATACGGGGAGGGGGAAGGGTAAGCTGGGACAAAGTGAGAGAGTGGCATGGACATATATACACTACCAAACGTAAAATAGATAGCTAGTGGGAAGCAGCCGCATAGCACAGGGAGATCAGCTCGGTGCTTTGTGACCGCCTACAGGAGTGGGATGGGGGGCGGGATAAGGAGGGTGGGAGGGAGGGAGATGCAAGAGGGAAGAGATATGGGGACATATGTATATGTATAACTGATTCACCCACCCTGTTATAAAGCAGAAACTAACGCACCATTGTAAAGCAATTCTACTCCAATAAAGATGTTAAAAAAAAAAACAAAAACCTGAATCTGTACATCTAGAAGAAATCTTAGGGGAAAAGCTTCATGACATTGGTCTAGGCAGTGATTTCATGAATATGACACCAAAAGCACAAGCAACAAAAGCAATTATAGACAAAAGGGACTACATCAGACTAAAAAGTTTCCGCACAGTAAAGGAAGCAATCAACAGAGTGAAAAGGCAACATGCCGAATGGGAGGAAATATTTTTAAGGGTTTTAGGATTATCAGAAACACTTAGGGCTAGTTGTATTTCAATATTTGGACATTCTAAACCTCTGAGAAGTAATATGGTACGTGTGCCACCTAATATTTTACTATTTTTGTAGAGTCCAGGGGGACTTTTATAGTTAAGCACATTAATATTCAGTAAGTATCCACACTAAGTAAGATAAGGAAGGAGTGTAAATAGCATCATTTCAGTTCAGGTTAGATTGTCCTGAAGTGAATTATGAAAAATTTTTTAAGTTTTCAGAGCTTTTGGAATTTCAAATTTTCTGATAAGAGATTGTGAATTTGTGTTTTGAAATCCTTAAAATAATGATTCTTAAATAAATAAATAATTTAGTAATTGCTAACCTAGCTAATAAACTAAATTGCCAAGTGATAGTTTATTAGAATACAAAAAAAATTTTAATCAGTATCTAGTGTATGAAAAGACTCTCAAAAAACTAAGAATAAAAGGGAATTCTCCTAACTTGTTAAAGCCTATAAACCCAAAATCTGTAGCAAACATTTAATTGAGAAATTTTGAACACAAACCAAATAAGATTAGCATTTTAAAAAGAAATAAAATTCACTATTTGCATATGATGCAATCTACATAAAATCCAAAAACAATCAGCAGACTACTAGAACTAAGAGAATTCAGCAACATTTTCTAATACAAGATTAATTTGTAAAAATTAATAGGTGTTTTCCATACCCATAGGTAAGCATTCTTTTTTATGAAGAACCAGATAAGTGTTTTTAGCTTTATGGGCCATAGGGTCTCTGACTCAACTATAACTACTGATATAGCAGTAGGCATTGTGTAAACAAATGCGTGTGGCTGCGTTCCAGTAAAACTTTATTTAAAAAAACATGGATTTGTCTTGTGAGCCATAGATTCCTGACCCTGCTATATAAGATTAGTGACCCACTTAGAAAATAGCATAACAAAGAATAACTTAATTAGGAATGCATAAAACCTTCATGGAAAAAAATTCTAACTTCATTGAAGACAAAAGATTATCGTGTACTATATGGCTTAACCTAGCCTGTTTCTCTAATTTTATCATGTCAGTGCCTCCTATTCAAAATTCTATCCTGGGGCTTCCCTATTGGTGCAGTGGTTAAGAATCTGCCTGCCAATGCAGGGGACACAGGTTTGAGCCCTGGTCCGGGAAGAGCCCACATGCCACGGAGCAGCTAAACCCGTGCACCACAACTACTGAACCTGCGCTCTAGAGCCTGCGAGCCACAGCTGCTGAGCCCGCGTGCCACACTACTGAAGCCCTCACGCCTAGAGCCTGTGCTCCGCAACAAGAGAAGCCACTGCAATGAGAAGCCTGCGCACCGCAACGAAGAGTAGCCCCCGCTCGCCACAACTAGAGAAAGCCTGCACGCAGCAACGAAGACCCATATCAGCCGAAAAGAAATAAATAAAATAAATTTTTTAAAAACCAGAAACAAAAACAAAATTCTATCCTGACCTTTTTTTTTCTGTTTGTGTGTGTGAGAAACTTCAGAAACTCATTCTAAAATTAGCATATTCCAATAAAGATCCAGGATTAGCTAAGTCAGTTTTGACAAAGAGGAGGAAGGGAAGTGTTTACCTACTAGATAGTAAGAATTACTGCAAAGCTATGGTAATAAAAACACTATGATGCTAACAAAAGAAAGGCAAATAGACTGGAATAAACTAGTGAGCTAAGAAAAACTCCTGTGTGTATGGTAAGTGGCACTGCTAGGCAGTGAAAAACAGGTTGCTTAAAGCAGATAGGTGCTTAGGTTTTATTAGGAGTACTAACTATTTGGAGAAAAGAAAGCAGAATCACTGCCTTACACACTACATACAAAGACTCCAGAAGGACTAAAGACTCAAATAAGAAATGTAAAACTTTAAAGCTAATAAGATATTTTGGAGAATATCTGTGACTTAGGGATCACAGAACATAGTGTGAAAATTAATGTTTGATTGCATTAAATTAAGTATTTTTGTTAAAGGAACCATATACAAAGTTAAAAGTCAAATGTCGGTTTTAGAAAATCTAAAACCTATAAGAATAATACCTACAGTGTACAAAGAACTGCTGTGAATTAACAGAAACAAAGCTAACAAGCTTTTAAAAAATAAAAGATATAAATAGTTTAAAGAAGGGGAAGCCCAAGTGCTGACAGGTAGCTGAGGAGATGTACAAACTCACTAGTAATCAGAAAAATTAAAGCATGAGATACAACCTAATAGCCATCAGAATGACAAAAACTTAAAAGGGTGCTAATAAAAAGTGTTTGGAGGGTTGTAGGAGAAGTCTTATGTACTGATGGTGGGAGTACAAACTAGTACCATGCTATATATCAGTGTTTAATTAAATCAGGAATGCTTAATCCCTCTGACTCATCACTCAGCGGAATTTTTCACACAGGTCCCTGAACATACAGTCTTTGTAGCTGCGTTGTTTGTGATAGTGGGGATGTGAAGACAGCCTAGCTAAGTATCTATCTCTGGTAGAGTGAATAAGAAAAATGATGGTGATATACTGTGGAATGCCAGTGCAGCAGATAGAAGTAACAGTGGTGAGATCTTTAAAACTGGATAAACTTTAAAACAGAGTTGAGAGAAAAAATAAAAACAAAATGAGATTTAACTCAGTACCATTTAGGTAAACTTAGAACATACTATGTAAAATGATCATACTCAAGAACATTGAGAAAACACCTGTAGTGGAGGAAAATAGTACAGATAAAAAACGTTTGAGGAATTAACATTTACTTTTATTTATATGTATGTAATTGAAGTAAGGATGCAAATTCTTTTTTTTGAGTAAATGGCAGCTTTAAAAAAAAAAAGTAGAATTCTGTGTGCTCATTGAAGTTACATTACAAGCAGTTGTAACTTAGACAAATTCAACTCCAGCCAAAGGCATGTAATTTTAAGTTCCTCAAGAAAGAAACCTCAGGTTATTAAGATACAGAACAGCCTGTTTATGCTTAGAATTGTCATTATATCTGTCAGGAGACAACCCCTTATCCTCAACATGGTATGAAGATGCTAGTTCTAATAAACATCACTAACCTGGGGTCTGTCCAGTGCTCATACTGCTTAGCACATAACTGTTTCCTACCTAGAGTGTCAAAAGCCAAGGAAAAATCATTAAAAGCTATAATATGGTGATAGAAGGAAGAATCACCTGTTGAGTTTGTTAAAACACTGTTTCCTAAGCCCCATCCCCTAAATTTCTGATTCGGTAGATCTGGGTAGGGCTCATGAATTTGCAGTTCTACTAAGCTCACAGGTGATTCTAATGCTGTTGGTCTAAGTATCACACTGAGAAATTCTGTAGATAACGTTTCTTAATTATGTGAAACCCCATAGGCAGCAGCTTCCAGAGTCCTCCCCCAGACCAGCAGAATATAAATCTTTATGAGGGGACTCAGGAATCTGAATTTTATGAACAGGAAAATATAAGAACACCACTACAGTAGGCATATGTTCACTAAGAGAAAGCGTGTTAGTATCTAAGTGTCTGACTTTTCTATACCACTGAAAACAAAGAAATTAATTGCTCTGAAGGCTCTAAAATCATACTAGGCCCGTTTTTTTTTGTTTGTTTTTTGTTTTTTTTGGCTGCGTGGGGTCTTCCCTGCGATGCGCAGGCTTCTCGTTGCGGAGCACGGGCTCTAGGCATGTGGACTTCAGTAGTTGCAGCACGCGGGCTCAGTAGCTGTGGCTGGCAGGCTCTAGAGCTCAGGCTCAGTAGTTGTGGTGCACGGGCTTAGTTGCTCCGAGGCATGTGGGATCTTCCTGGACCAGGGCTCGAACCCGTGTCCCCTGCATTGACAGGCGGATTTTTAACCACTGCACCACCAGGGAAGTCCCTAGGCCCATTTTTATCAGAATGGAGACCATATAGCCTCATCTGAAGAAATGCTAAATATTAAAAAAAAAGTTAGGCATAAAATATAATTTTGTTTAAAACATGTCCTATTTATAAAATGTATATACCCTAAGACAACCCAAAATCTATATTAGAAACCTAAGAACCTACCTAAAAAATTTTCAGAAGTTTTCTATCTGGATTTTTCTGCTAGATATCAATTTATAATTTGAATTTTTCATCTTTATATTCATGCTGCATTTTTAAAATATTAAAATGCTTAGTTTTTTCAGAACGTGCATTTCTAATCTAGTTCTTAAGCATCTCATTTCTTAAAACCTCTCAAAAACGTGATATTTTCTAATGATACCTTAGAAAAGCTTAAACCACTCTAACTTTTTTTCTATTCTGTTAAATTTGACTGTCTTCCAAAGATGTTGGCATTGGGTAGATAGTCTGATTATTCAATTGGAGATGTGTGACTAGTTACATTTTGTATTTTTTTAAAATTATTTTAAAGTAGAATAATTGTAGAATCCTGGGTGTTCCTGAAGAGAGGAGAAACGTAATCAATAGATTATCCCTTACTTTCCAGAAAATTTGTTTAATGTTAACACCTTATTCCTCAGTTAGAAGCAGTACAACTTTATTAATTGACTAAATTGTACTATGAATTTTTTTCTGTATGGTTTCATTTAGGTGTAACTATCTTGAAGAATGCCTTTGAGATGACTAACATTATGGAAATAAAAAGGTCCAAATTTTGCTGTTTTCCTGAAATAAGTAAAAATTCTTATGAGGGTAACATGAGAAGTTGATTTAATTCAGACATTTTCATTAATTGCTCAAGAATATTAACAAGAGACATGTGATTAAAAATCTGATGGAAAAAGATAAGGGTCATTGATAACTGAAGAGGCAGTTTTCATGAGCTAGAAAATATTCAGAGAAGAATCCAAAGTCAAGGTAAGGCATGAGAGGCTAAAAAAAAACTAGAAAACTAAGCCAGTAGTTCTTAACTCATATGTTGTTCCCCCTGCCGTCTGTGTTGTTCTGATTAACAGAATTCCAAATTGGTGACTGAAGCACTAAGTATAAACTTAATCTAGTGGCATATTAGTATTTTTACAGCACTCTGTCCCTGAGTGCTCTGCTTGGAGAGAGGAAGCACTTTATAAATAAAACCATTGCATACTATTTTTCAGTTAGGATAAATAATTAAACATCTAGGTGACTCTGCAATATTCTGTTTTTGGTTTTTTTGCACCAGCTGTTTTGCTATTGTACCTGTTGAAATACAGGTAGAAAAACTTAGCATATACTTCTTTAGAATTTTTTAAAGAGTTATTAAGCCCAATTTGCATATATAGTAATTGCACGGTTAACTGTATAAATGGATTCAGAAATGGTGGCTAGACCTATTAGATTGAAAATTCATATTAGGAAACTCTTGTCAGATAAAGTGTTTTCATTTTAACAATAAACTGTACAGAGACTCTTTAAGTATTTATAAGCATGATAGTCTCTGCTTATTTGAAACATTAATAGATTTGGTTATGACAGTTTTATTTTGGTACTAAAAGAATAGTGGTTATTATAGTTCACAGAAAGTGCATTCTTAAAGTTTCTATGAAAGTATACAAATTTGTTACCAATTTTAACCTTGTTCAAATACTGGAAATGGGGGATTGAGTGATTTTGGATGTAGGGGTCGAGAGGATGGCTCAAGAGCCAGTTTTTCATTTCTTGTCATTCATGCATATTCATATATTTTAAATTAATAACATGTCTTCAATTTGAAATGCAACCTGTGAGCCATAAATCTAGGGTAACATTCTAAAACCTGCAATTTCTTGTCATTTTTAAAGACATTTTGAGTCTTTATAAATTTTCTTTCATGCTTCATCTCATTTTATCTTATTATTGGTCTCATTAAGAAAAAGACATAGAACACGACATTGTAAATCAACTATACTCCAATAAAAATTTTTTAAAAAGAAAAACACATAGAATGACTTTTTCTGAGACTCCAAAGTTTGAGGTAATGGAACAGCCAAACAGAACTGCCTAGGATGAAGTTAAATATAGGGAGCCAAAGCTTGGAGAGTAATGAGAACTGCAGGTATGGAGTTACATTCCTAGAAGTGAGAAATATTAGGCGTATGTGAATTATCTAATTAAGAATGTAAAGAACTGTATACTAAACCTTAAAGGGTATCCCTAAGTAATGATATAAAACAAAGATCAAATAGAAGGAATAATCGTGTAGTTTCAGGAAAACTTGGATTCTGTTTTGTCATAGAGGCCAAAGGAAAAAAGAGCTTCTAGAAGAAAGGGAATGGTAAGCAGTGCTAAATGATGCAGAAAATGGGGGAAGACAGAAGAGATTTGGTGTATTTGACAAATGGGGTCAGCATTATGAGAATGACAAATAGTAGGAAAAGAGGGGATGAATACCTAGTCAGAAAATGGAACACCTGGTATAGATCATTCATCATGTAATGTGCTGAAAGAAGAAAGATAACTAAGGTGTACTTGGTTGGAAAGGCAGGATTCCTGGAGAGAAAAAGAAACTATACATAAATCTGTTTGTTATTTAAATATACACATCCTTTCCTGGGTGTTTGTCACCTAACGATGAAGGCAGCATAATGGTAGAATGAAGTTCTTGTGTACTGCTATTTACCGATAAACTGGTTTTTTCTGGTTATTTTATTTGGGTTGTCCAAACTCCAAATCTTTTTTGGAAAAGCTTGTGCTTGTACATAAATACACACTTCCCATAACTCTGTACTTTGAGGTTCCTCAATTTAATATTCATTAAGATCTTGAGTGTGTATGCAGATTTTCCTTTGAAATGCTGAAAATGCACATTGATTAAATAAATCTTTCCTTCATGTAAACACTGTTACCTACTTTCTTTTGTGGTAAGATAATGTATAACCTAGTACTATGTCTCCAAGTTTTACCAAAGAGAGCATGGTCACAGTCAAGCTTCTTAGTTAGTGTTAGCTTCAATATTTAAAAGCCATATCCAAATTTAATTGAAATTAAGACATTTACATAGTATATTCCATGCATAAATGAATGTAACTTAAGTATTCAGTTCTCATATAGATGCTTGATTCAGAGGTACTCACAAATAATTATTGGTTATTTTATTTCTTCCTTTCTCCCCTGGTTTGTTCTAAAAAGGATTTGAGCAATTTACAGTAACACATGTAAGTCAAAGTTAACTATATGAATAGGTACAAAAGTCAGGACAAATGGAAAATAAACAATTGTCATAGTAAGATGAAACCGGAGAAGTTAGCTGGTAGGGAGCAGTAAGGGCTTTTGAAGTTACTAAAATTAATCTGCATATGTATGAACTTATTTTGGATCCTGATTCAAACTACCCAGTTTTTGAGACAATTGGGGAAAAAATGTGAACATGAACTGACTATTAGATTGGGACAGACAGTAGTATCAAAAAGATTTCTTACCTGCTAGGTATGCATACTGTAGTATTTACAGGTGAAATTATAAATGTCTGGGATTTGCTTTAAAATTGTCCAGCAAAAACATGAAGGAATGTGGAGGCCAAGGGGATTATAAATAAACCAAGAGTGGTAGAATGTTAATCATTTTTGAAGCTGAATGACTGATATTGGGTACATGAGGACTTGTGTATGTTTGGAGATATCTGTAATAACACAGCAAAAATAAAAATGGGTTGCAGTTTTGGTGTTGAGATTGATAATGGCTAAAGAAAAGTAACTAATTTTATTTTTTTTAAGTGGAATGTTTTGTCAAATACCATATAGAGCAGTCAAAATGAGGAACAAAAATCAGGTTATGAGAAACACTTTATATATAAATTTCCTTAAATTGCCTTTTGTTTAAGTATTTAACACCCTGCCTGACATAGAGGAGACACATAGCAAATGCTTGTTGAACTGAACTAATCTGCATCTTACAAGAGTAAAAGTGCTTAATTTTTCAAGAGATTTAAATTTCTCTTTTTCTCTAAGAACTTACCCTAGGATGATTGTTAGAAATGGGGAAAGTTTAAGGTCGGTCTTGTTTTTCTTAATAAGATAATTTTTGTTTTATAATGTTAAAATTTACAAATTCGGGTTGTTTTAGATCAGGTTTGAAAATAACTATAAAAAGTTTTAAATAACTATTTTTGTTATGTCAGCATTCAGACTTAATTTCTCTATATTTTGATTGCTCAGTATGGTATTAGATTTCCATGTATGTAGACTATTTAGATAATTTACAAAGAATAAGCTGTATTTTTCTGTTCAAGTAAGAAGTTCAGTTTAGCCTTGAATTGCAGGCTTTTAGTTGAAACATTGGGAATAGGGAAATTAAAATACTGCATTCAGTTGTCAGGGATGAAGTTTAATTTTCTCTCTTCATGAAATCATTTCAGCTAAACTCATGTTTTACCTTCTTCTGTCTTGTTAAGAGACGATTCACTGCGTTATATTACACTTTGCCCAAACTAGCCAAAATTAGTTTAACACTAGATAAATGGCTTAATATCTAGTTTATGTATAATATTCTAAGCATTTTTTTCACTCGTCTCTTCAGAAAGCTACTAGTGCGAAGTTGCTAATAAACAGTGTAATTTCCAAGTTATATCAAAGAAAGAGTTAAAGAGCTCAGGTTATAATCCACAGATTGACTAGTCAACCCCTACATTAACTCCACAAATGTTAGCTAGGTTGGGCTATGTGTAATCTCGGTCAGAAGTTGGAATCACAATAGATGAGTGATCTAACTATTAACCATGTCTGTAACAGGAGGTAAAAAGTGTTACCATACTTTCTATTTAGCTGTGGATCACCACATCCATCCTGCTCTCTCTGATCTCCATGCTCTTTAAGAACAATCTCTCTACCAATAGTATTTATCTCAGTGTTTCCTAGACCTCGTTTTTCCTTCATTATCTCCTCTCTCCTATACATATAAATGCCTAGCATACTGCCACACGTATAGTAGACACTCAGTTAACACTAGTTCGTGCTTTTGTTTCTTTTCCAGTATCATCTTCCTTGCTAACCTATAGATATAAACAAATCTCTCCCATCTTTTAAAACAAGACCATCAACTTCCTCTGAATACCATTTAGTTTTTCTTCTAATAGCCAACTTCTTTAAAAAGGCAGTGCTTACCATTCCTTACCACATATTCAGAATTTAACAAAGTCCTTATTTAACTTTTTTTAAACCTAGTTTATTTGACCTCTCTTTAATACTTCTTTTTGATAACTGTCTTCTAAAGAAATTCTCTTATTTTGAATCCATGATACCACAGTTTTTCACGGCTACCTCCTTGGCACTATGCAGTTTTACCTACCATTGTTTTTGTACAGTGAGGGAGGTCAGATAGTAAATAACACATTTGTGTTTTTATGAAAATAGTTTTGATCATGGACAGGTACCCTGAAAGGATCTTGTATCCCCCTCAGTGTCCATGGACTGTACTTTGAGAACTGCTTCCTAAACCTCCAAGACATGTTGCCCTTGCCCATTCCACTGTCTTAGTCCCAGCCTTTATTACTTCTCACCTTTGTTGTTCTTATAGTCTCCTAAATGCTCTTCCAATCTTCAGTCTCTTTCTCTTCCTCAAAAGTTACCTTTCTAGGGGGCTTCCCTGGTGGTGCAGTGGTTGAGAATCTGCCTGCCAATGCAGGGGACACGGGTTCAAGCCCTGGTCTGGGAAGATCCCACATGCTGCGGAGCAACTAGGCCCGTGAGCCACAATTACTGAGCCTGCGCGTCTGGAGCCTGTGCTCCGCAACAAGAGAGGCCGCGATAGTGAGAGGCCCGCGCACGGCGATGAAGAGTGGCCCCCACTTGCTGCAATTAGAGAAAGCCGTCACACAGAAACAAAGACCCAACACAGCCATAAATAAATAAATAAATAGATAGATAGATAGATAGATAGGCAAACCCAACAAGGTCCTACTGTATAGCACAGGGAACTATAGTCAATATCCTATAATACACCATAATGGAAAAGAATCTGAAAAAGAATATATATATATATATGAAAAAAAAAAGATTTACCTTTCTAGAATACAAATCTGATTACGTTGATACTCTTAAAATCTTTCAACATGCCACAGCACAATTGGATAAAATCCAAATTCCTTCAGAGAACATAAAAAGGTTCTTCATTATCATACCTACCTTACTAACCTCTGTTCCTATCATTACACCCTACCCTTTCAGCCAATTCATTGGTAATTCCCTAAACACATCATGCTTTCTATAGCCCCACACATTTTCACATGCTATTCTTTCCACCTGGAGTACTCTCACTTTCCAATTTCCACCTACCCCTCCAACTGTGCACATCGTTTTAAAATCACTTCATGTTACTACCCACAAAATTTGACTTTTTGTTATAATTTTAAAATTTGTTTTAGGACTTATACTGTTTTATAGTTATTTTGTTTGTATCATTTTCCCCTATTAGAGTGTGAGCTGTTTGAGATCAGGAACTGTCTCTCTCTTTGTACTCCTAGTACTTAACAAGGGCAAGGCATAATGTAATCATTTAATAAATGTTTGAGTGTTTTAATGAATTTCATAGAAAATTCTAATACTGTTCTGGGATAGAGTTGCTAATGAATAGTAAAAAGGCCATAGATGGGCAGAAAAAGGAAAAAAAAATATATATATATGCCTCAGCCATATATAATATGTAATAAATGTAATACATATTATAAATAAAATAAAGTAATCTTTATTTTCATAATTTTTGCTAGAAGTAAAATTCAAGGGAATATTTCAGTTTCTATCTGTATACCTGAAAAGTTGTAGTGAATTGAATTAAATTGTAGTCAGATCACATTTTGAAAAGTAAACCTCCTTAATTGATTATAAGTCAGTCTCGGTGTTTTTAGATTGTTTTCCTAAGTTAGCATTCTTAACGTGAAGGCAGAAAAATGCCAGAATACTTCTATATTAATATTAGTTCTATTAATATCCTAAAATTAGTACCTTAAAATATTAGTATATTAAAATTACCTTTTAAATTTGTTTTCTACATTGTTTTATATTAAAACTTGGTTGCTTGTATTTTTTGATTTCAGCTTAGTACAGTTAAATAAAATCTTGTAAGGGTCTTCCATCAGAAAGGCAGCTAAATAGAAGTCCCACTTAATGTAATCTACCTGTATATAACCTGCATCATCAACAACAAAAAAACTCTCCTTTAAAATGAAGAAAAAAATTTTACCAATATTTCATAATATATAAAACTTCAAAAGTTAAATAAAATTTTATATGTAAGAAATTTTATTACCCACCACTTAATTTAGCAAAATCCAAATTACCTGAAAGCAAATTTTGTAGATTACACTTTCCTGCCCAATGACCATTTTGCTGTTCATTAGCACCTGAGTAGAGGAAATAAAATAATTTTTAAACAGTAATCACTTTGGGCCTCACTAATTTAGAATTTATGATGACTGAGATACTGGACTGAAAGTATTAGCCTCTTACAGCCCGTGGCCTAGATGTTGCCTAGTAAATTAAAATTGTATACAAAATTACAAGGGAAATTAAATCTTTTAGAGACTTTTAAGTACTACTTTAAAACAATCATTCCTATATAATGAATTTGTTTACTATAAATCATGCCTATAAAGCATATTTGTTGATTAAAAGCCATTAGTAATTTAGATTTCTCCAAAAACATTCTGAATTAGTGAGGTGTGTAATAGATAGTGAGATTTATATCTGTTCAGTTTTTTCAGGGATAACCTTGGCCAAAAATTACTTCTCGGGATTATGTTTGGAATTCTCTTTGCTATTTCATCCCTCTTGCCTTACAGTTTTAAAAATTGGTAAAATCTATGATATCTGTGTCTGTGTTGTATATAATTGGAATGCCATAGTACCTACTGAGACACAGTGGATTTCTTTTACATGCTTCCTTTAAAAATTAATATTTTAATTCCATTGATTTAAGGAAATTATTGATTGTAAAATGTTAATAATGGTTACCTGAACTCAGAACTGGGTGGATTGCATTAGTAGATTTATAAGAATAATATCAAGTTTTATATTAAATTTGATAAATTTCCTTTGAAAATAGTTCCCTTATATACTATTATTTTTTATATGAACAAATACATTAGAAATTGAAAACCAAAAGGTATATGGTGATTTTGCTCATAAATCTGTTTTCCAGCATTCATTTACTACATACATTGTCATCTGTAGTTCTTTTCTTTATTTCATAATTAATTTCAAACTTCAGCATTTTTATCTAATTTAACATTTTCATATTTTTAAAGGTCCCCAGGTGCATCCAATTTTTCAACTTTACCAAAGATCTCTCCTTCATCTCTATCAAATAATTATAACAACATCAACAACAGAAAGTAAGCACTGAATCTTAAAAACTCTTTGTTTAATTGATCGCCCTATTGTGGTTGCAAAAAATCTCTTGTATCTAAAATTTAGGATAAAAGTCTTAATGCATTAAAATTGATTTTCTTTTAAATCACTGGTCAGTTCTTCAAGGAGTAACTTCACAAGAAAGCAAGCAGAGGTATAAACTTCTTGATTTAATATATATACTACAATAATTTACTAAAAGAGAAATAAAACACTTTCAGAATTTCATATTCTAAACACTAATTATTGAAATATATATACAAGTCTGTTAGAATTCAAATTTTTAGGAACAGTATAAATTTCAGATGTCATTTTAGAACTAGACATGTAATCACAGACAATACATAGTGTTTTTTAAAAGTGTTTATCAGTGATTCTCAACTGGAAAACATATAAATTTTTATGTTTATCAAAAAGACAATTACTTTTTCTGAAAAAGTTTGGAGAAACAATTCCCTTGCTCCATCAGGAATAGTATTCAGAATCTTAGGATTTACAAAAATTACATGAAAATGTGTGCCATATTGCTATAAGAAAAAGGATTCAAAGTCACTTGGGATTCACTATAACGTCTGACATGGATGTATTACCTTGAAAATTGGCATGGTTTTATATAAAAGGATAAAAAGAAAACTTTATTTATAATTACTCCATTCAATTATGGGAAGAATTTTAATCCAGAGATGATTATTGTCCTTTTACTTCTTGGATATATACAGTGTAGTCTATGTATTAGGTTTACAGGATTTATGTAGTTAAATATTTACACTACTTGTCCAGTTCATAAATGGCATCTGATTATTCCAAAGGGTAAATTCAAAAGGACTGAAACTATTCGTGAAATAATCTTTTAAAAAGCACCGTTAATTGAATTTATAGGTTTAATTAATGTTCCCTTAAAATTCATATGGAGAGGTGGGGCTTGACAAAATGATTCTAATTTTAACATACATCTGGATTATAAATATATAAGAATAGCCAAAATAACTTTGGAAAGGAAAAACAATGAGAAGGGATTAATCCTACTAAATATCACAACCTGTTATAAAGATATAAGATTGCAAACAGCATAGTATTGACCCAAGAATATACCTCCAGATCAATGGAATAGAAAAGAGAGCCCAGAAACAGACCTTTATATATAAAAGAATGTAGTGTGATCAGAAAGTATCCTAGACTAATGGAGAATGGGCAGATTATCCAGGAAATGCTATTGGAAAAATTGGATTGCTATTTCTCTTTAAAACTTTAAATTAAACTAAAATTTTAATTGTCAGCCATATAAAAATTAAAAAGCAAATAAATGGAAAATATTCTTGCTACAAATGACAAAGGAAGGGCAGATATTCTTAGTATATCAAGCTCATAAAAATCACTGAGAAATTTTTTAAGACAACTAGAAAAGTAGGTAAATGATGCAACTGGGCAATGAAAATAAGAGAATTAAAACAAACATTTTAAATGTTCAAGTTCACTACTAACTAGAGATATGTAAATTAAAAACATAAACAACTCCATCCACTTTCCCCCACCTCAGTCTCATTGGGAAAAGTTAAGTGATGGTATCTGTTCTTGTAAGGATTCTGTTTGAGTGGTTGGAGTATTAGTCCAACTTTCGTAGAAAAGGGTTTGCTATATGTATCAAGAAGATTTAAAACACTAATTCCTTACTTCAGTAGTAACAAGATACGTGCACTGTAGTATAATAGTGAAATACTGAAGACACTGGATATCCAAAATTGCAGTGTAATGTGTTCTCTTCTATTTAAAAATGTATATCCACAGGCAAAAGAGTAAAGGGAAATATCCTCCTATAATCTGGTTTGTATTTTACATGGTATCTTTTAATGTAATTCATCAAAAGTAATTTTCTCATATGAGATAAAATATTATTTGTGTTTCTACCAATTGCTGATGGCTCCCACAGTTACTGTAAAAGAATTTGGTTCCGGGTATAACATGTATTTATAGTTAGTTATGCTTTGGAGAGATTTTTTAGTGTTGTATATAGACTGTATTGAACATAGGCTGTATTTTGACCAGAGTTGCCATATTAGTATACGTGATCTGGTGCTTCTGTTTTTGTCTTATTTCCCTCTCACGGTAAAAATATGACAGTACAATCTGATCTCAAAACCTCTGGCTGCAGAAAATATTAAGAGAGGAACTGGAGTGTTGTCTTAAAAGTTTAGAACATGATTGATTAATGACTTCTACTCCTATGACTAGGTTATATTTTTAGCTGCTTATATTTGTCTATTTTAGACACTAAAATAGTCCTTTCATATTAGGAAAGTTTAATAGCAAATAGCTACTGGTACCACCTTACTTAAAAGTAAAACTTAACCTTTCTTAGTAAGGAACAAAATTTAAACATTTATAAAATGGAGAGTTGATTTTTTTTTTACTTTAAAAAACTTGAATTAATGTTATAACAATTATTTCACATAAAATTTATTTCTTGACTTTCTTTTCAACTTGTGGAAATAAGTAGCTGCTTAAGACTTCAGATGGAAATAGCATAATAGTTTCTTTAAAAGTATGTAAAATGGGTAATGACCTTTTAAGATTAAAGACGTTTATGAAACTTCATATATGTGGAGATAATACTCCAAGTGTAAAGTACATATTAAAATCAGTAGTTGTGACACAACGTTTATATGGCATTTATTTACAAATTCAAGACTTAAACTGATACATTATTAAGTTATAAAGTTTTCATTTCCAGAAATAAAAATATTTGTTATAAAAGTAATAACAAAGTGTACGTGGAATTATTTCATTGAAGTTTAATAAAGTTTAAGTTTTTATTAAAGACTAATATTATGAAGAATCAGATGCCAGAATATTGTTCATTCACCCTGTGTAGTAGTTTTACTTGTTAATCTGTATAGTATTAATTCTTGCCTCAATTATAATTTAAGTACATTTTTAATATGTACCAAAATCTTTCCACTCTCCACATTTTTCTTCTGTCTTGCTGCATTTGCTTTACTATAATACTTCCTCTAAAAAAATCTCTTTAATGTATTTATTGTCTCAACTCTTGGCATTCCACATCAGGGCACATTTTATTTTTCTGTTAATTCATTTAAAGCTCTTTTATTTGAAATGGACATGACTCCCTGTAAGAGATTAAAGGATGAAAAGGAACTGGATTTTGGAGACTGCCAGAGACTAGCCATCTGGCTTTTGACAAGTTAGTTGCTGAAAGTATCATTTCATTAACTGCAAAGTGAGCATAATTATAGTTATGAGGATTAAATTATAGATTTATAGTGCTTACAATGTTAAATGTAAATGCTAATTGAAAACTCAGTTTCAGCCACCATCACTCTGATACAAAAACCAGAGATGCTACAAAAAAAAATTACAGACCAATATTACTGATGAATATAGATGCAAAAATCCTCAACAAAATACTAGCAAACAGAATCCAACAACACATTAAAAGGATCATACACCATGATCAAGTGGGATTTATCCCAGGTATGCAAGGATTCTTCAATATACGCAAATCAATCAATGTGATACACCATATTAACAAATTGAAGAATAAAAACCATATGTTCATGTCAACAGATGCAGAAAAAGCTTTTGACAAAATTCAACACCGATTTATGATAAAAACTCTCCAGAAGGTGGGCATAGAGGGAACCTACCTCAACAAAATAAAGGCCATATATGACAAACCCACAGCAAACATCATTCTCAATGGTGAAAAACTGAAAGTATTTCCTCTAAGATCAGGAAAAAGACAAGGATGTCCACTCTCACCACTACTATTCAACATAGTTTTGGAAGTCCTAGCCACGGCAGTCAAAGAAGAAAAAGAAATAAAAGGAATCCAAATTGGAAAAGAAGAGGTTAAAACTGTCACTGTTTGCAGATGACATGATACTATACATAGAGAATCCTAAAGATGCCACCAGAAAACTACTAGAGTTAATCAGTGAATTTGGTAAAGTTGCAGGATACAAAATTAATGCACA
This sequence comes from Eschrichtius robustus, assembly GCF_028021215.1. NCBI lineage: Eukaryota > Metazoa > Chordata > Mammalia > Artiodactyla > Eschrichtiidae > Eschrichtius > Eschrichtius robustus. The sequence goes on from NC_090836.1 coordinate 51,973,361, forward strand.
GAAATCTTACATTCCTGTACACTAACAACAAAAGATCAGAAAGAAAAATTAAGGAAACACTCCCATTCACCGTTGCAACAAAAAGAATAAAATACCTACGAATAAACCTACCTATGCAGGTAAAAACCTGTACTCAGAAAATTATAAGACACTGATGAAAGAAATCGAAGATGACACAAACAGATGGAGAGATATACCATGTTCTTGGCTTAGAAGAATCAGTGTTGTGGAAATCACTATACTACCCACAGCAATCTACAGATGCATTGCAATCCCTATCAAACTACCAATGGCATTTTTTACGGAACTAGAACAAAAGATCTTAAAATTTGTATGGAGACACAAAAGACCCCAAATAGCCAAAGCAAATCCTGAGGGGAAAAAAGCAGAGCTGGAAGAATCAGGCTCCCTGACTTCAGACTATACTACAAAGCTACAATAATCAAGACAGTATGGTACTGGCACAGAAACAGAAATATAGATCAGTGGAACAGGATAGAAAGCCCAGAGATAAACCCATGCACATATGGTCACCTTATCTTTGATAAAGGAGGCAAGGATATACAGTGGAGAAAAGGCAGTCTCTTCAATAAGTGGTGCTGGGAAAACTGGACAGCTACATGTAAATGAATGAAATTAGAACCTCCCTAATACCATACACAAAAATAAACTCAAAATGGATTAAAGACCTAAATGTAAGACCAGACACTATAAAACTCTTAGAGGAAAACATAGGAGGAACACTCTTTGACATAAATCACAGCAAGATCTTTTTTGACCCACCTCCTAGAGTAATGGAAATAAAAACAAAAATAAACAAATGGGACCTAATGAAACTTAAAAGCTTTTTGCCCAGCAAAGGGAACTGTAAGCAAGAGGAAAAGACAACCCTCAGGATGGGAGAAAATATTTGCAAACAAATCAATGGACAAAGGATTAAGCTCCAAAATATACAAGCAGTTCATGCAGCTCAATATCAAAAAACAAACAACCCAATCAAAAAAATGGGCAGAAGACCTAAATAGACATCTCTCCAAATGAGACATTCACATGGCCAAGAGGCACATGAAAAGCTGCTCAACAGCACTAATTACTAGAGAAATGCAAATCAAAACTACAATGACGTATCACCTCATACTGGTTAGACTGGGCATCATCAGAAAATCTACAAACAATAAGTGCTGGAGAGGGTGTGGAGAAAAGGGAACCCTCTTGCACTGTTGGGAATGTAAATTTATACAGCCACTATGGAGAACAGTATGGAGGTTCCTTCAAAAACTAAAAATAGAATTACCATATGACCCAGCAATCCCACTACTGGGCATATACCCAGAGAAAACCATAATTCAAAAAGATACATGCACCCCAATGTTCATTGCAGCACTATTTACAATAGCCAGGTCATGAAAGCAACCTAAATGCCCATTGACAGATGAGTGGATAAAGAAGATGTGGTACATATGTACAATGGAGTATTACTCAGCCATAAAAAGGAACGAAATTGGGTCATTTGTAGAGATGTGGATGGACCTAGAGACTGTGATACAGAGTGAAGTAAGTCAGAAAGAGAAAAACAAATATCGTATATTAACGCATATGTGTGGAATCGAGAAAAATGGTACAGATGAACCAGTTTGCAAGGCAGAAATAGACACACAGACGTAGAGAACAAATGTATGGACAACAAGGGGGGAAAGTGGAGAGGGGGGTGGGATGAACTGGGAGATTGGGATTGACATATATACACTAATATGTATAAAATAGATAACTAATAAGAACTTGCTGTATAAAAAATAAATAAAATTAAATTTTAAAAAGTCAGTTTCCAATATTTATAGAAAGATAAGGGCTTGATTTTACTAAAAAATGTTATATTTTTAAATGTATATTCATTTAAGATGAATTAATCTAGCATAGCATTAAAATTCCCATTAAGATTACTGGCAAATTTATTTGTTTTTGCAAAGTGACATAACCTTATGGGATAAGGACTAGCTTACAACCTTTAGAAAAAAAAAATAGCAGCAGTAGTCATGAAAGATATAGAGGCTGTCTTTCGGGTTTAGGTTTCCATGTACTTTGTCGAAGTGTTTAAAGAGCTGTTGGTTTTGCTATTTTCCCCGACAGAGTTTATTTGATATAAAGAACACATAAGATGTGGATTATAAGTGACCAATGAAGATAGTATTAAAATATTTTTAATTTGTTTTCTTTATTATCATTGAGCATGTAGACTACCATCTTAATCTTTGGCCAAGGTTTATACTTATCCTGTCACTTAAACTAAAATGTAGATATCCTTTAAGGATTCAGATCACTTGTGTGGGTGTTGGTGTGGGTGTGGGTGTGTGTGTATGCATGAGCATGTATTTGGGCATACTTTCCCTTTGTACTCTGACTTAAGTTTTATTATAATTTTACAGCTGATATATATGGGGTTTTTTTTTTTAACATGTTGAAAATATAGGCCTTGCATTTGTGTAATATATAGCAGACCTTGATTTTAAGCACTTCTTAAAGGGGTAAAAGGAAAACCAGGATTCAGTTTTTTGTTACATGTCCTCAAAGTTAGATTCAAGTATCCAGTCACTCAGTGACTATATATGGAATTGCTGATAGGTGCCTTGAACTTTGGAAGGCAGCTATGCTCACCACTATACCACCAACGCTCGTGCCTTGAACTTTGTTACTGCTAATATAAAATAAAATATGAATTATTAGGCTAGTGATCTGCAAAATCCAAAAGACGCTTGAACCCGTTTTTTTCTTTTCTTTAAGTTTAAAACAAGTAAATAGCTACAAGTCTATGAATTGATCAAGGTTGCACTTCTTTGGAGCCTGCTCTTTTTGTTTAACTTTGGGGTAGTTGGTTTTTCAGTCTGAGAGTTGATCTTTTATTTGTGATGAAGGGGGGTGTTTTCTTAAAACTACAAAAATATTAGTGGGATAGCATTGTGTGTGTAAATTTTGGTTGATATGGTTTTGTGTGTTTTACCTGTTGGTTTGTTAGGGTGTTTATGTTTACTAAAGGCTTTGTTAGAACAAGCAGTAGTACAGTTCATATAAACTGTTATAAAGTGAGAGTATAGAAGCTACAATAGAAAGTATTTGAAATTATAAGTAAAAACTTAAAAAAAAAATAATACCAGGAATAAATTATAGCCAATTGAGATTGTCAGAGTTACTGATTTACCATGTTTATTTGTAACCCTGTATTCATTAATTTACATCATTATTTGCTTTTAGCAAATAACCTTGAGTCATGTTCAGGTTTGTTCTAGTGAATAAAAAAAATAATGATTGAAAGTATGCTTTTGAATTATATCCAAAGCATCCATCATAAATATCTTATAAGATAACCTATTAAAAATTAAGGAAGAATCTATCCTTTTCCACAAAATTTTTTTTAGTTACATGTAAAAAGAAAGAGGGATCTAACTTACTGACTTCTCTTATTAGTTCTTTGTAAAATTACCCTGATTCTCTAAGGTTGAATGTTATGTAGGTTTTTTTTAAGATTAATGTTTATTGCACTCATAGTACAAATTATCCTGAGGTGGTATTTACCTAGTTAAATAAACTGCATTAATCTAACGAACTAGAAGATTCTTCCCATAATAATAATACTGAAGTGTGCACTTGCTTCAAATCATTTCATTTTTGCATTGCTGATCACCCCAGGCTGTTTTCTGCATTTGAATACCAGATTTTGCTGGTCTAGCGTAGAATACTATAAATAGAATCTTCGGTGCATCAGAACAGTGATGTCACAAAGGCCCTGGAAATCTCTGCTCTCACCTGTAACTAAAGCACAACTCTTGCAGCTTCTACTGTTCTCACTCTATTACAGTAGCAGGATGTAAAAGGGACATCAGTGAGATGATTTATTGCTGCGGGTGGTGTTTAAAATCTGAATGTTTTACATTTGATGGAGCCGTGAAGAATGGAGCAAGCTGTGAAGCTGCTCCAGTTAATCAAGGGTAGAAAGACATAATGTGGTTTGTATTGGTTGGTGTGGTACATGATGCCATGATTTTGTTGATTGAATGAGGAGTATATTAATTAAGGGGGTTATTTTGACTTAGGTTCGTGTTAAAAGTACCCGAGTTAAGTGCTTTATAAAAAAATTAATGACTGACCGCATATCTCAAATAGGTTTAAAGTACTCTGTTCATTATAACTATATGATGACAATTGGCTGCATTATGAGAAGGATTTTTTGTTTTCTTCCAGTGTGAAAAACTCAAATTACTGTCTCCCATCATATACTGCTTATAAGAACTATGATTATTCAGAACCTGGAAGAAACAATGAACAGCCCGGCCTCTGTGGCCTAAGTAACTTGGGAAATACGTGTTTCATGAACTCAGCTATTCAGGTAGGTCTTTCCAAACAAAGTGAAACTCGTGTTTTATGGTAATCAATAATACAAGAGAAATAGAGTTGGGTTTTACATGTCAGAATATGAGTATTATATGTGTTTGGAGAGTTCGTGTTTTCATGGAAGATTTAAGCATACACATTTGAATCATTCATTCTAAGAATATCTTATCATGATTCTCAGGTGGCATGTGATTGATTATCATATAGTAGAAGATTAAATATAAGTTCATGCAAAAAATATAATTCCAAACAGAAAACCTAGGTTCTCTGAGAAGAAAAAAAAAGCGAGTGAGATCTCTCCTTTATATGAAGTCTCTTGCCTTTTTTAGACATTGGTGGGAATTTCAGAGAATGATTATTTTATGGTCACCAGTGTTCTAACTCTAAATAAAATTAATTTTAAATCTTTTTTTTTTACCTTAGTGTGAAATTAAGATTTGTAAAAATAAGAAAATTTTATGAACCTTTTGTATACATACTTTTAACAAATCACTTTCCCTTAATACTCTTTCAATTTGGGGATATAACAGATCACTGCCCTTTTTTTCCCTTTGTCTCTCCATAGAGCTTCCCTTTTCTTCCTGCTCTGTCTGTACCTTCTTCCAGTTTTACCTGTGAAATATTTATGTCTTTGATTGATTGTGAAGTAACAAGATCCGTGTATACTTTAATATCACTGTTACTGTGCATAAAATTTGAGCTGGTTATTTTATTCCCCTTTTACAAATAAAATTCTGTATTTCAAAAAGCCCAAAATAATGGTATACTATTTTGATATTTGAATTTTAACCTTCTTTTGGAAGTCCTTTTTTTTTCTTTCTTTTGTGTGTGTGTGTGTGTGTGTGTGCAATTCTGAATTTTTATTTTTAAATCTGCAGTATTCTGTTCTCTATATTTTAATACTGAATCTCCTATGCCCAAGGGGCACCCTCCAAAGATATAAATTAAATACATATATGGATTGATAAGGACATTATTGCAAATCTTGACTATCTGAGAAAAGTATAGGACTCTTTATCATCCAAAATTCAAAATAAATCCTTTGTACATAGTCATTAATCCAGTTGTTTCCTAAATGAACCATTGTCTTTATAGCATTCTTGAAAAATTAGAAATTTAACTGTCATAACTCTTGACCAGGAGTTGGCAACTTTTCTGAGACATGCACTGGGATGTATAGTTGATTAATTCCTGATATCTTGGTTTAGAGTTGAGCCACTCAGGAAATAGCCTATCTGCTGAAGCAGATACTGTGTAGGTTAATAAACTATTCCTTTAAACTTTCTTTGATGAGTAATACTGCTTATACTTTAATGTGAATTACTTTATCCAAAATTTTTTTCTAGGTTCCTAGCACTAGTTAGACAATTAAATTTTAAAATATTATATCTTTGTTTTCTGGAAGAGGAGAAAGGGAACTCATCTGAGAAGAGCAAGCCAAAACATATTGTCATCCTGGCAGTTATTTAGATAACAAAGTAAAGTGCATGGGTGCCGAGCTTTCAGAGTAGGAACAGGGCAGACATATTGTAATTTTGTTTGTATATCTGTTGGACTACCCTGCCTAATCACTGAAAAATCATCTTCAGCACCACCTCTGGAAAATGTTTTATATAATCGGTGGTTACATCAGTATCAGAAAACCCTTTCTCATATCACCAATCATATTAATTGTTATACAGCTGCTTATCCTTGCACTACCAAAATCACTTTGGTTCTGGAGGCTTGATACTCTTGAGGTCTTTTGGGTTTTGTTTTGTTTTTTAACATTGTAGTATGGAAAACCAATCTTGGTGCTTTTTCATAAGGATTAAGACTAGGATTTTCAAAAAGTTTTAATAGCATAAGCATAAAAAATTTGAGTCTGTTAGAACAAGAGTTAATGTTTTTGCTAATCATTCATGGTAGTCTCTAGCTTACATTCAAACTAAATTCCTTCTAGGGCAATATTACATTCTAGTTTCCTGTGCCTTTGTTATAGTCTATTTAGTGTTGTCTCCATATGATTAACTCAATTTCTCAAAAACAAGTATTAAAATGAAATCTTCTAATCAGCTATGTTGAGCTAGATTTGGCATTTGTTGAACTGTTTTGTGTCTGTTTAAGGTATAAGAAACTTCATTTATTAGTTTTTGCTTCTGTTCAAAGCACTTTTATTACAATAGGTATGTCTAATGCTGACCTTCTCTTTTAATATATTTCACCTTTACATGTTTCATTTCAACTGAGATATAGCCGTGAGGGTGAGGTTTGTTAGGGTGATAGTTTGTAATTTTCTGATAATATCATAAAGTAAGAAAAAATTTTCATGAAAATTTTAGCGAAGTATTTTAAGCAGTGGATATTATTTTATGTCTGTATCTTGTTGGAAACTGTACTTTTTCTAAAATAAAACTCTCCAATCAAGTTGGAGAAGAGAAAAAATTAGTTTTAATTTTTGCTGCTTTTGACTTTTAATCCAAATCCAGAATTAGAAAAGCTAGTACTTCAGTTTTATTTTCTTAAAGCATCTGTGGTTTTTAATTGCTTTAGATGTCAGCTCTCAAGTTGAAAATTCACCATAGGAGGGAATATAAAATGGTGGCAGTAGCCTATGTTATTCTGTTTCATGAACACCATGTAAGTTCTTAGGTCCACAGATGAAAAGGGTAAAAGATAGTTAATAGAGTAGATTTTTTTAAATAATTTTTTTAGATACCATTTCCTCAGTTATGCTTTTTTTTTCAAGTTTCTTCGTGACTTCTGTGAAACTTCAGATAATTCATGAACTTCAGAAAATATTATAAAATGAAACTTCTACTGATAATTTATATTTTAACATAATTCCTTTTATTAATTCAATAATTCTAAAAATATGAGTGGGTATTAGTACATCAGGCAGTGTAATTATTGATATATTGTTAACAATATGGATGTGAAAGCATACCTATTTTTTCTTTGTGAGAATGGGTTATGTTTAACCCATCAGTAGCCTTGAGATGATGAAATTGTTTGATCGCTTGTGATTAAAAACTTAAGAAGCACCAATCTGAGTGTGACTTAATATCATTATTGTTATTATTCAATTTAATTATATTGATATTCAAGATTTTCTCTGATTTAATGGTACAATTGAGTATTAAATTTTTCTGATGAGTATAGTACTGCCATACAGTTTCAATTTGTCAAGTTAATATTTACTGAATGGCAAACATGTGAGATACTTTTAGACATAGATCCTGACTTATGAAGAGTATAGTCTTGATATTGTGATTTTTCAAATGTTTTACTTTTTAGCATGAAAATCTTTTTTTAATTATTACTGTGAAAAGTTTAATTATATCCTCAATATTTAAACAGATGTAGTGAAGTTGCTTTGGTTGGGTGAAGTGCCCAGAGTCCCATCTGCTTTCTTCTATTTAGTGGCCCCAGAAGCATTCTCATGGGATCCCAGGACTCTGAGGAACAGTTTAAAAACCATATTCTGGCTAGAGAAAAGAAAACAACACATTAAAAATTAGCAATATAAGTTAGAAGCACAGACTGTGGAGTTACACTATCTGGATTGAAAATGTCTCTACTACTGATCACCTGTGCTGCCCTGTATAAGTTATTTCTACAACTCATTTTTCTCCTCAGGTGAGGAAAATAATAGTAGCCATATCTTAGGAGTTTTGTGGGGATTAAGTGAGTTGATGAATATAAAGCTCTTAGGATAGTGACTGGCACATTGTAAATGAATAGGTATTAGATTATGATATTATTTTATCTTTTTAAATTGAAGGAGTCAAGCAGAATGACTTCGGGAAAATTCTACCATCCATAGTCCGTGTATTTATTTGTTCTCCTTTCCTACAAGTCTTATTCCACTTTGTCAGGACCTAGTGAATGAAGAAAGACTTGAATGTACTTTTAATTCTTTTTTGCTTAGTAGTATTACAATAATGGTATTTATCATCTCCATTTCTGAGCTGTGTTAATTTAGCTCTCCTAGGCATACTGATAGGCAAGGGATATAACAACATAGAACTGTTCATGAATAATCAATCTGCAGGAAATTTAAAATTTTTGAGTTCAGGTTATCTCTGGCCTCAGCCTCCTGAGTAGTTATGATTACAGGCATATACCACCGTGTCCCAGTGGTACAAATAAGTTAACAAAGTAGTTTTCTAGGGCCCTAAATGTATTACTACTCCATTGAGAGAATGTCTAGTTTTTGAAATTTGCATTATTGGAGGTAATTTTAATTAGCATTAGTTGATTAGTAGATTTCAGGAGCACTCCAACCCTTGTCTTTTTCATTGTCAAGGCCTAGGAGGCTCATGATTGGCCTCCTGAAAGAAGCAACTCTTCAGATGGATTTGAAGCAGGGGAGTGATATGGTCTTTTCCACTGGAAAGCTGCATGGCGTGAGATAGTTGTTTTCAAACTCTTTACTTGGAAGTAACAGGGCTCCTTAAATAGACTCTAGGAAGTCACTGAAAAAACTGATAGTAATCAAGGACCTGTTCATTATCCCTGTCATACAATGCAGTCAGTTGAAATTCCAGGCACTTTTAAGGTCAGCTTCTTCCTGTGATCTGTTGGGTTAGGGAAAAAATCTTTGTGTAAATTTAGAAGAATATAGAAAGTTGAAAGTTTTTTTATAAGACTTAATTAAAGAGGATGAGTAATACTACACAGAAATAATATTCTTTTAGGAAACTAGATTCTCATTATAATGTAAAACAGTGAAAAAGTCATTACTAAAGCTATTATTTCTGTGTTCTAGTACTTTATAGCTTTGAATGTGACTAAGTGTAATGCTTTTCTACACTTACCTGAGACTCTTGTTTTGCATTTATTGGAACAAATTCTTGGAAACCCACTTTAACATGAAGCTTTGTAATTTTATTCAGATTAACCAAACTTACAGCTGAATAAATGAACATAGTTTCAATCACAAAAAGAAACACCTAATCCCTAAGACATAGAATTTTAAAAAACAGTTTAGGATTTTAAAGAAAATGATGACTTGCGGTAAACTGAGAATGTGGCTGATTAAAAATTCAAATAATATTCCTAGGGCAGATTTTTATCTATCCAAGCAATTAAACTCAATTATTTGAGTTCCTTCCATACTATGTGCCAAAAATTACATGGCAAACTAGCATCAAAAATATGTTTAGTTATCTATCAAATGACAGCTCAATCAGATCTTTCCAATTTGATAAAGGTAAAGAAATGGAAACAGCCTTACTTGTATTAGAACCATTCACTTTCCCATCACAGATACCAATGTTTCTACTTCTCCCTTGTTTGCAGGGAAAGGGAGAAGTATCCCTTCCCTTTAGAAAAAGAAAGGGGGCTGGGAAAAGAGAACCTGAATTCTCAGGCAGCTTATTTGTGGAAAGAGTATATATAGCAAAGTTCTGTAAGTATTTAGTTTTCATAACTGGAGCAGAAACGGTATCTCTGTAAGAATGCCTTGTACCTGTGTAACTTGGCTAAAATGATTTCTAGTCATGAAAATATGCCTTTCTTAACCAACAGTCTTACTTGTCTGTTCTTCACATTCTTCCAAATTAGTATACAAATTTCTCTAGGATTAATGCTTCTATTTCTGTTAATATAAACTTTCTAATGTTTTGTCAGTCCCTAATTCTATAATAGGAAATGACAAGAGTACAGGTTACAGGGGAAAGGCTTATTTCAAGGAGCTGTAAATAATTACATCTGATTTTAATACAGAATTGTTTTACATTATATTCATTAGGTAGAATTACTTGCAGTGCTAACATTTATGGCAGCAGTTTTTAATATAATCAGACTGAAGTATCTTGTATTGATTTTAATAACTACTCAAAGTATTTGTAATTGAAAACATGAGAAATGTCAATCTTTAATATATAATAATTTATATATATTTATATATAATTTATAATATATAAATTTGTAACTGCAAATTTGCCCCCTCTAAAAAAACAGAAGAAAAGAAAAAGCGGTTCCAGATTTACTTCTGTTACCTGAAATTCAAAAACAGTTCATTTTCTTGATGTCAAAATCTTTTCTAAAATACATTTTCTTCCTTTAATAAAGGTATGCATATCATTCAACACATTATGATTGGAATATTCTTAAGTATATCAGGGTTACGTTCTAAATTTTATGAATTGGTATTATTGAATAGTGTCACTAGAAAATATAAGATATTGGACTGATAGAGCCTTTCAAAGGAGAAAGCCATGCTAAATTTCTCTTAAAGCCTTGTTTGTTGTCTTTTGCCTATTTGTTCTGACGTATATATTTAAATTCTGGTCAGTTGCGGCTATGCTGTTTTAATTACTAAAGGGCCCTCGTCTATTAGATTTTTTTCTTCTAATATCACCCTTAAGATCATCTTTCTATTTTAGTTTGTGAGTAAAAATAGTTTGTGGTGATGCTTGTTACCAGTGATCAACTTCATTAGTGTTTTCACTTTGCATGATTCAAACGGTTTCCCTGGGAGGTTATGTACACAGGTACTCATTTGATGGTGTGTTCGAAATAGTTTAAGAACTCCTTTTGGAATTGCTTTCATTCTTCTGAATTTCACTGATGGACATTTCTCTTCCTTTGATGACAAAGTTGATTTTTCAAAAACCTGATGTTATTCAGAGCATTATCTGCAGAATATTATAGGTGATCAAGCTGGATAATTTTTTTCAAATAATAAATATACTTGACAAGTCATCCATTCATTTACTCAGCACATATTCATCAAGGGCCCACTAAGTGCCTTTCACTCTGATAGGCAGTAACTATACCATGGTGAGCAAAACCAGTACTATTTCCACGGATCGTAGTCTAGTAGGGGAGATAAACATTAAATAAATTGTGAATATTTTAAGCATCATGAAAAGAAAAAATCATGGAGAGTGCTCTGAGTATAACAAGAGCTGGGAGAGCACCTAATTTATACTGGATACCATATTCCCCGGAAGTAACCTTTGAGCTATGACCAAAGAACAGGTGTTAGGCAGGTGAGAGTTGAAGTCAGATGGAGCAACAGCATGTGCAAAGCCCCTAAGGTGGGCAAGTTTGAGGAACCAAAGATAAGTAACCTGTGGGATAATATTTAAATGGGGGTGGGATAAAATGAGTTCAGAGAAATAAGCAAAAGCCAGATCATGTAGGGGGAATATGGATTGTAATGTATTAAAAGGCATTGAAGGTTCCAGGCTGCTATCATCTCATCTGGTTTATTGCAATTATCTTCTAGCTGATTTCTCTGCTTATACCCTTAACTCCTATGGTCTGTCCTCACAAGAACAGCCGGAGCGATGTTTTTAAACTTAAGGCATTTCCTGTTACCCTTTGTCCATCTCACTAAATGCCTTCTCATTTCACTCAACGGAAGCTAGAGTTCTTAAAAGAGAATATAAGGCCGTGTATGATCTGGCTTCTATCTTATTTTCTACCACTTTCCTCCATGCTCACTCTGCTCCATCCTCAGGAGCCCCCTCACATATTGCACGAATGTTCCTGCCTTGGGGTCTCTGAACTTATAATTTCCTATACTTGGAATGTTCTTTCTCCAAATGTTTATATCCTTACTTTCTCACTTCCTTTAGGTCTCTATTATCAGTCAGATCCTTCCCTACTCACTGTATACAATGGTAACTGCCCTCTCCCGTTCCATGACCACCTGATATATGCTATATATATATATATATATATATATATATATATATATATATATATATATTTATTTGAGTTTTTTGTTTATCTGTTTGCCTCCCTCTACTCCCAACTCATGCTCCATGAGCACAGGGGTTTTGTTTTAGTCACTGCCATAGCACCATTACCTCAAACAGTGTCTGGCATGTATTGTAGAAGGCATTCAAATTAATGAAAAGTGAAGGAAATCACAAGTGTGTGTCTGGTTTTTGGCTTGTACATCATAATGTTAACATAATGGTAACAGTGGGAGGAGAGACACAGAAGAAGTAGGTTTGGGGTAAGGAGAAGATTATGAGTTAATTTTAGGCATGTTCAGTTTGTCATGCCAATGAAACATCCAAGTGGATATATCATAGGCAGTTGGATATTCTAGTATGGAATATAGACCAGAGGCCTAGGTTGGAAATAAAAATATGACTGTAGATGGTATTTAAAATCAGGGAAATGATTGCATCTGTGAAGTGAGGCCATCTGTGAAAAAGAGATCCCAGGACTAAGCCTTACAATATAACATTTGAATATAACATTTGCGTATAACATTTGAATGGAGGAAAGACACTACTGTTGCAACAGGAAAAAAAGAAATGGATTATGGACGCAAGTAGTTTCTAGATTTTGTAATGACGTCCGTTATCCTAAAAGTACGAGACCAGATCATAAGCTAAGAATGAAAGAATAATATTGCTCAGCAATGTTGAGATCTCATTTAGGATTGGAGACCATCAATTTAGAATGGTATAAATTTATTCACTTGAGAGTTTCTCTAACAGTGTTTAGCTACATGGTGCATAAACTAGATGGGTTCATACAATAAAATGATTGGGTTCATCTAGGGATGTAGAGAGAAAAGGTCAAAGGAATTAAGAGCAACTAAACTAATTTTCTTATTTAGCTAATCCAGTAAACTTCCATTGAGACCTACTCCGTGCCAAGCGTTGTTCTAGACACTGGTGGTACAGAGTTGAACAAGACTGTGCCTATCCTCTCGAATGTCGTGCTGTAGTGAATGAGATAGCCATATAAATAAATAAGATGTAATATGTGATATGATAGAAAGCATGATCAGCCAAATGTTTTGAAAGCAAAGAAAAGAGAGCCATTGGGAAATAAGTGAGGCTTCACCAAGGAGGTGACACTTGAGTTGGGTCTTGATTTCATTTGACTGAGTATATTATTCATTATGACTTACGTTTGGTTCATCTGGTCATAAAAATAGCAGTGACTTACCAGAGGTACAACTATAACATTATAGCTCATGCTTGTTACCACATTTTTCCACCACAAAAATCCCTACATCAGAGGGAGGAACACTCCCAAACTCATTCTACGAAGCCACCATCACCCTGATACCAAAACCAGACAAAGATGTCACAAAGAAAGAAAACTACAGGCCAATATCACTGATGAACATAGATGCAAAAATCCTCAACAAAATACTAGCAAACAGAATCCAACAGCACATTAAAAGGGTCATACACCATGATCAAGTGAGGTTTATCCCAGGAATGCAAGGATTCTTCAGTATACGCAAATCAATCAATGTGATACACCATATTAACAAATTGAAGGAGAAAAACCATATGATCATCTCAGTAGATGCAGAGAAAGCTTTCGACAAAATTCAGCACCCATTTATGATAAAAAACCCTCCAGAAAACAGGCATAGAGGGAACTTACCTCAACATAATAAAGGCCATATATGACAAACCCACAGCCAACATCGCCCTCAATGGTGAAAAACTGAAACCATTTCCACTAAGATCAGGAACAAGACAAGGTTGCCCACTCTCACCACTATGATTCAACATTGTTTTGGAAGTGTTAGCCACAGCAATCAGAGAAGAAAAAGAAAGAAAAGGAATACAAATCGGAAAAGAAGTAAAGCTGTCACTGTTTGCAGATGACATGATACTATACATAGAGAATCCTAAAGATGCTACCAGAAAACTACTAGAGCTAATCAATGAATTTGGTAAAGTAGCAGGATACAAAATTAATGCACAGAAATCTCTTGCATTCCTATACACTAATGATGAAAAATGTGAAAGTGAAGTTAAGGAAACACTCCCATTTACCATTGCAATAAAAAGAATAAAATACCTAGGAATAAACCTACCTACGGAGACAAAAGACCTGTATGCAGAAAACTATAAGACACTGATGAAACAAATTAAAGATGATACAAACAGATGGAGAGATATACCATGTTCTTGGATGGGAAGAATCAACATTGTGAAAATGACTGTACTACCCAAAGCAATCTACAGATTCAGTGCAATCCCTATCAAACTACCAAGGGCATTTTTCACAGAAGTAGAACAAAAAATTTCACAATTTGTATGGAAACACAAAAGACCGTGAATAGCCAAAGCAATCTTGAGAAAGAAAAACGGAGCTGGAGGAATCAGGATCTCAGACTTCACACTATACTACAAAGCTACAGTAATCAAGACAGTACGGGTCTGGCACAAAAACAGAAATATAGATCAATGGAACAGGATAGAAAGCCCAGAGGTAAACCCACGCACATATGGTCACCTTATTTTTGATAAAGGAGGCAAGACTACACAGTGGAGAAAAGGCAGCCTCTTCAATAAGTGGTGCCGGGAAAACGGGACAGCTACATGTAAAAGAATGAAATTAGAACACTCCCTAACACCATACACAAAAATAAACTCAAAATGGATTAAAGACCTAAATATAAGGCCAGACACTATAAAAACTCTTAGAGGAAAACATAGGCAGAACGCTCTATGACATAAATCACAGCAAGATCCTTTTTGACCCACTCCTAGAGAAATGGAAATAAAAACAAAAATAAACAAATGGGACCTAATGAAACTTAAAAGCTTCTGCACAGCAAACGAAACCATAAACAAGATGAAAATACAACCCTCAGAATGGGAGAGAATATTTGCAAATGAAGCAACTGACAAAGGATGAATCTCATGCAGTTCAATATCAAAAAAACAAACAACCCAATCCAAAAATGGGCAGAAGACCTAAATAGACATTTCTCCAAAGAAGATATACAGATTGCCAACAAACACATGAAAGGATGCTCAACATCATTAATCATTAGAGAAATACAAATCAAAACTACAGTGAGTTATCACCTCACACCGGTCAGAATGGCCATCATCAAAAAATCTACAAACAATAAATGCTGGAGAGGGTGTGGAGAAAAGGGAACCCTCTTGCACTCTTGGTGGGAATGTAAATTGATACAGCCACTATGGAGAACAGTATGGAGGTTCCTTAAAAAACTAAAAATAGAACTACCATATGACCCAGTAATCCCACTGCTGGCCATATACCCTGAGAAAACCATAATTCAAAAAGAGTCATGTACCACAGTGTTCATTCTAGCACTATTTACAATAACCAGGACATGGAAGCAACCTAAGTGTCCATCAACAGATGAATGGATAAAGAAGATGTGGCACATATATGCAATGGAATATTTCGCAGCCATATAAAGAAACGAAATTGAGTTATTTGTAGTGAGGTGGATGGTCCTATATACACTCCCAAATGTAAAACCGATAGCTAGTGGGAAGAAGCCACACAGCACAGGGAGATCAGCTCAGTGCTTTGTGGTCACCTAGAGAGAGGGGTGGGATAGGGAGGTTAGGAGGGAGGGAGACGCAAGAGGGAAGAGATATGGAGATATATATATGTGTGTAGCTGATTCACTTTGTTATAAAGCAAAAACTAACACACCATTGTAAAGCAATTATACTCCAATAAAGATATTAAAAAAAAAAAAAAAGAAATCGTATTTTACCACAGTAAAAACCACATTGTTCATTCACTCAGTAAACACATACTGACACCTCCTGGGTGCTAGACAGCAATGCTTTTTCATACGTCTGCCAACTCTAAAAAGAGAAGTACCTAAATATTTTGAGCAGTGACAATATCAATGAAACAAACATATAGTCTCCTAAAGTAATTAAGTCAAAAATGATGTTCATTTTAATTTGAAGTGTTCACTGGAAAAATCACTCTTTGCTTTATAATCAAGTCCCATGTATAATTAAAAATATGTCTTCATTTAGATTTTTTTAATATATAAATTTATTTATTTATTTATTTTTGGCTGCTTTAGGTCTTCATTGCTGTGCGCAGGCCTCCTCTAGTTGCGGCAAGGTGGGGGCTACTCTTCGTTGCGATGCACGGGCTTCTCATTGCCGTGGCTTCTGTTGTTGCGGAGCGTGGGCTCTAGGTGCGCAGGCTTCTGTAGTTGCAGCACACGGACTCAGTAGTTGTGGCGCACGGGCTTAGTTGCTCCACGGCATGTGGGATCTCCCCAGATTAGGGCTCGAACCCATGTCCCCTGCATTGGCAGGCAGATTCTTAACCACTGTGCCACCAGGGAAGTCCTATTTAGAGAGATTTTGTTTTGAATATAAACTGAATCATTGACTGACACACACACGCCAATATACATACACACATACATATTTATTATGCATATATGAATGAATACATATATTTTTAAATAGTTTTGGTATATGATTAAGGTATTTTGTGTAATTCTTCAGTAATTGCCCAGGGCTTTTCTAAGCATTATATACCTTGCCCAAGAGAAAGCTTTCAGTAACTGTTTTTAAAAGAAATTAAAAACAAGTTCTTGACCAAAGTATTACTAACTGTTCGTAAGGCAATTCTTAATAGCAAGATATAATATACTTTATGATCCCTCTTACATTCATTGAATACCATACCAAAAGTATCTATATCATCATAATTATGCCACTGTCTTCCTGAGACCTCTCTTACCTTCCCTGAGACTTGTTCCATTAATTGTCTCTTCTTTGTTCTATATCTTTAACCTCACCTCTTCACTGTCTTCCTTTCCACATATATACATGGTCAACTCTGTTTTTTTTTAATGGGGTGGGAGGGAGATGGAGTGAGGAGGACCCTTGACCTTGAAAAGGGTGGTCTGTCCTTTCTCCCTACTTTCTCATGTCCCATTCAATAGCCCTCATGTCTGCAGCTTAGCATAGTAGTTAAAGCTTAGATTTTGCAACTTGACTGCTTGGATTCAAATCCTAGTTCTGTTACTTGTAAGTTGTGTGACCTTGGGTAAGAAACTTTTTAGTTTATCTGTTAAATGAAGATAACATGCTTAAGAAGTGCTTGGCACATAACAAGCAATGTGTAAGTATCAACTGCTGTTATATCATCACTGTGACCATCATACCACCCCATAGAAATTGTTTTTGGTAAGGTCATTCTTGACTCCCTGTTCCCTAGGCTCTTTGTAGCCCCTTTACCTTTGAGAAGTTGACATCTGCTTAAAAGTGACAAATCCCAGATCTATCTCCACCATACTTCTCCCTCCTGAGTTTCCCTCCAAAATATAACTATTAGATGGACATTTCTGCCTAAACAATATTACAGATAACTCAAACTCAGCATGTCTATGACTAAACATATTTCCTAGAAGCCCGATGCTTTTATTTATTATACTCCCTTATAGGTGCAACCATTAATTAACCCAAGTCAAAACCTGAGACTTACCACAAGTTCTATTCATTCTACTACCTCTTAAATGTCACTTGTATCTATCTTTTCCTTTCCTGTCAGTACAGTATTTTAATACTTGAGCATCTTTTAAGTGAACTGTTGAAAAATACATCTAACTCATCTCTTTGTTCCATCATTTATCCTCTTCTAATCCATTTAGTACACTGCTCCCAGAGTCAGTTTTTAAGAGCAAATACCTCCTTGCTTAAAACTCATTTCCGGGACTTCCCTGGTGGTGCAGTGGTTAAGAATCCGCCTGCCAATGCAGGGGACACGGGTCCGAGCCCTGGTCCGGGAAGATCCCACATGCCGCGGAGCAGCTAAGCCCGTGCTCCACAACTACTGAGCCTGCGCTCTAGAGCCCGCGTGCCACAACTCCTGAAGCCTGCTTGCCCGGAGCCCCCTCACCGCCACTGGGGAAAGCCCACACAGCAACGAAGACCCAACGCAGACAAAAATTAATTAATTAATTAATTAATTAATTAATTATTTTTTTTAAACCTCATTTCCTATCACCTAAAGGATAAAATCCAAACCGGACCCTACCTAGCTCTTTAACTAAAACTAAAGGTTCTTGGAATTCATTAAGTTTCAAATCTCTTTATATATAATGTTACCTCTTCCCTAGTTGCCTTTCACACACACACATGCGTGCATGCGCACACACATACAAACACACACACACCCCTTTTCCTCTGTCTCTTCTGGACAAATACCTACTACACAGTAAGAATCATGAAATTAGAGGCTATCTTTGGTTTTCTTTTATATCCCCAATGTTTGGTATAATGCCACATAATAGTAACTACATTAGAACAGTGTTTCTCACAGTGTTTGGATGAGACAGTGCTGGTCAACAATAAAATAACTATAGAAATTAAGCATAAGTGAGTGATCCAGAACTTTTATAGCAGTTAGGTTAGTTTCATATCTATTAAATCTAATAATTTTAAAATGGGTCTTTTCTGTATGTTATTTCTTATTTCATTTTTCTAGTGGTTCATTTTTATTTTCTAAAAAACTTTATAGAAGTATCAGTCTGTGACAGTTTGAAAATTTAAAAAGATACTAGTCCTTCCACATAGATGATTTGAGAAGCACTGTATTAAGAAAATTTACCTGAAATATTTAGTACTTGACCTGTACCAGATTAATGATATTTCTGGAGCTGTCTAAATGTCAAAGAGCACAATAATTTTTAAAAGAATTATAGCTTGTAATATATGTATTTACTTCTTGCAAAGACCTACCAATTTATATAAAGTCTAATAAACACTACAGCTTATGTTCTGCCGATGTAGCCAGTCTGATAGCACTTGAATTGGGCTGCCATGTTAATCACAGCTTGGCATAACATACCCTACTGCTCTGCAAATTGTTTCTTGAATGATTCCACAGTGAATGGCATGAAAACATCATTTTAGAACAGTATTTCTGTATTTCTAGTCTCTTAACATAATGGTCTTCTGTTCTTAATATTTGTTGAGTGATTAATCAAATTTAAAGTTCTCTTTTATTATGAAAATAGTTAGGAACCTTCATAGTTATGTTATCACATAGTCCTTAAATTTCTGTTTCAACTCAGCTGAAATATTAATATTGTCAATTATGGGCCTAGTGTAATGAAATGATACAGAGAAATATATGACTTGGTAGTTCTTTTAAAGAATGTAGTAAGTCAGTTAAACTTTTTAAAAAAATTCTGCTGTCCCTTTCTTTATGCCTTAGCAGGATAGCTAAAAGATGAACAAATCACATAATTCTTAATACTAATTTATTCAAAAATGTTTCTTTACTGAATATTATGTGCAGGGGACTGAACAAAACTGTAAAACACTTGTTTTTTCTTAAAACCTTTCACTATCTTGCTTGCTTAAAATATTGGCATTCATTTCATTGTGAGCCAGTTTTGAATTATTAATAGGGTAATTAATAAGCTACTAAACATTAAAATTGAACTAATAATAAGCTTTAGTTCTTTAAAATAAATATAACTTACACTAATATTTATTAATGTTATTAGAACCATTTAGCTTGAGCATGCTTCCCATAAACTGAATATCTAAACATAAAATCATTCAATAAATAGCCTGTTACTTAAAAAAAAAAAAAAAAAATTAAACAATTGCTGTTACAATCTAGTAGTTTTAAAACATCATACAACTACCTGAAGCTTATAGCATTGTTGTTGATCTAATCATTATCCCAGAAGCTTTCAAATTTATCTCTATTGCAAGTGGATCTTCTATCCAGTTTCTACTTTTAGCTTTTAATATGAAAAAATCACTGGTCTTTATATAATCATGCTTTTTTAATCGTGACATCTCTAGTTATAGGACTTACTCACTGCAAGTAACAGGGTAGTCCTTTTGACAAAATTTTCCTTCCTCAATCCTATAGATGAGGAGGGGAAAGGCATTGACATTTCTTTGCTAGCCAAAAGGTTTCCCATTAGTCTCATACTTCCCAAGCTTTCATAATAATTCTTAATTAAATTCAAGTAGTGTGTGAAGAGAGATTACATAGAATTTGAAGAAAGGGTGACAGCATGGACTTTAAATGAAGTTTAATTTTATTTATGTCCTAAGCATAGTGACCAGATTAATGATAAACGTGAATATGTTAGAACATCTTTGTCCAATTCAAAAATACTGCCTCTAGAACTACTTTATGTAAAATTTCAATATTTTAAGTCAAGTGTATGGCAGTTCTCTCTTCACTAACTAGGTGGGAGAGGGAAGAAAACAGAGTTTTTTTAAACTAAATAAATAAAAAGAAAGTTATATCCATGTATATATTACTTACACAAATTTGTTCTTTAAAGAAAGCTTGACGAGAGAATGGAAATGTAAAGCAAAATAGAGCTATAGTTGTATTTGTTTTACTAAAATATATGGAGAAACTTCAGGATTGATCTCAAATATAATGAGATTTGCCTTTCCTAGGAAAAAAAAATAACAAAAAATAAAACATGAAGTGTCTTAAAACTATCTCATTTTCCAAACCTCCGTGGTGAAGGGGCAGGCTTATATTTGTATTTCTTCATTGTAAAAGTCTACGTCATAGTTTTCTGTCTTATCCACTACTTTTTTACAGAATTTGAGCCAGTATCCCAGTTTTAATAAAATGCTTTGGAGTTATACAGTACCTTTTTAGAACGTTTATACTCTTGTCATGACGAATTGAAAAATAACAACATGACAAATTCGAAAATTCTTTATCCATCTAATCTTAAAATCCAAAACAAGATATTTGGGGGTATTCTAAGATTACTTTAACCATGGATTACTTTAGGTTTTATTTTTTAAATCATAAGAAAATAAAATGGTTTTCCTCATTTTAGATTGGGTTTTTAGTATTGGTCAGTTTGAAAGTGTAGCTACTTTATGAGTTGTGAGTGGCGTTACATTTTGATCAGTTACAGAATGAGTTACACAACTCAAAGGCTTTAGGTAATCAAAAATTAAGTTTGTTTTCTTTCCTGTTCTAGTTACCGGTTTACTAAAATAGTGAGCATACATGATCACTTGAAAATTGGGCTTCTGGAGCACCTGAACAGAAAGGGAGTGGTTCATATTCAGCATTACAAAAGACAACTTTCTCTTTTTGAAGGGGATTACTTTGACTATTTTCCAGGTACTGGGGAAATTCCAGATTCATTACAAGTTATTGGGATGGCTATTAATTATTCATTTCCTAAAATATGTTGATTATAGACTTGAGATTTGGTTATATAGTAGAACTTTATTTCAATTCATCAATTTTAAAAAAACTATATAGAAGTTTATAGTGAAATACAAAATTGAGACTCTTACATGAGTCACTCTTTCAGAGAACTTGAGAAACATCAGTCTTACTGATCAGAACATATTTAATGGAAGAACTTTTTGAAAGTAATGTAAGAGGAATAGGATTTTTGCATGTGTATGTAAGGAAAAGTTATGTACAAAACATTGTAGTCTTTCCATGAAATTTAAGTAATGAGAGAGAATCATACTTCACATAATACTGCAATTTTAGGATGTTGGGTTAGGGGCAGAAATTTATAACCAGAGAGTTTTTCATAGATAATTAATACTTTATAAAATAGTCCAATGGTATATGCATTCTTTTTAAAGAAGTTCTTCATGGTGACAGTGATTAAAGGTCTATATACATTGAGCCATATAGAATGTCCACTGGATGAGATACTTGATTATTTAGAAGAATTTTTTTATGAATTGTGGTGTCTAGTTCCAGGTTGATTTGGGAAAAAGAGTCTTCATGAAAATATATTACCAAATATTTTTCTTTCACTTATCTTTTACTTATATGGATTTATCTTGACAGTTATTTTTTGGAGTATTCACAATAGTTATTTTTCCCTCATTGGGAAAGCCTCTTTAGGCATTATTTGGACTTTATTTTTGAACTTGTAGAACTTTAAATAGGTTATAGTTATATAACAGTGTGCAATTCAGATCTTAGTCAAGTGTTTTCCCACTGTTCTCAGTCTCTAAGGACTGATTTACTGTATAAGTTTTTATTCATTCATCACACCTTTATTACGGTATGTGCCAGGCATTGTGCTAGATGCTAAGTTCCAAAGGTGAATAAGACATGGACTCTGCTCTCAAGATAAGGACAGTCTAAGTGAGTTTAAGGTATAGCATTAGTCCAGAAGAAGGAATGTTAGTTCTTCCTTGAGGTGCTGAGATGTTGAGATGAGTTTTAAAGAATAAGTAGGAATTTCTTACAGGGGAAGAATGTTCTAAGAAGGGGAGGAGTACATGCTAAGGCTCAGTCTTAATACGTTAAACTAAGGAATATATCTTAAGACCCTGTATTCAAATTCACATTCAAGAATACTCTTACTTGCAATTTCCATTTTAAATGCGTATGTGAACACAAGTAGAGAACTACAAAGCCATTTTGAGGAACAGATACATTTGCTCACAAAACGATTGGCTTGCACATAATACACCATTCTCGTCATTCCTCATGGATCAACATCTTTTCATGCTAGCTTATATCCTCAACCTTCCAGTTAGCCAGCTGTGAAGATGCTGTATCACAAAGGCTAAATTAATGAATGCCAAGTCTACCATACACTAAATATGAAATTTTAGTATTTCATATTACCATATACTAAATGTGAAATTTAGTTTTTTAATCCTTAGATCTTCAAATGCTCTTGTCAGTTTTCCACACTATTAACTTGCCTAGGGATCATAAAAAACATTTAAATAAATAATTTGCCTAGTTAACAAGTGCATTTGCCTGTTGATTAATGTAGCTTTTTTACTTTTTCTCTTTTGCATCAAGAATTGAAACTACTAGTACAGAATCTTTTTCTTCAGTCTGATTATTGCTTTATTTTTAACATGGTATTTGACAGAATTCTACCCAAGATTAGGACCAACTCTAGACACAATTACAATACAAACAAAATGTGGCTTGAGATACGTGTTTTAGGATCAGTCACATTACTTCATATATGGACCTCATTTTTTTGGTGATGACTTGTAAGAGGTGGTTCTTAAACTATGAAAGTGTTGGCATTTGTCAGTGTCAGGCAGTTGAAATCAAATGAATTAACAGAGGTGAAGCTGAAAATGGCATGTGACTATTAGAATGTCACAAAACTCATAAGTAGCTGTAAAAATAACATACTAATATTGTTTATATAATCCTTTTTGTTTTTATCATACATTCATATATATTCTCAGGTTTTGTGGGGGTTTTTTAATTCTCAGTTTTTGCTAAGAAAAACCATGTATGTTAAGGATGAGGGTTTTTTTTTTTTATTTTGCAGTTCAGGAAGCATTGAGAATAAGAGATATATCCACATAGGCACAACATATGTTGTATGATTTCTAGTCCATATTACATTACTGGAGTAAAGTATCATGAGTTAAAAAGGACATTTCCTATGTCTACATATGTAGGACTTCTAATATATATATGCCTTAAGAAAGGAATTGTTTTGGAACAGTCCCAATCAGATAGGAAAGTGATGTTTTTTATAATAGAAGACTCTTTGAGAGAAATGCTTCAGAACTCTGGTTATAGTTTTTATTATTGAACTAATGAAAGTTATCTTTATTCTTTAAAACATTGTATTTAATGGCAGCCAGTCCAAGTATCCAATTTTCTTGTAATTGTCAAAGATGTTCATGTTTCTAAGATAGCCTCATGTTAAAAGATTGAATAATGAGTTGCATAAATTAAAAATCAAGCTGTATTATGACCAAATTTAAGAAATGGGCTTCTTTTCTTCTACCAGAATGATGACATTGAATACTGATGTCACCTGGAGGAAATATTTTAGTTGTTTGAGCTCTATTCCAATAGTTCCTTGAAATTTATACCAAAAGAGAACTTTTAATGTTTAACTGGTTTTAATATTATTTCAAGAATATAGTGACTCCTATAATAACATATTCAAGGTGAAGGAGGAAATTATGGTATTTTCAAGATGAGGAAAAAAAGTCTAACATCAGTTTAGTTTTTAAACTATTATGATCTATGTATTAGAACAGTTAAGCTGGCTATTGAATTTCTGTATTTGTGTTTTAGAAAATTTTTAGAAAGATTAAGGTTGTGAGTTCCTTGAAACATTATGTTCAGCAAATAAGATGCTTTGGGGGACCATTTAGGATTTAATAGTTTACATTTAAATATAAAGTTTATCTCAAAATATATTGGTTATGATATCTTGACAGGAAATACAGGCAGTTACTTATTAAAACTATTTCTGTTTTGTTGTTTAGTTTGTTATCAGTGAATTATAATCAGTTTCAAACTGGCATGAGTCACTATGAAAATAAGAACTGGTCTCTGTGTCACTGACTTTTTAAAAATCCAAGTAGAGGCCCACTACAAAGCAGATGGTAGATTAAATGAAAGTCAAACAAAAGGGGACCAGGGAGTTTTTAATAGGTGCTGTCTTTTTGGATTTAGTATTCAGGTAGAAGTGCTTGAAGAAACTTTTGAAATTATTCATTACAAGCAAAAATATTTTTGCCTCACTTTGTGATATTTCATTCAACAAAATTTGAGTACTCTGTGCCAAACGTTGAAAGAAAAGAGTTAAAAAAAGAAGAAGAAATGGAGGATAAATACATTAGTAAATATAGGCAAAAAACATTTTAACTAAGCATGCATTTATTGTATACATGCTAAATGCCAAGGGACATTGTGCTCAGTGCTAGAGACATGAATTTAAAGGATATCATGATTCCTGCTCTCGTGGAAGTCTCAGTCCATTTGGCAAGACAGACAACCTAAAAATTAAAATTACAGTATATTATAAAATAAATGCTGTAATAAAAGTAAGCACTAAGCAATAAGGAAAGATACAGGAGGAAACACTATAAGGGAACCTGGGAATCCTTCCTAGACAGGATACCTGAATGGTTTAGTAGAAGTTAGTAAGGCAAAGAAGGTATATTTCACATAGGTAGAGTAATGAGAACTTATAAAGTGAGAGAATGCATGGAGGTCAAAGAACCACAAGTAATCAAATAAGGCTGGGATGGAAGTTTTTTTGTTTTTTGTTTTTTTTAAAGGTATTTTATTGACAAGGCATGTAAATAGATGGGCAAAAGACAGACCCTTCTAAAGATTTGAAATTTTAATCTGAAATTGCTATTAAAGGATTTGTAGCAAGGAAGTGACATAATTAAGTCATAAATTTTAGTGACAAATTTTAGAAAGATCACTCTGGATGCTATGGAAAGCTAAAAAGATTTTCAGTTATAGTTGGAAGCTCTTTGCAAGATAAGGATAAACATGAATAATTAGGTAAAAACAAAGCTCAAGAATTATTCATGTTTGCACAACTTGATTTTTTGAAGTGTTTAAACGGTAAAGCATTAGGTTCTTTATATAATTGTTACACGCAGTAGTAGAATATTATATTCTTAGTATAACCCTGAGCTGATCAAATATAAGGATTTGAAAACTAATTGATAATTGTTGTAAATGCTGTCTGACCTCCAGTTTGCCTCATCGACTATTTAGTGTTGGTCCTTTTTGTACTAAATGAGATGATACTGCTAAGTGATGGCATTTATGCCCTGTGTAGTCATGGTATATTCTGGGTTGCCTGGCCCGACCTCCAGTGCTGGGTTTATAGTTAAAATGACATATATTACAAAAAGAAAAGAGAAAATGAAACTCAGAAGGCCTGTAAGATTATGAAAGTTTGAGATATAAAAGGAATTAAGAGGAAAGGTAGAAAAAAAATCCCTTCCCTAATTATTTCCTACACTGTAGCTTACCTCTTGTTCACATAAAATATTTTACTGCTGAAAAAGACATGTAAATAACTGTACAGCCTGTATAGCCCACCTCAAACATTTTTTAACTGTTGATATTATTTTCATTGCCTAAGAATAATACAGTAACAAGTTCCATGATATTATAAAGAGTTCTCCCTTTTACCTTGAGGTAGGGGCCAGACTACCAGTTTGGATAGTATTATTTTTATTAGAAAATTCCAAAATAGATATCATAGTTACATGAGTACACATAAATTGATTTATAATTGAAACCACAAAATATAACGCCATAATCTATTTTTAAGAATTGAATATGCTTAATTTTGGAGTTTTAGCCAAACAGTATATGACATATAGTCATAGTTTATAGCATCCAAGTTATCAGCATGAACTCAGCAGGCTGAACCTTTCATAGTTACCAAAACTATTTAACTTATTCCATATGAGTGGTAAGCAAGCTTTGAAAAACTTTTATTTCCATTAATATAAGTCTGAACTGTCATAAGAACAGGTTTCTACTACTTTACGTGCAAGCAACTAGCTTCACTTAAGGCACTTTGTCACTTTACTCCAAGACAAATATCTTCCTGCAGCCAAAAAAATGTTAACCTATATGACCGTATGTCTGTGTCAGTCATTACATGTTCTAATTAATGGCTCTAGACATCTACTTGATAAAGTAATATTCGGTTCAAAATGAAGTCACATTTTATGGTATTATCAACTTAAAAAATTATTTCATCTTGAGATAAAATATTGTGGAAAAACTGTACCTCCGCCGTCTCTTTTATTTTAAATCCTAAATTATTTAATTCAAAATGGAACAGAGCTGGAGAATTAACTTATTCTTAATTTTAATCTTGCCATAAAGGAAAGTTGGATTGTTGTGTTATTAAAGAAGAGCTAGAAGAAGTAAGAACACAGTTAGCCAGAGTTCACATAACAAAAGTTTGTTTTCTGAGGTTCAGCTGATCTGTACTCTCCCTTCTAAAAATGGTTGATCCAAAAGGAAAGTTTAGAAGGCTGCTCTTCCATGATAAGGAACTGACAATGGAAGCAGTAAATACCTCTTTAAAGTTCATTTCTTGCTTGCGCTCTGTCTCAGTTTTTACCTACTCAGGCCAATTTGCAGATGCCTGGGACGATTAGACAATCCATAATTTCTACCACTCAAGTAAAAGAAGGAAAGAAAATTCTGAGCTTCTCTCCCAGTTAACCAGTAGTTTGCTGTGGTTAAAATTAATGCAGATTTTACAGCAACAAATATTAGCGTTTTCATTTACTATAAGTAATTGACTTGAAATTTGGGAAATGAATAGTTGAGTACATCATTTGAGTGTTTATTTGATCAGTTACTTATTAGTGCAAGAGGTCATTTTGTAAATTTTTCTCTGTGTATTATCACTTTGTTTCTCTCTACATTTTAACATGTTTAACGTGTGGTTTCTTTTACTTGAAAATATATTTTATTCTTTGCAGTGTTTGAGCAATACACCTCCACTTACTGAATATTTCCTGAATGATAAGTATCAAGAAGAACTGAATTTTGACAATCCCTTAGGAATGAGAGGTGAAATAGCTAAATCTTATGCTGAATTGATCAAGCAAATGTGGTCTGGAAAATTTAGCTATGTCACACCAAGAGCCTTTAAGGTTAGTATGGTAAATACATTTTCAACAAGGCCTATATCACACCCAAGAGGACAAAAATCTTTGGGAAAAGGGCAAAAAATCATAGCTATTACAATGGTTTGTGGCCCTCCAAAGGGACTCAGCACATAGATACATACACAGCATATATGGTATTAAATTTTCAGGGTGGGGCACATAATAGATGATTAATTTAAACTGTCCAAAAAGAGTTCTGGAGGATGGTAAAGGAAATAATGAAATAAAGTTTGAGAAACACTGGTATGGTTCAAAATGACTATAGACAGCAGTGAGCATTTGCATACTGTTTTAGAATACAGCACATCTCTAAGAAACCTACATAAATATTTTATACAAATGTAAGGACTAAATTTGGGCATGTCATTAAACTCTAAGAACTCTATTTTGCAAGTCATTGTTGGTTCGAAAAATTATTGAAATGAAACTGGTCTGCAAAGTAAGCACTAAATATTAATTAAATATATTTTCAATATAATTCTTAAACTTCTATGTTTTTTCTTATTTGTGAAGTAGTTAATTCTTAGAATCAAAATCTCAAGTAATTTAGTTTGTCATTCAAATAAGAATTGAACTGAAATTTAGCTTTATATTGTTAAAATTTTCCTAATTAATTATATGGGTGAGATTTATGAGAAATTTTAAACGTTTGACGAAAATAAGCAGTTTTCAACCGTTTTTTATACAACTTAAATGATGTTCATATAGAACATGGACTGGGCAACATTTTATTAACTATGTACTAGTTCTTAAAAAATAAAAAACAAATCAAAAGAAGTCCTGCATTTATCTTCCTTAACTTTCCAACCTTAGGACAAACTAGTTCAGACAAGTCATTTCTCAACCCTTATCCATGATTCCATTTAGTTTCATTTTACAAGATGTTCTCAATTATGTGTAAATAGGTCCTTGATATCTGACTTTTTTCTTTTGCATTTCTTTTCAGTCTCATCAAAAAAATACTTAGCGCTGCAAAGACTAGGAAAATTATATATAACATGAATATTCTTTTTAGCTCTATGAGATTTATCCTCTCCTTACACACAAACTAAATGAGAGCATTGTACTTTTTTCAGGTGACCCAGAAATGTTACTGAATTTTAAGTCTTTAGTGTTTCCCAAACCTTCGTACAAAACTATACCATATTTTCTCAATGTTCTCTCCTTAGGTCAACATTTCTTTTCTATTTTACAGGTTAGTTATCATTATTAAAATATTTTTAGATATGTAATTCTTTTTTTTTTTTTAATTTATTTATTTATTTATTCATGGCTGTGTTGGGTCTTCGTTTCTGTATGAGGGCTCTCTCCAGTTGCGGCAAGCGGGGACCACTCTTCATCGCGGTGCGCGGGCTTCTCACTATCACGGCCTCTCTTGTTGCGGAGCACAGGCTCCAGATGCGCAGGCTCAGCAATTGTGGCTCACGGGCCCAGTTGCTCCGTGGCCTGTGGGATCTTCCCAGACCAGGGCTCGAACCCTTGTCCCCTGCAGTGGCAGGCAGATTCTCAACCACTGCGCCACCAGGGAAGCCCCTAGATATGTAGTTCTTTACGTGTATTTATCCATATGTAATTATCATATCTGCATGACTGCAAAAGTGCCTCAAGTTGATTTGAGGGTTACAAATAAATTTTAGGAAGTAGGTGAATTCACAAATATGGAATCCGTGAATAATGAAAATTGACTGTATATTTTTTAAATCAATCTTGTCCCTAGAACTGATTTTACAGTTTTGCTTCTCTTACAGACACAGGTAGGACGTTTTGCACCTCAGTTCTCTGGATACCAGCAACAAGACTGTCAGGAACTATTAGCTTTCCTATTAGATGGACTACATGAGGATTTGAATAGAATTAGGAAAAAACCATATATACAATTAAAAGATGCTGATGGAAGACCAGATAAGGTAAATTTAACCATATTATTGTCACCATTGTTATAATAACGTGGTATCTCTTTGTAATATGTGTCTGTTTTCCTTACAGGTAGTTGCTGAAGAAGCCTGGGAAAACCATTTAAAAAGAAATGATTCTATCATAGTAGATATATTTCATGGCCTTTTTAAATCAACTTTAGTTTGTCCTGAATGTGCTAAGATTTCAGTAACATTTGATCCTTTTTGTTACTTGACACTTCCATTGCCCATGAAAAAGGAACGTACCTTGGAAGTTTATTTAGTTAGAATGGATCCACTTACGAAACCTATGCAGGTAGGAAGTGATTAATTTCTTTGCATTTGTTATTGTTATAAAAGATTAGTGTTGAGTCCTCATGCCTCAAGTACAATTCTATAATAATAAGCTGTTTTGCATAAGAGATTTTTATACACGAATTAGTACAACTTTTCAGAATCTTGAAAGGGTGTGGGATGTGTAAAGTACCATTATTTGTCATGTAAAAAGAAAATTCTCAAAGACTTTTTCTTATCAAAGAAAAATGAGGGGTGGTTTGATTTTACAATATTGGTATGACTATTAGCTTACAAAGATTAATAACATAGTAATTTCCCAATTTTCCAACTTGAACTTTCTTTAATGTTCACTGTAATTTTTCTCCTACTGGCTGTTGGAAGAGAAACTAATACTGGCTATACATTTTGATTCATATTATGATAAGATAGTGGTATATTTATTTTTTTAACATCTTTATTGGAGTATAATTGCTTTACAATGTTGTGTTAGTTTCTGCTGTATAACAAAGTGAATCAGTTATATGTATACATATATCCCCATATCCCCTCCATCTTGCGTCTCATTCCCACCCTGCCTATCCCACCCCTCTAGGTGGTCACAAAGCACCGAGCTGATCTCCCTGTGCGATGCAGCTGCTTCCCACTAGCTATCTATTTTACATTTGGTAGTGTATATATGTCAGTGCTACTCTCTCACTCTGTCCCAGCTTACCCTTTGCCCTCCCTGTGTCCTCAAGTCCATTCTGTATGTCTGCATCTTTATTCCTGTCCTGCCCCTGCCTTTTTTTTTTTTTTTAGATTCCATATATATGTGTTAGCATACGGAATTTGTGTTTCTCTTTCTTACTTCACTCTGTATGGCAGACTCTAGGACCATCCACCTCACTACAAATAACTCAATTTCGTTTCTTTTTATGGCTGAGTAATATTCCATTGTATATATGTGCCACATCTTCTTTATCCATTCACCTGTCAATGGACACTTAGGTTGCTTCCATGTCCTGGCTATTGTAAATAGTGCTGCAATGAATATTGTGGTACATGACTCTTTTTGAATTATGGTTTTCTCAGGGTATATGCCCAGTAGTGGGATTGCTGGGTTGTATGGTAGTTCTATTTTTAGTTTTCTAAGGAACCCCCATACTGTTCTCCATAGTGGCTGTATCAATTTACATTCCCACCAAGAGTGCAAGAGGGTTCCCTTTTCTCCACACCCTCTCCAGCATTTATTGTTTGTAGATTTTTTGATGATGTTCGTTCTGACTGGTGTGAGGTGCTACCTCATTGTAGTTGTGATTTGCATTTCTCTAATGGTTAGTGATGTTGAGCATCCTTTCATGTGTTTGTTGGCAACCTGTATATCTTCTTTGGAGAAATGTCTATTTAGGTCTTCTGCCCATTTTTGGATTGGGTTGTTTGTTTTTTTGATATTGAGCTGCATGAGCTGCTTGTATATTCTGGAGATTAATCCTCTGTCAGTTGCTTCATTTGCAAATATTTTCTGCCATTCTGAGGGTTGTCTTTTCGTCTTGTTTATGGTTGCCTTTGCTGTGCAAAAGCTTTTAAGTTTCATTAGGTCCCATTTGTTTATTTTTGTTTCTATTTCCATTTCTCTGGGAGGTGGGTCAAAAGGAAGATGCTGTGATTTATGTCATAGAGTGTTCTGCCTGTGTTTTCCTCCAAGAGTTTTATAGTTTCTGACCTTACATTTAGGTCTTTAATCCATTTTGAGTTTATTTTTGTGTATGGTGTTAGGGAGTGTTCTAATTTCATTCTTTTACATGTAGCTGTCCAGTTTTCCCAGCACCACTTATTGAAGAGGCTGTCTTTTCTCCATTGTATACTTTTGCCTCCTTTATCAAAGATAAGGTGACCATATGTGGGTGGGTTTATCTCTGGGCTTTCTATCCTGTTCCATTGATCTGTATTGCTGTTTTTGTGCCAGACCCATACTGTCTTGATTACTGTAGCTTTGTAGTATAGTCTGAAGTCAGGGAGCCTGATTCCTCCAGCTCTGTTTTTCTTTCTCAAGATTGCTTTTGGCTATTCAGGGTCTTTTGTGTTTCCATACAAATTGTGAAATTTTTTGTTCTAGTTCTATGAAAAATGCCCTTGGTAGTTTGATAGGGATTGCTTTGAATCTGTAGCTTGCTTTGGATAGTATAGTCATTTTCACAATGTTGATTCTTCCAATCCAAGAACATGGTATATCTCTCCATCTGTTTGTATCGTCTTTAATTTCTTTCATCAGTGTCTTTTAGTTTTCTGCATACAGGTCTTTTGCCTCCTTAGATAGGTTTATCCCTAGGTATTTTATTTTTTTTGTTGCAGTGGTAAATGGGAGTGTTTCCTTAATTTCTGTTTCAGATTTTTCATCATTAGTGTATAGGAATGCCAGAGATTTCTGTGCATTAATTTTTGTATCCTGCTACCTTACCAAATTCACTGATTAGCTCTAGTAGTTTTCTGTTAGCATCTTTAGGATTCTCTATGTATAGTCTCATGTCATCTTCAAATAGTGACAGTTTTACTTCTTCTTTTCCAATTTGGATTCCTTTTATTTCTTTGTCTTTTCTGTTTGCTGTGGCTAAAACTTCCAAAACTATGTTGAATAATAGTGGCGAGAGTGGGCAACCTTGCCTTCTTACTGATCTTAGAGGAAATGGTTTCGATAATGGTATATTCAAATACCTGTAATTTTTAGGCATCTTAAGAACCTGGAAAAGAAGTGGAGATTTAGTTAGGCTAAAAATACTTGCTTCAATAATGTTCTAATCTTTTAACAGTTTGGGGTATCAAATAACACTTAGTCTATGCAAGAGCCCTGTGCTAGACCTTAATATCAGTTGTCTGCCTGATTCCATTGCCTAGTGTTATAATTGGATTATTTTACATTTTATGGAGCAAAACACTATATTTTCTCCCTTTATTAATCAGTTTATCCTTTTCTGACACTTGACCCACCCTAATAAAAGTATTTCCTTCCTTTTCTACCTTCTGTTACCCTAATTTCTATTATAGCACTTACCAAATTTTATTATGACCTTTGGTTTACTTTAACTTTTGTCCCCTAGACCATGAATTCTTTGAAGAAAAGGACTTCGTAAATCTTTGTATTCGCAACCCTCATGACTTAGAAGTGTTCAAAAATTTTATTCATTCAAATGGGCACCTACTGATTGTAAAGCTCTGGTAAACAAAACAGACGTAGTTCCTACTTTAGAAGATTCTTTACTAAAGATCTTAGTTTAGGGTTCCAGCCAGAAGTGCAGTTTGTTAGAGCCTATTAGTTGTATTAGTCTGCTTGGGCTGCCATAACAAAATACCATAGACTGAGGGACTTAAACAACAGAAATTTATTTCCCCACAGTTCTGGAGGCTGGAAGTCTAAGACAAGAGAGCCAGCCTGGTGGTTTCTAGTGCAGACTCTTCCTCACAGATGGCCGCCTGCTTTGCTGTGTCCTCACAGGGCAGGGAGAGAGACTGGGAGCACAGGCTTTCTGGTGTCTCTTTTTACAAGGATGCTAATCCCATCATGAGGCCCCCACCTTCATGATCTCATCTAAATCTCTCAAAGGCCCCATCTCCAAATACCATCACATTGGTTGTCAGGGCTTCACATAGGAATTTTGAGACGACAGAATTCAGTCCATAGCAGTGTTCATGAAATCTATATGAAAGGTATGCTTTGAACAAAATTGTCATCATACCATTCACTTAGTGGAAGTGTTTGGGTTTACTGTCAACAGGGCACAGAATATGAAGTATTCATAAAAATATAGTACTTTAATCCAAAATAATTAAAGTTGGTAGAGACAAGTCATGTACTCAGTTATGCAAATTTCACCCATCTCTTTTGCTATTTATATATTTGCTTCATGAACTCATTGAACCTGGTGTCTTCATGTCAGTATTTCATCCAGCAGTGCTGAGAATATTTTAGAGAACAAGAGAGACATGGCACTTGCCCTTATCCATGAGCAAGGTTAACAAATACCTGCTTTTATTTTTGGCCAGGGGCATATATGTTCACATGTCTAAAATCACATCCTTTAGATACTCACTTATTCACTTGTTCAGAAGTATAGGATTTTTAACATTCTTTCCAGTGGAGAGAAGGTATAGCAATGCTAAACTACATCCTTAACCTCTCTAGTTTGTAACTTTACAAATATATGCCAGTGAGTGTAATGGAATAAGAGAGGAGTATAAAAAAATGAGTAAAAATTTATTGCAACATAAAATAAATGTACTCTCTTTCTCTACACTCATTTGTTAAAGATAGTACTTTCCCATGCCAATAATACAACATCTATTATATAGAAGCAAATTGAAATCAAATTGCACATTAACCTGGAAAGTATGTGTTGAATGGTCTTCTGTAATTTGGGTTTTAAATTATTTTTCCAGCAATGTGAATTTCACGAATTTACCTCTTTTCTCACTTGGTGACCAGAAGCATAAATTTGTGGAGGTTAGAGCCATGATCAGCACAGAGGAATTGGGATTTTTTTTTCCTCTTGGAGACAGTAACAACTCAAATCCAAAATGATCACCTCATTAACACTGTGCTTTAACCAGCTCTAGAGGGAAAGGTAATTAGCTAGCTTAGCCCACTTGATGAGTTTTCCCATCACTGAAGTTGATTTGAGTCATGGAAGTTTATTTGTAATTGTGTTGAACATGTGTTATGTATTGGACTCACATACTGTGCAAGATGCTGGAAGTACAAGGGTGTTCCTAGTCCTTGTTCTCAAGAAGCTTTTCATACAGTGTGAAAAGTGCTCTGACAGGGTGCTGTAGGGATATACAGAAGGAATAACCTACCCAAACTGGTGATGATGCCTTTGCTGAATCCTGAAGGATGATTAGGTTTTAAATTTAATCACATGAAAATTGGGAATAAAGTATTATAGAACAAGAGAGTGACACGTACAAAGGGCTGAAGGCAAAAGAGAATGTGGCCCACTTCTGGAAACTACAAGTAGATAATATGGTAAGCAGAAGCTAGATCACAAAGAACCTTGATGCTTTCATAGGAAGTTTGGACTTCATCCTAAAAGACTAAGGGAGCCATTAAAATGTATTAAGTATAAAGAGATTGTGTGGTCAGATTTGTATTTCAGAAAGAACACTCTGGCTAGTGCAAAGATTGGATTGGAGGGGCTTAGATCAGATGTACTAAGACCAGGTGGGAGGTTTTTGCAGTGATGCAATGACAGAGGACAAGGGCTTGAACTCTTAAACTAAGTGTCAGGATGGCAGTCAGATAGAAGAACCAGTTGAATATAGGAGTTGAAAATGTATTAAGAGTATTCAAGTTTATTGAATTGGAAAACTGAGGAGAGAATGGTACTATTTGTTTTAATGGGAGATATAGGAAGAATGGTTTAAGAAGAAACCTATTTTAGGATTGGATGTGTTCACCTAACATGACCTAAATCTGTGTTTAGTATTGGACAAGTTGAGATTCATGAGGAAAATTTAGGAGAGATATCAATAGGCCTTGACTTTATGTATGTAGACTAGAGGAGAGAGGTCTGTGCTTGAGATATAAATTGGGTGGTTAGCTCTGTGAAGATGGTAGTGAATGTCTTAGAAGGATGAGATCACCCAAATGATCATCTAAATCAGAACTGTTTTAAAAATAAAAAGGGCCATATTAATAATTATACCAGGACAGCAGGCTAATCTAGGACTCACCAAAGCAAACTGGGATATATTGTCACCTAGCCTAAGGAAAGCATATAGAATCAAGAAGGCTGAGGATAAAACTCTGAAGGATAATGCTAGAGGGTAGTTCTTTACTCAAAAGAAGGTGTGACCAGGACATTAAAGAATAAGAAGTGTAGTGTCATAGGGAGAGGAAAATTTTGAAGGAGGCAGTCGTCAGCAGTAATGCTGCAGAGAGTTCAATAAAGTAAGGACTGATAAAGATTTGGTTAAATGATAGTATTGACAGCCTTGGTAACAGGTTAAATAAAGAGGTGAAGGCAAAAGCCAGGAGTGGATAAATAGGTGAATGAGAGATAAAGAAGTTACGATAGTCAGTGTAGACATTACTTTTAACAAGGTTATTTATAAAGCAGAGGAGAAAGGGAGATAATTAGTGGAAAATTATTAGAAAACAGTGAGAGACTGTTTTGTTTTTTGAGACTTGTATACAGTTCAGTGCTTTTATAAGAGTCAAGATAGAATGAAATAAAGGATAATTGCTGGGTTTATGTTCTAGAGCAGCAGTCCCCAGCCTTTTTTAGCACCAGGGACTGGTTTCGTGGAAGACAGTTTTTCCACGGAATGGAGGCAGGGGTGGGGGTGGGGGGATGGTTCAGGCGGTAATGCAAGCGATGGGGAGTGATGGGGAGCGGCAGAGGAAGCTTCGCTCGCTCGCCTGCCGCTCACCTCCTGCTGTGCGACCCAGTTCCTAACAGACTGCAGAACAGTACTGGTCTGCGGCCCGGGGGTTGGGGACCCCTGTTCTAGAGGAGGCAGAAAAGGATAGATGCCAGGGTTAGCCTTGAATGGGAAGAGTAACACCTGATTCTCTTTCCTTGTGTCAAAAGAGACAGAGAAAAGGACCTTTTAGACTCAAGTTTGTAGGGGGAACAGTAAGTTGGAGATTTTCCTATCCAGTAGCCTATATTTTTCTCAGTGAAACAGGTATTCTGCTGATAGTGAGGAGAAAAGTGGTAAAATTAAAAGCCTAAGAGATGGTGAAGATTTTAAATAGTTATTGAGAAAAATAAGAGAATAAGTGAATAAAGGCTACACAGAAGAATTTCTGGCTGGTGTTGAAGGATCCGTTGAGATTGAGCACTGTGAGTCTGTAGTACACCAGTCTCTGAAGTTGAGCAGTTTACTCCAGCAATCTAAACAACTCTGAGAAAGTATAGCAAGAATAAAACTGAATAATAAAGTAATTAAAGTTTTTGCAATGAGTGGTTGAAGGGATGCATCATGGGGGTGGAAGGGCATGGAGATAGTAGGGAGCTGATAAACTAGGAGAAAATTGAGAATTAGAAGGACTAGATATCTCAGTGCAAGCCAAGAATAGGAAAGAATGAGTTTCCAGGAAAAGTAAATAGTGATTAAACAGTTAAGAGTTTAAGATGTCAGAGGTGGTGCAGTAGATGGCAAGATCCAAGAAGTGAACTACAGTTGAGTGCAAGTGTAGGTCTTTGAATTGAGGAGTCAGGGAACAATAAGATAAACCATCCATGTGGATTTTGTCACCCAGAATGATGCCAAGATTGGAGCGAGACACGGTGAGCCAGATGCCACCGTGAATGTGAGGAAGCAACCAAAAGGTCCATCTCATCTAGTGAATATTTTCCAAAGTAATAAATGTATTATATTTTTTTTTGTTTTTTAGTACAAAGTGGTTGTCCCCAAAATTGGAAACATACTTGATCTTTGTACAGCGTTGTCTGCTTTGTCAGGAGTACCTGCAGATAAGGTAGGATGTTTCTGGGTTTAAAGTATGTAAGTTGGAGTTTAGTTTTTCAGTGTTGTAAAACCAGCTTAATAGAAATTTATTTCCTTTTAGATGATAGTTACTGATATATACAATCATAGATTTCACAGAATATTCGCAATGGATGAAAACCTTAGTAGTATTATGGAACGGGATGATATTTATGTGTAAGTATGAAATCTATCGTGCAAATATTACTTGAAAAATTGAAAAGAAATATCATAAAATTTTCAGAGCTTATAGTCACTTTTATTCTTGTAGGTTTGAGATTAACATCAATAGAACAGAAGACACAGAGCATGTGATTATTCCTGTTTGCCTGAGAGAAAAATTTAGACACTCAAGTTACACCCACCATACTGGTTCTTCACTTTTTGGTCAGCCTTTTCTTATGGCTGTACCACGAAACAACACTGAAGATAAACTCTATAATCTTCTGCTTGTGAGAATGTGGTAAGTGCCAAACAATTCTACATTAACAAAATAAAATATTAAATAGCTAAAAGTAAACATGCAAGGTACTATCAGAATATAATTAGTTGTCTGTATTATTTCACCTTTGTTTAGATGGGTAGCAATGTAAGAAATCACATTATAGTCTAATCCAGTTTCTTGATCATGTAAACCACATTACTGAGGTAATTTTAAACCCAGGAAGCATAAATTCTTTTAGTTGTTTTACACCAAAAGTTTACAGTTGGAAGAAAATAGGAATTTATCATGTTTGCACTCTGAAATCATAACAAATGTCATATGCTTCATTTCTTTATACACAGTGCTCATACTGATAACAAGAACTCATACTAATAAATATTTTTATTTAAAAGGATAAACTTTCATGGTTGATCCTTTTGCAAGGCAACACCTTTTTGTTTTCCTAAAACCTTGATTTGAATTATAACGCAATCAAGAATGCCATTTGCTCCCTTTCTTTTATCCTTTATAGCTGACATATTTAGTTTTCTTTCTTGCATACCTATTTTAGTATTGTAGTCCCATAAACCATACATAAAGATGACATTATAAACTATAAGTGGTCTTAGCAATGATATATATATCATCTAAATGAGGATCTTTATAAAATAATTTTGTGTCAAGAAATTATTTGCCACAAACTTTTAACGTATAAAAGAAAGATGTTAAAACCCTAGAAGTAACAAATTAACTTATTTTTATAAAGACAGCCAAACACAAATGATTACGGTATCATATCTTGAGTTTGAATTTATCATTGAATCCATTAATGACCACTGTTAATTGTATTTAGAGGTTTTGTTTTATTGAAAGAATGAAAAACTTTTATTTAAGTTTTTGCCTTTATAGAACTGAACTTGTTTGATTTCTGATTTTATTTAAGCCGATATGTCAAAATATCTACTGACACTGAAGAAACCGAAGGATCCCTACACTGCTGTAAGGACCAAAATATTAATGGGAATGGCCCAAATGGCATACATGAAGAAGGCTCACCAAGTAAGACTTCCCTATTAAATTGTAAAAACTTTTCACTTGGGTTATTGCTGCAGAGGAAAATTAAGAGGATGGGGATTAAGGAACTAAACAATATTTGCAAGCCTGGGAAAAATAGTGTTAGTATTAATAAGTTTTAAGTGTAACATTGGGTTTATTTAAAGATTTCTAATATCTAATTTTAGGTGAAATGGAAACAGATGAGCCAGATGATGAATCCAGCCAGGATCAAGAACTTCCCTCTGAGAATGAAAACAGTCAGTCTGAAGATTCAGTTGGAGGAGATAATGATTCTGAAAATGGATTATGTACTGAGGAAACTTGCAAAGGTCAACTCATGGGACACAAAAAACGATTGTTTACATTCCAGTTCAACAACTTAGGCAATACTGATATCAACTACATCAAAGATGATACCAGGCATATAAGATTTGATGATAGGCAGCTTAGGCTAGATGGTAAGTATTGTGGAAAATGGCTTAAACACTGAACTTGAGCGCATGTTACTTTTTTTAGGTGAAACCATGAAATTTCAACACTATCATGAAAAATAACATTTATGTATCTATCTACATTTTTAAATGAAAAGCCTTCATTTCTAAGTATACTAAAACACATGTCGGTGTTTATTAAATGAAGGTTGGACTTATGCTTAAGTTTTTTTTAGCTCTAAAATATCTTAATGGCTTGGAAACAGCTATTTACCCTGATCACCTAGTGCAAGTAGAAGAGACTGCTATTTGTTTATTCTGGTATATATCTTAACATTAAAATATATTAGTTTTTAACATTAAGGCATATTAAATCTTAAAGAAAAAATATGTTTTCCACCTTAGAAAGATCTTTTCTTGCTTTGGATTGGGATCCTGATTTGAAAAAAAGATATTTTGATGAAAATGCTGCTGAGGTAAGTCATCAATCGTTCCTTCTTTATCTGTCCCTGTTGATCACACTGTTTTGTTACACTCTTTTGCTTCTACCAACTGTTTATTTTGCAGTAAAAAATTGGTTATGTGCTAAAAGAGAAAAGGCTTGTTGGTTTTGAAACTGCTTTCTGTTTAAACTTCCTGGTTGTCCATATAGGTGTGTATACAGGAATTACTAGAAGTGTAGTGTAAATCTCAGCTGAAATAAGCTTTGATTTTTTTGAGAACATTTAGGAGTTTTTCATTACTATTCATAGTAATATGGTATCACTAAAATGAGTTTTGTTTCATTTGTTTTCTTAACTCAAGAAATACTTCTCTTTAGGATTTTGAAAAACATGAAAGTGTGGAATACAAACCTCCTAAAAAACCCTTTGTGAAATTAAAAGATTGCATTGAGCTTTTTACAACAAAAGAAAAGCTGGGTGCTGAAGATCCCTGGTAAGAGACAAAATTAAATAATTGTTTCTAATTATTTTTTAAGGATTTATACTGAGGTATGTGGTACATCAAATTGAAAAAGTGATATTTAAATTCCCTTTGATATTTTTAACAATAAGCATTTCTTTATATGCTAATAATGTATTAAGAGGGATGAAAATGTCTTTAAAAGTATTATTACAATGTTAAGCTTTAATTTTGTTACTATATTTTCCATAATAGCCATTTTACTGTGAATAATTAATTTTAGTTACATTTTCCCAAGAACTTTTAGCTGTGCAGCTATTTCAAGAGAAGCTTTTTTAGGAAAATCACAATATGTTTTGTGGTATTACTAATTCCATTAGAGTCCAGAAGTTTTGAGATTTTTCTAATGCCTGTATCTCAGCACAGTTTTATAATACATCCATATCTTTTTAGCATACTGTAATGTAAATAATCTAGCCCTCATTATTTCTTTGAATACTTATTTACATATTCATTTTTAATAGTTAAATCTATTTGGAAAATGTATTGATGATAAAAATAATAATAGAAGTTCCTACTGTTATATATTAGGCATTACCTAATATTACCTCTAACATTATCTCTAACAAGCTTTAAATATTTCTCTTTTTTTTTTAGGTATTGTCCAAATTGTAAAGAACATCAGCAAGCCACAAAGAAATTAGATTTATGGTCCCTGCCTCCAGTACTTGTGGTACACCTCAAGCGATTTTCTTACAGTCGATACATGAGAGACAAGTTGGATACCTTAGTTGATTTTCCTATCAAGTAAGTTCTGATTGTGCTTCATAAACATTGGGCACCTCTAGCTTCTTTTTAGACATTAGGTAACTTTGCACCCAAATTTTAGGGTTTTTTTTTTTTTTTTTGGTCTATTTACTTTTACATGTAGTTGACTTTAAATATTATA
Organism: Eschrichtius robustus; assembly: GCF_028021215.1. Lineage (NCBI taxonomy): Eukaryota > Metazoa > Chordata > Mammalia > Artiodactyla > Eschrichtiidae > Eschrichtius > Eschrichtius robustus. Next base: position 52,014,313 of record NC_090836.1, read on the forward strand.
TTGGTTTCATGTGTACAGCATAGTGATTTGATGTTTTTATACTTTTATACATAGTGATTTGATGTTTTGATGTTTATGCTGTGTTTTTACACAGCATACAAAATTATTATAATACTACTGACTATATTTTCTGTGCTATATACTAAGTCCCTTTGACTTATTTTATAACTGGTAGTTTGTACCTCTTAATCCCCTTCACCTTTTTCACCCATCCCCCCACCTTCTTCCTCTGGCAACCACCAGTTTGTTCTCTGTATCTGTGAGTCTGTTTCTGTTTTGTTATATTTGCTCATTTGTTTTGTTTTTTAGCGACCAATCTCAGTTTTTGAGTGTATTTTTGGGTACTTCTGACAGTTTGTGTGGATCGGTAACAATTTTTATTCCTTCTTAAGAGATCTTTCAAAGAACAAAGAGAAAATATATTTTTAAAAAAAAACAGAGTAAGACTCGTTCTGTGTTACATTATCTTATGAGTTCACTGGCCCTGTTTATAAATCTAAGATACTTCATGGGATCTTAGTGATTTTCTTTTTCCCAGGACTTATTTCATCATTAATCCTCAATTATTTCTAAATGCTTTTTTAAAAAGACTAATGTGAAAACAGAATAACGGAATTACTTAGAAGGAGGATGATGCAGTAGTGTAATAAGTCATCCCTATTGTTATCCTTCAGTTTTCCTATTGCAGCATCCAGAGTATGACATCCTATTTGTAAAAATGTGTAAAGAAGTCTGGAGACAGCATCTTGGTAGCCTTTTTTGTTTTTCTTTTAAGCTTCCACTAAACATAATTGAGAATTCAGAAGGACAAAAAGGGAATAGTGTATCTTCATTCATGGAGTACAGGAAGGACTTTATCACACGCTATCTTGTGACAAGAACATGCTACTTTCCCATTTCGCTAAAAAAAAAATTGGTAGTATTCTTTCATATTTCATGATATTTGTGCACCAAATTTACTTAATACAGTTAGTAAGTAAACAAATACTGAAGGCAGGTGTGTGTGCATGCAGAGGTGATTAGAAGGAAATAGGTGATGTAATATTGAAAACATTCTTTGGCTTGCTTATTCTAATTGGTGTTTATAAATTTAAAATTGAAAACGTTTTGCAATTATAGAACAAAAAATGCTAATTTTCTCTTTAACAAAACAAAATTATGAGCCATCAGTTTTCAAGAATACAGCATTTTGAAAATGTGAGTACAAGATGAAACAAAAGTAATGATAAGCTAGAACCTTTTAGAGATGTATTCGAAATTTAGAATCATAATTGCTTTTTAATTATGTAAATATAAGAAGAATAACCAGAAATAATGATAAGCTATAAAATGGTCATATTCCAGTTTCATACATGCTAGATTATATAAACAGTTGGTTGTATTTCAGAGAATGTTACCCATTTAGGTTACAAAGGTCATCAAAACCTGAAAAATATAGAATAGATATTGGGGTTTATTTAAATATATACTTATATTTAAATTATGATAAAATTTCTAAGAAAGTTGTTTTTCACTGTCCCTTTATTCTTCCTTAAATAAATCATTTCTGAAAATGACTTTAAAAAATAAAAGAACCCAGATGGTAAATGGTGATGTCTGTATTTCCTCATATACTAAGAGAGAAATGTATTAGCATGAAAACATTAATCTGAATAACAACAATCATTGGAGAATTTTTAAATTCTCAATCCCTAAGAAAATTTTTGCCAAAACATTCAGATCTCAAGGGTATTTATATAATTTGTTTTATAAAGTTATTTGGCTCTTCGTAATTTCTTTAGTGAGATAGATAGATACATAGATAGATAGATGGGAATACATTTAAATGAGAGTCAAACAACACTGACAAAAGAGAGTAGAATTCATTACATTTAGGGAAAACATAAAACTAACTTGATCTCTTTTTTAAACAGTGATTTGGATATGTCGGAATTCCTAATTAATCCAAATGCAGGTCCTTGCCGCTATAATTTGATTGCTGTTTCCAACCACTATGGAGGGATGGGAGGAGGACACTGTAAGTTGATAGTTTACTTTTTTTTTTTTTTTTTTTTTTAATTTATTTTTGGCTGTGTTGGGTCTTCGTTTCTGTGCGAGGGCTTTCTCTAGTTGCGGCGAGCAGGGGCCACTCTTCATCACGGTGCGCGGGCCTCTCACTGTCGCGGCCTCTCTTGTTGCGGAGCACAGGCTCCAGACGCGCAGGCTCAGTAGTTGTGGCTCACGGGCCTAGTTGCTCCGCGGCATGTGGGATCTTCCCAGACCAGGGCTCAAACTCATGTCCCCTGCATTGGCAGGCAGATTCTCAACCACTGCGCCACGAGGGAAGCCCCGATAGTTTACCTTTTTACTAAAATCATGGTGTTTGATAACTCCAGACCTTTTTCCTTAAGATATTTATTACTTTTTTTTTTTTTTAATTTTTATTTATTTATTTGTGGCTGTGTTGGGTCTTCGTTTCTGTGCGAGGGCTTTCTCTAGTTGCGGCAAGTGGGGGCCACTCTTTATCGCGGTGGGCGGGCCTCTCATTATCGCGGCCTCTCTTGTTGCGGAGCACAGGCTCCAGACTTGCAGGCTCAGTAATTGTGGCTCACGGGCCTAGTTGCTCCGCGGCATGTGGGATCTTCCAAGACCAGGGCTTGAACCCGTGTCCCCTGCATTGGCAGGCAGATTCTCAACCACTGCGCCACCAGGGAAGCCCCTATTTATTACTTCTTAAAGGGAAAATGTGAGATGTGTCTTACATATAGTAGTCATTCAATAGATATTGATTAATGAATGAATCAGCTTTTGAACCTTTTTTTTTTTAACATCAAGAGTAGAGGATTGAGTTAATCATGCTCCACAGTTCAAAGCACAGGAAATCACTGGTCCATTCAGAGCTTCTGTCCTTCCTCATTCTCCTTCCCCTTCCGTTTCTAACTTGTTTGATGTATGAGCTCTCATGAATCGTGCATCATTGTTAATTTACATGGTTGTTACTCTGCTGTGGATCTTACTTTTCTCTCTTGACACTTAAGACGTCTCCATATTACTTTGTGTCAATTTAATTCATTGCTTCTAACCACTCATGATTTATATATCTACCATATTTTATTTCTGTATTCGCTTCATGGTGGACATCCAAATTGCCTTTAACTTTCTACCACCACAGGAGCAATAAACATTGTTTATGGTCGCCTACGTGAGAATTTCATTGAGCTACATACCCAGATGTAAGATTGCTGGGTTATAGAGTAAAGTACTGTGAGATGGCTCTCCAGGACGGTTATACCAGTCTGTGCTCTCCAATTGATAGGTTTTTCTGTTGAATCAGCATTGCATTCTGGGATAAATCCTAGTCTTGAAGTATTTTTTAATATACCCAGTTGGATTTGGTTAGCTGATTTTATTTAGGATTGTTAAAATTTAATTCATAAGTGAAATGATACTGTAATTTTTTTATATTGTTCTTACTTTGGAATCAAGATTACAGTCTAGCCTAATGAAACAGGCTGGGATACTTTACTCTTTTTCTGTTTCCTGGGGCAGCTAGTACAATATAGGAATTAACTATTCATGAAAGTCTAGTAGAATTCACCTGTAAAACTATCTGGGCTTTACAGTCATAAATTTTTCTATTTATGTCATGCTTATTGAAGTATATTCAGTTTTCTTTTTCCAAAATGTGTACATTTTGGCATTCTCCATTTTTCTAAAAATGTATGTTTTCCAGTATATTTGAGAGTAGTTGTTTGTAATACTCTTGTGCTGTATTTTTGTCCCTTTTTTGTTCTTTTCTGTCTTGTCAAAGAATTAGCTTTCTATTTTATTACATTTTTCTTATTGTTATACATGTATGTATTCTATCTCATTGATTTCTTCTCCTCCCTTTGGTATATTTTTCTTCTTGTTAATTTGGGTTTGCTCTGTTTCTCTTTTTCCAGCTTCTTGTGTTGAATGCTTATTAACTTTTTGTTTTCCTTTTTTCTCCCTCTATTGAAGGCTATAATTAAAGCTGCAAATTTCCCTTTAAATATTCCTTTATCACTATTCCATAAATACTGAAATATAGTATTCATTGTCTTTCAATTCTATATATGTTTTTAGTTTCCTTTATAATTTTCTGATTATCCCAAGATTATCTCATCATATGCTTTTTCAAATATATGGTTTTATGAAGCTCTCCTTTTTTTCTTAATTTTAATTTTATTTCATAGCATTTAGGGGCATTGTCTATATTATATTAATCCTAGGAGTTTATTAAGGCTTCCATGTGGCTTAATATATGGTCTGTTCCTTAAATGTTTGTGTACTTGAAAAGCATACATATTCCCCATTCAAACATAAAGTTCTATATTTCCGTTACAGTTAATCTGATCAGTTGTATTCGAATCATTACTATCTCTGGTTTTTTTGTTTGTTTTTTTGGTTTTTAATTTTATTTATTTATTTATTTTTGGCTGTGTTGGGTCTTCGTTTCTGTGCGTGGGCTTTCTCTAGTTGTGGCGAGCGGGGTCCACTCTTCATCACGGTGCGCGGGCCTCTCACTGTCGCGGCCTCTCTTGTTGCGGAGCACAGGCTCCCGACGCGCAGGCTCAGTAATTGTGGCTCATGGGCCTAGTTGCTCCGCGGCATGTGGGACCTTCCCAGACCAGGGCTCGAACCCGTGTCCCCTGCATTGGCAGGCAGATTCTCAACCACTGCGCCACCAGGGAAGCCCTCTGGTTATTTTTGATGTTCATTCTTTTTCTGAGAGGAATTTGTCAGGACTCCTACTAAAGTGTTGATTTATCTGTTTCTTCTAACAGTTTTATTAATTCTTTTGCATTATTGGTTGCATTTATGTTTAAAATGGGTAGCTCTTCTTTCTCTCTTGTTCCTTTTACCAGAATTTGACAGTCATTTTTCATTTTGTCTTTTTCTCAGAATTACAAATATTAATTTAGCTTTCTTTTGATACCATGATTTCATTTGCAAACTCTGTGTGCCTTTTTGTTAGATTTGTCTCTTATAAATTTATATTATTGTTAAATCTTATCTTTTTATTTTCAGACTTACTGGTCTGAAAATATGTTTCTTTAAATTTGGGAGTGTGGTGGTCTTGATTTCAGATTGACAAATGTATAACCCATAATGGGCTCCACCCAGAAGAACAATAATTTTAAGAGGGGTAGAACTATGTAGAAGACAAAGCCTGTAAGGTCACTTTTAGAAGCTATGACAGCAAATAATTGTTTTGAGTACATTTTGCAACTTTGTTTCCTCAGTTACTGGATAGTTTATACAAAGTATGGATGAGAGCAGTGGGCTTTTTTTTTTTTAACTTAAAGATGAAGCAGATCTTTAAAATTTGTGCAGATCAATTGATCGTTTTTTACCTTTCCTTTGTTCTGTACTTTATTGAAGACTGGAAAAGATTCTCGTGTAAAAACCTCTACAAATCAATGAGATAATATTGTTGGAGAAATATTAGTCATAGAAAATTTAAATTTTGGTTAAATATTCAAACTTTGGAATCAGAAACAGGCCTGAGTTTAAATCTTAACTCTGCTACCTAACCACTATACTGTTGGACAAATTAAACTTCTCTTGATGCCTCCCTTTCCCCATCTCTAAAATCAGAAGAATAGTAATGATAGTACCTTCTTTACGAGATAATACATGTAAAGTGCATAGCCCTGTGCCTGATACACCAGAAGCACTACATAAATGTTAATCACCAGTTATTGTCATTAGCATTGTTATTCTGTGAATTAAAAAATAATAAATCTGTCCTGTTTGTCCCTGGGATGGAAAAAGTCACATATTTCAACTTATATGAAAGTATCATAGGCTTCTAGATTATAGGAAATTACTCTAAAAACCTTTAATCATTGGAATCACTTAAATACATGATAGTTAGGCCTTATATAGATGATTATCATGTAATTTTAATAGGTATTCCCTATATTAAATGGTTTTAAAGTTTTGAGGGTTCCCTCGCAGGAAACCACAGCTCATTTAAGTCACAGAAGCGATTATATTTTTTCATTAGATACTGCTTTCGCAAAAAATAAAGATGATGGAAAATGGTACTACTTTGATGACAGTAGTGTCTCAACTGCATCTGAAGACCAGATTGTGGTAAGTGTGTCTTTTATTCCTGAAAATCAAGGAATCTACTGTTTAAAAGGGGCCCATGGAACACTATAGTCTATATTCTAGCAATTCTAATAGGTGAGAGACTTGCTCTGATTTAAAGAAACTTAAAATTGTCCTCTAAGTGGAAATCTGTCTACTAAATTTGCCCACTAACAGAAGCATAAGTTGAAACATGAAAATTTTTCTGGTTTTCAACATGAAAACTGGAGTTTTCTAATGAAAATATTACATTTTCCCCTGAAAAATAGGCTCAGACATTCTAGACATTGACTGCTTAAAGTCAGAATGCTAAAATAGAAAAAAAAAAAAAACACTTCTTTAAGGGCCTTACCATACCTCAGATTTTTAAAGTCTTCTCCTTTATGACAATTACATATGCAAACTCAAAATGATATAGTTGTATAAAACAAGTTACAGATTTTTAAAAAATTAACCCTGTGTATTTGTTACTTTGATGTTTTCTGAATAGTAGAAAAATTAGGAAGTTACATCTACTCACACTTGCATCAGTTTATCAGCCACAGCTGGAGCCAAAATAGTGGCATTTGTTTTGTTTCCCATCAGAGCACATTTTTATTATCAGATATTGATTGATGAACAGATGATAGCATGTTCTAAGAAGAAAACTAAGAATTGCTTAATAAGAATTTTTTATTCTATAAATTTTGCCTTTCTGTAAATTTTACTTGTTGATGACAGTATTACAAAGTTGAGAATTAAGGTATTTGCTCATGTAATGATGTTTCCTGTACAGAGGTTTTCTGGTGATGTTGGGGAGCACTGACTGCTTTACTTTATTTCCTGGTTCAAATTATATATTCCGTGAGGGCAGAGACTAGTTTTTTACTTTTTTAGTTTATAATGCTTTAAAAGTCTTCAACTAAAATTGTTCAATTTAATAAATTAATAAACTTCTGAGCCCAATTACTGGCATAGTTTTACTTGGTCATTGGATGAACAGATATGAAATTATTTTGAATTGTTTCTCTGTAGATGTTTCATATTTTTATATATGTGTATATAATTTATATATATTTATGTATTAAATTATGTACCGTTGCTTATCTCCCTACAGCTGTAACAAAGAACAAAAAGACTTTTGAACTCTTAATATTTTAATATTTTTTAAAATGTGTATATGCCTAAGTTAACTACATTTTCAGTTTATATTTAGACTTCTAATTTCATATCACATCCCTCATTTTTCAATTCTGTTCTCCTTTTTAATCTACCAACCAAAACATCCTGAAGTTGCCCACATTGTCCTTCAAAGTCTATCTGACAACACTGCCCTAATCTTGCTTTCAAATAAATAATATATCTTGTTTATATACAGTAAGTGAATTTGATGTTACCTTACATTTTAACAATGACAATTCTTCATTTAGTCAACAAGTACTTGAGTACCTTCTATATATAGCACTTTATTCTAAACAAGGTTAAAAGACAGCTATCTGTGATTTCAAGAGGCTTACAATCTAAAGGTGATGAGAAGTGAATTGGCAATTGTATATGATAATTACTATTAAATATCTTGGCTGTATAGTTTGGAGGCATCTGTCTCAACTGATTTGGGGCTTAAGGAGACAGGGCCAGTGCAGGGAAGTTTGCATAGAGAAAGTGGTGTTTGACCTGAGTTGCAGATACAAATAGTGGTAAATTAGACAAAAGACGCTAAAGGTATTCTAGGCAAAAAGAACAGTACCTAGAAAAGCAAGGAGGCCTGACAGAATATAGCATTTAGGGGAACAGCAAATAATTTGGTGTTACTGAAAGGAAAGACTCTCTTGTTGGGGATATGGAGCAGAAATTAGGCTTGGGCTAAACCTAGCACTCAGATCAAGAAAGATGACATTTTTCGTTGTTTAGACCTTTTCTTAAAGTTTGTAAGAAGTACTGGATGGTTGTTAAGTAACAGAAGAACATTATTAAATTTGCATCTTAACATGTCTTAAGAACACTTTAGAAGACAGGTTGGAGGGCACTGAGTAAAGAAGCAGAAAGGTCATTATTGTCTCCAGAGGAAAGGAGGCTGTCATGTAAGTTAAGCAACAAGAGCTTCTAAATTTAAAGTAGTGGTAGTAAGTATATAGGCAAGGGGAGAATGGATTTGTGAGCTACTTAATGGATAGAAATAATAGAACTTGATTAAGATTAGCTATAAAGATGTAGAGAGGGAGAGGATGAGGATGACTCTTCAACATTCACTAAGATAGTAAACGTAGGAAGAAAATGTGCTGTGAAGTTTGAGATACATGTATAATAGCTATGTGGGAATTTCCATTAGGAAATTGGACTAATAGGACTAGGGTGAGTTAACTCAAGGGTGAGAACTGGCTTCAGTTATAAATCTGAATTGTCTGTCTTAGGTAGCAGTTAAAACCATAGGTTCGAATGAGTCGCCTATGGGAAGATACAGATTGAGAAAGAGCAGTAGGCTGAGGACAGAACATGATTTTTTTTGAAGGTCAGGATTTAAAGAGCCCACAGAAAAGTAGAAGAAACTGTAGAGATGGAAGATCTAAGGAAAAGTGGTGTAACAGAAGCCGAAACTGCTTTAGTGCAGGAAGGAGGAGTAGTAAAGCATTAAACGCCACAGAAAGATTGGCTAAAAAAGGCATCCATTTAATTTGTTAATAGGAGGTTTTTGAGCCTAGTGAAAGCCATTTCATTGGAATGGTTGCGGCAGTCACGTTGAATTGAGGAGTGTACGTGAGAGTGAATGATGAATATTAGATTTTCTGTCTCCAGCCTGGCTGTGAGGAAGAGGAAGAGGTATATGGCAGCTAGAGGAAGAGGTACAATGGAGAGGGATTTTTGATGGGAAACGGCTTAAGTATTTTTTATGCCCAAAAGTCCAGTAGATAAGGACTCATTAAAGATACACAGTGATGATTGATGGAACAATATCCTTAAGACGGTAAGAAAAGTTAGAATCTAGAGCAAATACAGAATGAAGTTATTACTGTTAGAAAGAAGCTTACCTTTTCCTTAGAGACAGGAGGGGAGAAAGCACAGAATTCTATTTCATTTTAGAGTAACTAGGTTAATCTGTGATACAGTTGGATTTATTTATCTATCCAGCTAACTTAGAAGAGAATAAAAATGTTAAAGCCAATGACCATTCTTCCTTTATATATAGAAGTCATCTTATATTTACTCAATTTTAGTAACCCCCATTTGACCATGTGTGGTTTTCTTGATTTATGTCCTGTCACCAAAACTGGTTACCAGCTAAAAATGCATACTGTATTTAATGTAACCTTTTAAGAGTCATAACCATTTTAACATTCTTTTGTTTCGTTTTAACAGTCCAAAGCAGCATATGTACTCTTCTACCAGAGGCAAGACACTTTCAGTGGAACTGGCTTTTTTCCTCTTGACCGAGAAACTAAAGGTGCTTCAGCTGCCACAGGCATCCCATTAGAAAGTGATGAAGATAGCAATGATAATGACAATGATATAGAAAACGAAAACTGTATGCACACTAACTAACGAAAGTCCTAGAAGCCATAAAAGAGAGACTTTCCTGCTGGTGGTATCAAAATGATGAAGTGACCCACCACATTAAACAAAAGTCTGAGATGGGGAGTTTCAGATAACTGAATGTAAATCCTTTATCAGATTTTAACTTGTGCAGTACTTGAAGTGAAACACAATGAAAACTTTAACAGAAATTGTCTCTTAATACATTTACAGTCTTGTATTTACAAGCTAAATATATATAGGAAATCACAAATAAATCCCTTTTAAGTTTGCTGCTGTTTTGATGAATTATGTTTTCTTTAATTTTTTGGATGTGAGTTAATTGATGACAAACGTTAAACTTGTGGATGTTGGTCATTTATTTTGCTCAAATAATAATGCAAGAAAACTATGGCTGAACTTAGTTTTTGGATAATCTAATTCATGTGCATTAAGCTGCCACATATATACTACTATGATATTTAGCTGGCGGTATCCATGTGGCATAAATACTGCAGTAGTATTCTTGGAAAACCAAATTTTCAAATCTTTACCTGGTAGTCAGTGTGGGCCTGTTATAAAACCAAATCATGGTACAAGAAATAATCTTGAAAAAGTTATTTCCTTTGGTAGTATCATAAAAAATCCAGAATGTTATGTTCATCTTATTACTACTGTGGAAACAGGTTCTAGATTTCACACTTCATCGAAAGTCACTTTTCAGTTAAATGTAAGTATTTTTTACTGCTATTGGGATCTATTCCTTAGATATTCAAATTCTTTTTGACTTACCTTAAAATCCATATCTTTAATCTGGTGTTGGTCCAAAATTAAAATTTTGGCTGTCTGTTTTTCTCTACCCCATTTTTTGGTAATTTGGCAACTTTTAGCTCTCCCAAGTATTGTAATATAAGGACAAACTTAATAGTATTCTGTATCCATAGTAATAATTACATCAAGCTTAGATGAGAATTTTTTTTCATGTACTGGCCTTTAAATCACTAATGGACAATTGGCTTTACAGGTAGGTCTGTTAACTTTCTTTGTGTGTTCCTGATGGAATTCACCATAGCCTTACAGCTTTTCTCAGAAGGTAACTTGTTACAAGAGAATTGGCATTTGCATGTTCCAGAGTCAGAACCTGTACAGTATATAAAGTATACAAACCTTGAATTTTATTTTAGTTCACCACATTCAAGGATCCAGGATGCCAAAAATACGTGTGAACATTTGAAACATTTTTCATTTGCTGCTTTTTCCCTTTGATCTAGTTGAAAGAATGTATTGTCAGTTGGCATACAATACTGCCTTTAATAGAAAATAAATGCTGGGGCACATTTCACATATCGACTACCTGAGAAATTGCTTTGTGTCCCACTGTTATTAAAGCAAAAAGTATAATGTTCTTCACTTGAACTAATCAAATACAATAGATTATAAATTGTGTATTGTAAATAAAAGTTCACTCTGTGAGTGCACATTTTGGTAAATTATTTATTTATGTTAGCATTTAAAAGTGAAAGAGAAATGCATTTGACCAGGATAAATGAGGTATGTTGATCATGGCTTTGCTTTATACCGTGATATTAAAGCTGGTTTTTCATCCTGGTATTTTTAAAGCTGCTTTGGGTTTTTCCTTTTTTCTCTTCTTTTCTTTTCTTTTTTTTCTTTCTTTTTTTTTTTTTTTTTTTTTAATGTAAACTAACCTCCTGCATGACAGAGGTTAAAATTTTGTCTGCACTTGAGTTCACTTGAGTTTACATTTGAAATGTGCATGTTTATTTATACAGATTTCAATAAAGCTATTCAAGGCCTTATTTAGTCTTTTATTTCTTACTCTGAATCTTTTAATAAAAATCCTCTATTTTATGGTAGGTGACCATAGACTTTTTAGTTACACAGTTAAAAACAGAAAGGAAAGCATGTCATAGCTAAGTAAATCCTACTGTTAAGGACATGTTTTAAAGTTGACTTTTTCAGTTTAAATATTTAGTCATTGAGCAAATGTTTGTTTGTATACCTACTAATCTAGAGTCTTGAGATTTAGCAGTAAACAAATATCCCTGTGCTCACAGAGTTTGCAGTCTTTCTGCTACCTACCAACTAGCAAGCTTTATTTCCATTTTTCTGAGGTTTAAAGAAAAGACAAATTTTCTTCTAGCTCTAGATAGTAGTCTCCACCCTAGTTGTCCACAGAGACCATTCGTTTTTCCTGTGATTAACTTATATTCCCACTGAAAGAAAAGAAAATGATGTTAATAATACCATTGAATTTGTCAAACTCAAATGGCATTTTCAGCTGCAAAAAATAAACTGTAAAAATAGTGCAAAGGCTAATCCATACTCTAATTAAAAGTAGATATTCATAGGTAGTACAGGGTAGTAGGAATATATCCAGTCCAGAATTCTGCTTCTAGCTTTGCTACTTAGTAATCACATGACTTTGAATTTAATCTCTCCTGGTCTGTTTCTTCGCCTGTAAAATAATAATAGGAGCATTTATTGAGCACTTTCATGGACCAGGTACTATATTAAAGTGTTACGTGTATTACCTCATATAATTCCACAATAGCTACGAGGTAGGAACATTCATCATCCCCATTTTTCATACGGAGAAACCAAGGTACAAAGCAGCCAATATTCCCAAGTTCACGCAATTGCTATGTGGTGGCCAATATTCTATCCTCAGGTACATGTGCTGCTTCCCACTAGTTATAGTGTCTGACTCACAGGATTGTTTGGAGCTCAAACAAGATAATGCATTTTATGGGAAGGTGCTTTGTAAGCTATGTGGTATACTCATTACTGACTTTTTCAGTCTGAATACAAAGTCATCTTGAAGTCTAATAACTTTGCTCCCAAAAGTAACTTCAGGTGAATATTTGAGTACTGAATAAGAAAAATAACCAGCTGGAACACTGACTAACCATTCCCTTTTAAAACTAACTTTGTTCAACTTACATACATTTATTACAATTTTAATTACATTTTAAATGTGGCATTTTTTTCCTTGTTCCTCTAACTCAACTGTGCCCTTCTTTACATTTCCCCAAATGCAACCCTGATTTTCAGGACTTTTTTTCTTCACCTATGATTTAGTTTTAATTAATCTATATGAAAAAGCTGCAGCCTAATGTTTTCTTTAAATATCTTGCTTTCTCTTATAATCTGTATTCTTTTAGTAGTCCTATATTTGTCCTTGCTTTTCTGGCAGGTAGATATAAAGCCACACGAAACAGTGGTTTGGGCATGAAGAAAATTAGTTAAGTGTCAAAGCCATTGATACAGTATAAGGACAGTGCTTGTTCATCAACTAATTTCATTGAGGTGAGGGCATCTTATGAGAAATAAACCAGGAGACTATGAGATAAAATCAGTAGAGTCTCCTTCAGTGGCTTATGAAGCGGGGGGGCGGGGAGGGGGCATGCCAGTAGGAACCTTTCACCCCAGAGAAGAATGTACTGTCTCTGACCCTATCACTGGTACATGGTGATAACAAAAAGTAAGCCAACTTTTAGTCTGTTTTATTATCTTTAAGTACTTTACAGACAGTACGTTTCATTACTGCCTGCTTCCCATCCTCCCTACTTGTAGCTATGCTTCTGATCTTTGCTTGTGCAGTATAGATGAGTACATTCTCTCCAGTTTAGTTTTTAAGGTAGAAATGTGGAGAATTCTTGTATACAAGGGGAAGGAACCAAAAGTCTTTAAAATCTCAGAGGAGTGAGAAGGAAAGGAAAATAAATTTTATTTCTGAAGCCAAAGAAGAATAGTGGAAATCTTTGGTCATATTTTTTGCTCTACAATAAAGTGATTTTTTTAATTTTTATTTGAAACAGCTTCTCTTGAAAAGGTAACTATGTTGATAACTCACAAATACTTTGTTTTAAGTGCCAGAGGATAGAGAAAGGGGGAAGGAGAGTGTATTTATATTCTTGCTGACATATATTAAGTTGTAGAGCTATATAGTCTATTGTTGCATTATCAGAGTTTTTTAATGAGAAACATGTATAATTTTTCTTATAAGCATTATTCTAGGTTGGGGGGCATTTCAATTCTATATATTTTTTCCTGTGTTTAATTCATATTTACCATATATTAAAGCAAAAGAATTTCAAAATAGCTCAGATGACACTTTCGTTTAAAACTGGATTAGGTATATTCAGATTTTTAATCAGCATAGAATAGGTTTTTAAATATCAGAATCGGGAAGATAAAATATACATGTAAAACGTACATAGTAAAAATTCAAATATTGATCAGGCCTTATTTGCACTAATGATGGGGTAAAAATTTTTAAATGGATAGTATAAAACAGACAGTACAAAAATTATTTTTGGCAAATATATGCATTGGGAAACATACACTACATCATACCATGGTCTAATTATAACCAGCTCTATCTTTGGAAGCCTGGAAATTGCCAGGACAGCGAAAGGGAAAAGACTCTGGGTTATGGATAAACCATTCAGGGAAAATCAAGAGCTGACATAATATTGTGGACTAGAGTCTCAAAGGACAGAGAGAAAAATCAGTCAAATGGGTTTTGATGTCATTTTTTTTTCTAGAAATGCCTATTACGTATGATTATACAAAGCAGCTAAAAATACAGCTATCTCTTTGGAAGTTGTTCTTTTAAATGGAAATGCTGTAAAAATAAGACTGCACATTTTCAATATGCACAAAATCAAATATTTTAAATGTTTAAATTGTTTTGGTAATTAACTATGTTCTACTGTAGAAAATTATGGTTGAAGTTGGTGCTCATTTTGCTCAAAGTTTTCCCTCATATTAGGAACTTGTAGTTCTATGTAGTTTGATGAAACAAGAAAATAGTTTTATTTGCTGTGACCTTCAAATCCATTGCCAGCTGGAGTTAAATCTACGTACATAAAAGTAAAACAATAAATACGGAAACATCCCAACAGTCTTTTCCCATAATGTGTATTCTTACATTTTTCTCAGTAATGACAAATTCTTTACATTTCCCGGACTGTTTTAAACCTTAAGTATCACCTTGCTTTTTAATTCTTAGTTAAAATCTTTCAGGATTCTTAAACTCTGTAATATCTCAAACCGAAGTTTCTCATTAAAACTTATTTTGTTTTTCTTTTAAACTTTATGAAAGAATATTGTAGGTTAACAGGCATTGTAACTCCTTATTCCTCCTCTGTTCATTGATTGTTAGGTATGCTAGGTTTTGAATAGTTTAGACTCATGTATTAAAGTGTTCTTCTTAGTCTGGCCTTACATGTGTGCCTTCACTCTTTCATCTGGCCTGCTTTTCTTCTGACCTTGAGGTCTCCCTATAAGTAGTGAAAGTATTTCATTTTCTCTATACTGAAAACAATCTTTTGATTATATGAAGTGGGCAATTTTAAAATTCTCTTGAGTTCGTCAGAATTAATCACATCATGACCTTTTAAGGCATTTCCCAGAGAAGTTCAAGACGTCCAGATCATTGTTCATCCCCTGAGCTCCCTAACTCCTGTAGTGAATTATCAGTGTCCTGAAAACTACTTAAGACAGAGCAACCTCCAAGCATATATGAATTATTTTAGAATTGCCCTCACTTAAGAAAACCAAAAAATAAATTGTAAATATGGAGAAATTATTGATAGTACATTTTTTATTCCTGTAGGACTCATATTGAGTGACTTTAGTAAGATAAAACTCCTCGATTTATAAAACAATTTCATTCAATTTTGTGCCATGTACCTATTGTATGAGTTGTAATATTGCAAATTCAAACAGTAAACATCAATAATCACGAATACTTGGGTAGGATGTTTGTTGGGAGACAGTGAGATAGGGTAGAAACATTCTGTATTTAAAACCGTTTCCCCACAGCTAGCTCTTAAGTCATTGGCTTCTGAATTTTAGTTTTCTAAACCATAAAATGATACCAGTTTCTTGCGAGGATTAAGAGTTAATGGATATAGAGGTATAAACTTCGAGGTTTTGCAAAATAAGGCATATTTCCTATTATGGACAACTAGAGTGCTGTATCATTGCTGATGAAAGACTTCTTCAATTGAAGGCTCAAATTCAGCTTTTAAAGTTATTGTTAAGTATATATATTTTTAGCAGAAGAATAACCAGTAGGATGGATCAAATTAATATTTGTTTTTTCATTTTTTTTTTAAGATGTTCTCCTAGCTCCTCTAAAAGACTTGGAGCAGAAGTCTTAATGTGATGGTAAGCTTGAAAATTAAAATTTCATCACGGATACTAGAATCCAGTTACATACTAACAGATTTGTTTTTTAAAGCTATTTATGAGCATAACTAAACATTTTACACTTAAAACCCTTTTCTCTGCCTTCAGCAGTCATGGATTATGTTGTCTTTTCCTCCCAATTTTATTAATCAGTATCTAAAATCATTTGAGTGAAGTAAAATCCAAACTCCAGAGGTTATGACTTTTATTGTTGGGATATAAGTAGTAAAAGGTCAGATTCTATTCCTCTCTTCAGCTTAAAGTCCTCCTCCAAACCCTCCATGAATAAAAGAGTGGTTCAGAACATAGGCTTAGGACTTTAACCGCCTCAGTTCTGGGCCTACCACTTTTCTGTAAGTCTTGTTACCTCTCTGACTCCCAATTTGCAAACTAGAGCAGCTCCAGAATTTCCATCTAGGAGGGCTTGGGGTGAACAGTCTGAGTAGAAGGAAGTGTGAGACTCTTAAAACTGCATGTTTGCTCAGCAAGCACATGGTTTTTCTTGGAATGTACAGTTTACTTGTAGTAGAGGGCTACTAATAGTTATTTGTGAGGAAACCAAACTCCCCATCTACCTAAGCCATTCACTCCTGGCACGGAGTATTACCATACCTTTTAGAATAATTGTGAGGTATAAATTGTGTCCTGATCATTATGAAGAACACAGCAGGTATTATTACTAACAAAGAAGTACACCCAAGTGTGGGAATGATTGTTCTCTCTTTACAAATGAGACTAATTATCATGATTCAATATCATTCACACTCAAGTTCCAATAAGCTTTCTTCAGCAAGAGAACAAAGAATAGGGTAACAATTATTCCACCCAGATTGCCTGTTCAACTGGTGCTTGAGGGAAAAGATTGAGAACTAGCCCTTATCCAACTCCTCACCTTCCCTCAAACATGTACAATTTGACAACTCTGGGCTTTCCCACATACTATTCTGTTTAATGGTCTGCCTTATCTCCTACCAGGCAAACTCCTACACACATTCTTCAGGACCAGTCCCAACATACACTGGCTTGCTCTTCCTGACACATCAGTTGTCACCTTGGGCTATGCATATCTCTCATCCCCCATTAGACTGAATTAATCTGATGGAAGAGTCTTGTTCATAGATGCTAAGATGGTGTTGGGTATAGTATGTGTTCCTAATGTGATAATTATTAAATGAAGGATTTGCCTCAATGTCTGAAGCATCACTGTATTACTGTGATTTTGTTTTATCCCTGATGTGTTACTGAGTAAGTATTTTTAAAGCTTTCAAAGTAAATCTACCTTATGAATGTGCATTAAAAAGAGATATGTTTAAAATACAGTAACATTCTAAATTCAGTATTATTAAGAATAATAAATTCAGTATTATTTATGGAATTTAGAATATTCAAGATTAATAAATGTAAAGAATAGCAACATTTCATTTACATTTTCTAAAGACATTTTTATTGCAAAGAAATCTGTCTTCCAACCCAGTTTTTGTCTGGTTTCCATGGCAAAGTAACCATTCTGTGACTAGGCTGATAGCCTCCTTATCTAGTATCACATATACAACATTCTGAAGTCTAGTTTCCCTTAAGATTGTCCATTTTTCTTGAGTCCAAGGTTTTCCAGGAGAATTAACTATCAAAAGTTAGATCTAGATCCTTTTTGCCTCTGCATTGACCAACAGTGTAGTCACCAAGTTTGTCTTCATGCCTCTTCTGAGAAGGGTCTCAGAGTTACTAAATACTAATGAGAGTTTACCTACTGATTGCTTCCAAGCAACCTGTATAGTGGTACTATGTTTAAACAAACACTGCCTTGAGACCCCATCCCCATGAGAGCCCACAATTTGTATAGTATTAATAAGCCTGGATGAGTTGTTACTGCTGTCCCAAAATAGAAGTCCCTAAATCACCCTCAAGCACATTGAAATAGTAAAGATACTGTATAGTATTTGGTTGGAATATACAAAGATAGGTGTACAAATTACTAATTTGGGAAGTGAAACAGTCCATAGTTTTCAGACTTGAATTCCCATTTTAAAAAGACCTCACTTTTTCAATTTTACTCCGATAAGAAATAAAAATTAAACAAGAAGTAATGTGGGGGGGGAAAAAAAAAAACAACCTCACTTTTGAGGCAAAAAAGAGTCTTGTTGATGGCCAAGGGTAAGACTCAGTTTCCCAACAAGGTAAATTAATTTTGAAAACAAAAGGAGCCAAATGTTAAGGAAAGAGAAGATAGTCAAGTTTGATTGGAAAGGAGAGATTTTCTGTGGTTTTTTTTCTTTCGTGGGCGGTTTAAGCTATAAAAGTATTTTCTTGGACAGATCCCTCAAAATTCCCTTTAAACAACTAGGTAGACTGGGAACATCCTGGATCTTCCCACTTTTCTTAAAAATGGCACACAAAAGATGAACTATATAATGACACCAATTGTGATTGTGTAAAAATAAAATAGCCCAACCGGAATTACTTGTACACAATCCATTAACAAGATTTTTAAACCCTCAATGATAGACCCAGAAGGAAAATTAAATTGCTTAGCTTGTCCAAAATCTGCTTTTTGAAACACATGGCAAACCATCTAATTGACACATGTTCTAGAAATAAGTAGTACAGAAGTATTTGTGTAATTTTAATATGTGTGAGGCTCACAATGAGTCGTGCTAAGACCAGGTGTTTTCTTTGGTGCTAGCGAAATTGGTGTAACTCTGGAAACCACTTTCATACTACAATTATTAGCAAATACAGAATTTAGCTTCAGAGTTCAGTGAGTCCTAACAGCCTGCCCTCAAAATGTGAGACAACCTAAAACCAGGGCAGAGAGAAGACAGCTCCTTGTCTTAGATGCTAGCTATATCTCCCTCTCCTGTCAGTGGACCCACATACTCTTTCCAGATTCTGGGACACTTCTATTTACTTCAAGTTTTTAATGCCTATTTGTTTCCACCCTTACATGTAGCTGGTGTTTAGCTGGTAAACTTGAATTTTTACCTAATCATCCTTCTGTTACTGCTGTCTGTTTCCACAGCTACGTTGGATTTCCAGGGGCATGGCTTATCTGTTCAGACTGTGATGTTTGCTCGTATTCTGCAGTCTTGGTTTGGTTTTTCAAAATGTAATGTTGGGATTCACCCCTAAAATCAAGGTTACTGTTTTGTCTTCTCTGTCTTTGCCTAAGGTATATTTTCTTGGACTCTGTAAATCTGCCCATAGGAAACCCATAGGAAAACTGTAATAGACTACACTCCCTGTAACTAGACTGTTAACTTCAAGGATCAGGGATGTTATTCTATAGTAAATATTTTGTGGATATATTTCCACAACTGTCACGTCGTTGTTGTTGTTTTCTTCATGTAATTTCAAATATAGGAAAACCAAGTTCTTGGAGAAAAAAGTTCAGGATCCAAATAATTCAATGAAATTTAGTATATCATTAAAAAAATGAGAAATACATTCCAAGGATATTCATTAAAATGTTCATTTCAGTTGCCTTGATGAGGCATTGATATTGTTACATTGCCTCCATATGTCGTAAAATAGAAAATAACATGTATCATTCACAATTACTAGAAATATAAAGAAACAGGAAGTGTAAACCCATGGTAAATGGAAACAGATCCAAAGATAACCCAGATGTTAGAATTGGTAAACAAGGACTTCAAAATAACTATAATAAATACATTAAAGAATCCACAGGAAAAGATAGAATGAGTAAGAAATAGGGAATTTCAGGAAATATATATGAAAACTATAAGAAATAACCAAATGTAAATATTAAAACTAAATATAATAACTGAAATCAAAAATCTATTAATTGGATGAGATTAATGCAGAACACAACTTAAAAATAAGGCTAGAAATTATCCAAAATAAGGCATAGAGATTTTTTTTTTCCCCTAAGTTAACAGGGACACAAAGACTTGTGAGAGAGAACCAAACAGGAGAAGAATGAAGCAGAAAAAAATAATTGAAAACAGATGGCTGAAGTTTTCCCAAATTTGACTAAAAATATCAACTTAAGCCAGCATACCCCAAGCAGGATAAGAAGAAAAGAAGACCACATCCATACCCTTAAATAGTCAAATTAATAAAATTCCAAGATAAAAATTAATTCTCAAAAGCAGCCATGGGGGAAAAAAGTCACATTACTAGCAAATAATGTGACAGCTGACACATTTCATTAGGAACAACAAAGGCCAGGAGAAAATGGAATGGCATCTCTGAGGTGCTAAGGTGGGGGAAGGGGGAGGGAAACCTGTCAAATTTAGGATTAATACACAAGAAAATATCCTTCTAAAATGAAGGCAAATTAAACATTTTCAGATTAAAAATAATTTGTCCGTCAGTAACCCATAATACAGAAGTGTTTAGGGAAATGCTCAAAGAATTTCCAGATGGAAATTTCAGATCTACAGGAAGGAATAAAACCTCTGGAAATGGTGAGTAGAGTATGTAGATAAATAGAAAATTTTTTCTTTCTTAGATAAAAATCAAATGGTCGTTCAAAACAAAATGAATGAAAATGTACTGTGGGATTTGTAACGTGTGAATAAAATATATGACATCAGACAAAGGAGTGGGGTTTATGTGAAATTATACTGTTATAAAGTTCTTATATGTGAATTAATATAATATGAATGCAAAAGATCATGATATATTAAGAATGTATACTATAGGGACTTCCCTGGCAGTCCAGTGGTTAAGGCTTCGCCTTCCAATGCAGGGGGTGTGGATTCCATCCCTGGTCAGGGAGCTAAGATCCCACATGCCTTGTGGCCAAAAAACCAAAACATAAAACAAGCAATATTGTAACAAATTCAATAAAGACTTTAAAAATGGTCCACATCAAAAAAAAAATCTTAAAAAAAAAAAGTATACTATAAACCCTAGAGCAACCACACAAAAAAAGAAAAAGAACAAGAGGCATAACTAAAAGCCAATAAAACAGATAAAATGTAATAATAAATAACACTCATGTCAACCCCTCCCCGACACACAAAAAAAGTAAAGGTAGAAAAGGAGGGAAAAGGAACAAAGAAAGAACAAATGGTAAACAAAGGATGATGGTAGATTTAAATCCAACCATATTAATAATTAAATGTAATGGACTAAACTCTGAATAAGGCAGGAGAAAGAAAGATCCAACCATATGCTTTTTCCAAGAGACACTTTATAAAGACCAAACAAGTTATAAGTAAAAAGATGGAAAATGATACACCTAGCATAGGAAATTTAGTGTGGCCATATTACTATAAGGTGATTGACACTTATAGAACACTACGCACAACAAATGCACATGGAATAGTCTCTAAGACAAAATGCTGGTCCATAATTAAGTTTCAGTAAATTGCAAAGGATTGATGTCATATAGAATATGCTTTCGCACCACCAAATAATTAAATTAGAAATACAGTCAGCCCCCTCGGTATCTGCAGGTTCCACGTTGGTGGATTCAGCCAACCTAGGATCCAAAATATTTGAAAAAAATTCCCAGAAAGTTCCAAAAAACAAAACTTGAATTTGCTGCATGCCGGCAAGTATTTATATAGCATTTACATTGGATTAGGTATTATAAGTAATCTAGAGATGATTTAAAGTATACAGGAGGATGTGCAAAGGCTCTATGCAAATACACCATTTTATATAAGGGACTTGAGCATCCATGGATTTTGATATCTGTTGGGGGGGGGGGGGGGGCGGTCCTGAAACCAATCCCCAGCAGATACAAGATATCTAGAAAATTAACATGGGTCAAAGAAGAAAACTGCATGAAAATTTGCGGGGTGAAGCTAACACATCTTATAAAAATTACGTTTATTCTGTAGTCTATTAAGTGTGCTATTTAGCATATGTCTATAAAAAGCAATGTGTATACCTTAATTTAAAAACACTTATATTGCTAAAAAATGTTAACCATCATCTGAGCCTTCAGCAAGTCCTAATCTTTTTGCAGTAGTAACATCAAAGATCACTGATCACAGATCACCATAACAAATACAATAATAATGAAAAAAGTTTGAAATATTGTGAGAATTACCAAAATGCTGACACAGACACAAAGTGAGCAAATGCTGTTGGAAAAATGGTACCAGTAAACTTGGTCAATGAATGATTATCACAAACCTTCAATTTGTAAAAAGAGGAATATCTGCAAAATACAATAGAGCAAAGTGCAATAAAATGTGGTATGCCTGCAGTAAATTAGCAAGACCAATTGCATTAGTTTGCTAGGGCTTCCATAACAAAATAGCCAGAGTAAGTGGCTTAAACAACAGAAATTTATTTTCTTATGGTTCTAGATACTGGAAGTACAAGATCAAGGTGCTGGCAGAGTTGGTTTCCTCTGAGGCCTCTCTCCTTGGCTTGCAGATGGCCACTTTCTTGCCTTCTCTTCACGTGGTCATCATGCAGTGTACCCTTGGTGTCTTTCTGTGTGTTCTAGTCTTATAAGGACACCAGTCATAATTGGATTAGAGCCCTCTCTAATGCTCTCATTTTAACTTAATTACCTCTTCAAAATACAGTCCAAATACAGTCAATTTTGAGGTACTGAGGGGTAAGCCTTCAACTTGAGGGGAACACAATTCAGCCCATAACACTGATAGAATAAATTATCAATATCAGGAATGAAAGCAAGGACATGACTGTAGATTTTACAAAGATTAAAAGGACAATAAAAGATTTTGAACAACTGACAATAAATTCAATTAAATGGACAGTTTCCTTAAAGATAACAACTTAACAAAAATACCACTTACCACAATTGACACAGGAGACATAGAAACTCTGAAAAGCTCTACATCTTTTTTTTTTTTAATTATTTGCTTTATTTATTTATTTTATTTATTTATTTTTAAAATTTTATTTATTTATGGCTGTGTTGGGTCTTCGTTTCTGTGCGAGGGCTTTCTCTAGTTGCGGCAAGTGGGGGCCACTCTTCATCGCGGTGCGCGGGGCTCTCACTATCGCGGCCTCTCTTGCTGCGGAGCAGAGGCTCCAGATGCGCAGGCTCAGCAATTGTGGCTCACGGGCCTAGTCGCTCCACGGCATGTGGGATCTTCCCAGACCAGGGCTCGAACCCGTGTCCCCTGCATTGGCAGGCAGATTCTCAACCACTGCGCCACCAGGGAAGTCCCCAAGCTCTACATCTTAAACACGCTGAATTTGTATCTAAAAACCTTCCCAGAGAGATAAAAGGAAGATTTTGGTTCCATCAGGACACTAAAGTCCACTACAGCTTATCTCTTTTTGAATTACAACTAAAATCTCTTGAGAATATTCATAAGCAACTACCTGAGCATTCTGAAAAGTAAACAAAAATTGTGGAAGGAAGTCAGCAAT
Source organism: Eschrichtius robustus (assembly GCF_028021215.1). NCBI lineage: Eukaryota > Metazoa > Chordata > Mammalia > Artiodactyla > Eschrichtiidae > Eschrichtius > Eschrichtius robustus. Next base: position 52,037,446 of record NC_090836.1, read on the forward strand.
TGGAAAAGCAGTCCGTAAAGGAGTAAATTTTCTGAGTTTCTGTTTTATAGCTATGCCCCCAAGGGCGGGCTCAGTTGTAGAAATCTGTGATCATGTAGATGGCTAGCCTCCAATAGAAACTTGTTTTCCTGTCCAAAGGAGCCACTAAAAGGGAAACTTGCAGGTCAGAAAGTGTAACAAGAATTCTGGATTTGGGGAAGGGGATTACCTAATTTGGTGTAACAGGTTCACCCCTGGTTTGTGCATGGACAGGACAAATCTAAAATGTCATAACACTTAACATTTTGACCATTGCTCAAGTCTCATACTAACCCCTGAAAAGCACATGTGCAGGTCGGACCCAAAACAGTATGGCAAATGTTCTATGACCTGGACTATGATTTTAAACCAGGGCCCAAATCTCAGACTAATCCTGGGTGATGGTTGTATGGCAAGACAGAACTTTTGGTCTGAGTCTAAACTGAGTTGATAGACTGGCTAAAAAAATTAACATCCTCCACAAGACTATAAGAGAACCCACATTCTACACAGTAGTGCAGTCACAATTTCCAGGATATAATTCAAAGTTACTTAGCATATAAAGTATGAGTAAAGTGACTAATTAACCAGGCAAAGACAACCAACAGATTTCAAGACATACAGCTGTGGTAATCAAGATGGTGGTATTGGCAGAGGAATAAACACACAGGTCAATGCAACAGACGGGAGAGCTCCAAAATAGCATCACACAAGTATGGCCAACTGATATTTGACAAAGTTGCAAAAGCATTTTGATGGAGAGAGGACACTCTTTTCAACAATGGTGTGGAGTAATTAAATATCCATAAGCAAAAGAATAAGCCTAGACCTAAAACTCACACCTTATACAAAAATTAACTCGAAGTGAATCATAGATTTAAATGCAAAGCATAAAACTATAAAACTAAAAGAAAATAACACAAAAGAATAAAGCATGGTGACAATTCCAAATGCTGATGAAGATACAGAAAAACAATCGTGTACATTGCTGATGGGAATATACAACAGTACAGCCACTCTGGTAAATAATTTTGCATTTTCTTTAAAGACAATTTATCATGCAACCCAGCAATCACTGTTGACATTTATTCTAGAGAAATGAATACATAAGTCTTCATTAAAACCTGAACATGACTGTTCATAGCTCTATTTGTAATAGCCCAAAATTGAAACAACCAAAATGTCTCTCAATAGGTGAATAGTTAAACTGATATATGCAGACTATGGAATTCTACTCAGCAGTAAAAAGGAAAAAAACTATCTCTTCATATAACAACTTCACTGAATCTCAAGGGCATTGTACTGAGTGAAAAAAAAAATGCAATTCCAAAAACTCATACTGTATAAATTCCATATATATATATATATATATATATATATATATATATATATATATATATATATATGGTTCTCAAAATGACAAAATTACAGAAATGGAAAGATTAGTGGTTGGTAAAGGTAGGGGTGTAATTATAAAACAATAGCACCAGAGAGGTTTTTGTGGTGATGGAATAGTTTGCTATCTTGACTGCAGTAGTCATTACACAAATCTATACATGTGATTAAATGATATAGAACTACATACACACACCATATTAATGTCATTTCCTGTCAATGTCATTTGATATTGTACTATAATTGTATAAGATGTAACCATTGAGGTAAACAGGATGAAAGATGCATAGTGCCTTTCTGTATTACCTTTGCAACTTTTTATTCTATAATTATTTCAAATTAAAACGTTCTCAAAAATTAAAGATATAATCACTCAATGAACCTGAAGAGTGATAAACAGAAGTTATAGAATCTGAAGGACAGCAGCAGGGAAAGATTTTTAAAAGAAAGAAAGAGAAAAAAAAAGAGCATAGCATCAAGGATCTATGGAACAATATTTTAAAAATCTAACATACTTGCCCCTGGAGTTCCAGAAAGAGAGGATAAAGAGATTGGGGCCAAAAAAATTATTTGAAGAAATAATGCCCCAAACATCACAAATTTAATGAGACATACATTGACAGAGGCAAAAAATTTGATGCACCCCAAACAAGATAAAATAATATTTAGACACATTTTAATGAAACTACTGAAGACTATTTTGTAAAAAGATTTTTAAAAATCTTAACAGAACTAGAGAAAAATGAAACATTACATATGGGGAAACAATGATTGGGATGCTCTTGGATTTCTCATCAGAAGCCATGAAACCCAGACAATGGAAGAACATCTTTAAAGTGCTCAAAGAAAAGAGTGGTAAACACAGGATTCTATGTCCAGCAAAAATATCCATCAGAATAAATAAAGATATTCTGAGATGAAAGAAAATTATGAGAATTCATCATCAGCAGATTGATTTGAGAATACTTAAAGGAAATGATTCAGGCTAAAGAGGAATACCAAAGAGAGACTTAGAAGTTGAAAAATGAAGGAAAAGCAACACAAATGGTAAAGATCTGAGTAAATTTAACAGTCTATTTTTCTCCTATTAGATTCTTTAAAACATGCATAACTGATGAAAGCAAAAAATGATTGGGATGTAGTCAATGGGTCTCTCTTACTCTGACACATGTTGCTAAGTGTGTAAAGGATTGCAAGACCCTGACAACTCTTTCATCCAGGTCATTTCTCAGGATTGTTTTTGCAACTGGAAAGCATGAAAGGTGAGGTAATATCTTCCATCACATAAAAAGCTGATCTGCTTACTGATTGCCATAAAAGTGGTAGACCCCTTAAAGCTCCTTTCCTGTGGCCCAAAAATCCACTAATTTTGCAGGCTTCATCAGGCCTTCTGCATTGCCTTGTGGGTCTTGTGGCTCAGATAATCAGCATAAAAATACTCTTGCCTCTGCTGTCACCATAAGTTTCAGAGTCTAGTGTGCATGTCTACTGTACCTAGTCTAGTGTACCTTACCTAGGATTCTAGTGTGTTCAGTATCCATGAAATGGTAGCATGCTAACTTAATAGCTTGAAAGTCGATTAAAATAAATCCCCTCTCAAAATTGTAACACTGCCTGGTAGGAATATCAATATATGTAGATATATATGACAACTATAACATAAAGAGGGCCGGGGAAAGCAACCTACATGGTTGTAAGCCTTCTACATTTCACTTGAGGTGGTAAAATATTAACCTGGATATAGTGGGAAAGGTTGAGTATGTGTAATTTAATCTATAGAGAAACCATTAAGACAAAAAAGAAACCCAAAAGATTGCCAAAAAGCCAATAAATTAAAATGGAATATGAAAGTATCCAAATAATAGAAATGGAGGTAAGAAAGAAGATCAAAATACAGAGGAGACAGCCAGTAAACAAAGTAGAAGACTTAAACCAACTATATCAATAATTACATTAATATAAATGATCTAAACATACCAATTAAAAGATAGAGATTGTTAGATTAGATGGTGTTTTAGTTTTCTGGGGCTGCTGTTAAAAAAGTACCACCACCTGAGTGGCTTAAACAACAGAAATTTTCTTACAGTTTTGGAGGTTAAAAGTCTGAGATCAAGGTGTGAGCAGGGTTGAGCCTTCTGAGGGCTATGAGGAAGAATCTGCTCCCCTTCTAGCTCCTAGTGGTTAGCTGGCAATCTTTGGTGTTCCTTGGCTTGTCTGCATCACCCCAATCTCTGCCTCCATATTCACATGACATTCTCCCTGTATGTGTGTCTTTCTCCATTAACCCACTTTATAACGACACCAGCCATACTGGATTAGGTGCTTAACCCTACACCAGCATGGTCTCATCTTAACTAATTATATCCACAAAGACCTTATTTCCAAATAAGGTCACATTCTGAGGTACTAGTTAGGATGTCAACGTGTGAATCTGGGGGGACACACAATTCAACCCATAAACGATAAACTCATAGATGATAAATTCAAGTCCTAAACATATGCTGCCTATGAGAAACTTGCATTAAATATAAAGACACAGGTGAAATGTAAATGAAAAGGAAAAGATGTGCTGTGCTAACACCAATCAAAAGAAAACTGGAGTAACTATATTAATTTCAAAGTGGACAAATCTACAATTATAACTAAAGATACCATCACCCCTAACTGGTAGAGCAAGTAGACCGAAAATCAAAAGGGATATAGTAGCCATGAATAGTGCTACCGACCAAACTGACCTAATTGACCTTTATGGACTACTCCACCTAACAACACCCAAATACACTCTTTGCAAGTATACATGGAACATTTGCCAGGATAGACCATATTCTGGGCCATAAAACAACCTTCAGGGCATTTTAAAAATTTAAATCATACCAAGTATGTTTTGTAAACATAATAGAATTAAAACTAGAAATCAATTTTTTTAATCTGGAAAATACTTAAATATTTAGAAATTTTATAACCTACTTCTAAATAACCTAAGGATCCAAGAGGCAGTTACAGGGGAAATTAGAAAATATTTTGAATTGAATGGAAGTGAAAAAGCATAACATACCAAAATGTGTGTGATGCAGCTTAAGCAGTGCTTTGGGGAAATTTAGAATATTAAATGTTTACTAAAGAAGAATAGTGTCAAGTCATCTAAGCCTCTACCTAGAGACTATTAAAAAAAGAGCAAATTAAACCCAAAGCAAGCAGAAGAAAAGAAATAATGATAAGAGCAGAGATTAGTAAAATGAATAACAGAAAAACAATTGAGAAAGTAAAACCATAGGGCTAATTCTTTGAAAAGATCAATAAAATTGATAAACTCTAACGATAATGATGAAGAAAAATAGAAAACCAAAATGACCAGTTTCAGAAATGAGAGATGACATCACTACAGAGTATACAGATATTAAAAGAATAAGAGAATATTAACAAACAACTTGATACCCATAAATTTGACCTTAGGTAAAAAGAACAGATTCCTTGAAAAAAGAAAAACTAAAAGGGCTAACTGAAGACAAAATGGATAACCTGAACAGTCCTATAGCTACTAGAAGAATTGAATTAGTATATAAAACTCTTCCAAAAAGAACTCAGGTCCAAATGACTCCACTGGTGAGTTCTACCAAACACTTAAGGAAGAAGTAATACTAATTACACACAAACTTTTTCAAAAAACAGAAGAGAAGATATCCTAAATCACACAGCCAGCATTATCCTGACACCAAAAACAGAAAAATAAGAATACAAGAAAACCACAGACAAATATCTTTTATGAACCTAGACACAAATATCCTCAATAAAATATTAGCAAATTGAATCTAACAATATATAAAGATGTATTATCATACACCATGAGCAAGTGGGATTTGTTCTGGGAATGCAAGGCTAGTCTAACATTCAAAAACCAATCAATATAATTCACCATTTTAACTAACTTGAAAAGAAAAATTATATTGCCATCTCAGTAAATGCAGAAAAGGCATTTGACAAAATTCAGCACACATCCATGAGTTTAAAATCCTTAACACTAGTAACAGAAGGGAACCTCCTCAGTTTTGCAAAGGACATCTACAAAAAGTCTACAGTCATTATCATACTTAACGATCAAAGATTCCACGGTTTCCCCCTAGGATTAACAAGGCAAATGTTGGGAAAGGCAGTCTAATGTGCACTGCCTGTTGACCGCCCCCCCCCCCCCATCTAGTTTCAGAAGAACAGGGCTTGGGCCTGGAGTACTTCTTTACCAAGAGATAAGGAACCCATATGGTCAGTGCCAGATTTATCACCTTGTATGGGAATATCTTCTTTTTCAGACTCAATGTGTATTCCTTTGTTCTGCTTAAGTATTTATACTCAATGCGTCGATGACTCTCAGGCACTCTCCAGCCTTCGTTCATTTCAGACTCCACGGAGGAGGAAGAGGTGTCCTTCTGCTACAGCACAAGAGGGATGCATGCAGGCTAATTGCCCTGTGTTGGCTGCCTGGTGGGACCCACTGGCCATAGGGGACTGATGCACACAATTGGAGCTGATCTTTCTGTCTCTTCTCCATGTAAGTAAAATTGTTGTTCCACCTAGTGTTTGACTGTGTTATGTTTTCCTTGGCAACTCCATTACCAAGTATAGTGGAATGGAAGTGAGTGGAAGTATTTGGACTTCTGTTCCCGGTGATTTGCATAGTAATGATCTTTCTATCCTCCATGTTGTTGGAGTCCTCCCCTGACACTGGTAACCAGTGTTCAGTGTTCTGCCTGACATCAAGGATGTCTCCTCTCAATGTGCCCACGTGTTGGAGGGTCTAGCCAGTGTAATAAATCATGAAAAAGAAATAAAAGGCACATAGATTGGAAAAGAAGAAATAACACTGTCTGTATTCATAGAGAGCATAATTGTCTACATATAAAATCTCAAAGAATATCAAAAAGTAGTACTATACATAGTTTAACAAGATCGCAAGATTCAGTATAAAACATCAGTTGTATTTCTCTATATAAGGAATGAAAATTGGAAATCATTTTTAAAAGTACCATTTGTAAAAGTATCAAGCATAAATTCAAGAATAAATCTCAGAAAAACGTGCCAAAACTATATGGTGAAAACTATAAAACACTGATGATCTGTGACCCCATTAAATAAAAGAATATATCATATTTATGGATATGTTAATATTGTTAAGCTGTCGATTTTATCCTAAGAGATCTATAGAATCTACACAATCTCAATCAAAATCCCAGCAAAACTTTTTATAGAAATTGACAAGATCATTATAAAATTTATATAGAAAATCAAAAGAAATAGCCTAAGAATTTTGAATAAGAACAAAGTTGGAGGGGACTTCGCTGGTGGCACAGTAGTTAAGAATCTGCCTGCCAATGCAAGGGACACGGATTCAATCCCTGGTCCAGGAAGATCCCACATGCCACAGAGCAGCTAAGCCATTGCACCACAACTACGGAGCCTGTGCTCTAGAGCCCATGAGCGACAACTACTGAGCCTCTGTGCTACAACTACTGAAGCCTGCACACCCTAGAGTCCACGCACCACAACTGCTGAGCCCACGTGCCACAACTACTGAAGCCTGCACGCCCTAGAGCCCACACACCGCAACTACTGAGCCTACATGCTGCAACTACTGAAGCCCACGTGCTCTAGGGCCTGCGTGCCACAACTACTGAGCCTGCGTGCTGCAACTACTGAAGGCTGTGCACCTAGAGCCCGTGCTCTACAACAAGGGAAGCCACTGCAATGAGAAGCCCGTGCACCGCAATGGAGACTAGCCCCCGCTCACCGCAACTAGAGAAAGCCCGCACACAGCAACGAAGACCCAATGAGACCAAAAATAAAAAATTTTTAAAAAAAGAACAAAGTTGGAGGGCTCACACAACCTGATTGTAAAACTTACTATAAAACTATAATCAGACAGTGCAGTATTGGTAAAAGATGGACACAAAGATCAATGGAACAGGATAGAGTCCAGAAATAGATCAATTGATTTGATCAATTGATTTTTTACACAAGTTTAATAGCAATTCAATGGAGAACAGATAGTCATTTTAACAAACAGTGCTGGAACAATGGAACATTCCTATGCAAAATAGCAAACCCCAACCCATAACTTACACGTTATGCAAAAATTAACTCAAAATGGATCACAGATCAAAAGGTAAAAATCTAAAACTATAAACTTTGGGGAAAAACGAAGAGAAAATCTTTTTGACTATGGGTCAGGCAAAGATATCATAGTTATGACAGCTAATGCATAATACGAAATGAAAAAATTTGATAAATTAGACTTTACAAAAATTGCAAAACTTCTGCTCTGCAGAAGACACTGTTAAAGAATGAAAAGGCAGTCCACAGACTGGGAGGAAAATCTTTGCAACTGATATATCTGGTAAAAAAAAAACTTGTACCCAAAATATAAAAAAGAACTCTCAAAACTCAACAGTAAGGAAGGAAACAACTCAATTTTTTTAAAAAAGGGCAAGAGATTTGAATAGGTATTCCACTAAAGAAGATATATTGATGGCCTATAAACAGATGAAAAGATGCTCAACATAAATCATTAGAGAAATGCAAATTAAACCACAGTGCGATACCACTATAGACCTATTAGAACGGCTAAAGTAAATACCAAGTTTTCGTGAGGATGTGGAGCAGGTGGAACACTCCACTACTAGTGGGAATGCAAAATGGTGTAGCCATTTTATGCAGTAATCAAAACAGTGTGGTACTGGCACAAAAACAGACATACAGATCAATGGAACGGAATAGAGAGCCCAGAAAAAACCCACATGCCTACAGTCAATTAATCTTTGACAGAAGAGGCAAGAATATAAAATGGGAAAAGGTCTCCTCAGCAAGTGGTGCTGGGAAAGTTGGACAGCTGCATGTAAATCAATGAAGTTAGAACACATCCTTACACCATGCACAAAAATAAACTCAAAATGGCTTAAAGACTTAAACATAATATATGACACCATAAAACTCCTAGAAGAGATCATAGGCAAAACATTCTCTGGCATAAATTGTACCAGTGTTTTCTTAGGTCAGTCTCCCATGGCAATAGAAATAAAAACAAAAATCAACAAATGGGACCTAATCAAACTTACAAGCTTTTGCACAGCAAAGGAAACCATAAACAGAATGAAAAGACAATCTACAGAATGGGAGAAAATATTGGCAAACAATGCGAGCGACAAGGGCTTAATTTCAAAAATATAGTAACAGCTCATACAACTCAACAACAACAAAAAAACCCGATCGAAAAATGGGCAGAAGACCTAAATAGACATTTCTCCAAAGAAGATATACAGATGGCCAATAGGCACATGAAAAGATGCTCAACATTGCTGATTATTAGAGAAATGCAAATCAAAACTACAATGAGGTATCACCTCACACCAGTCAGAATGGCCATCACTAAAAAGTCTACAAATAACAAATGCTGGAGAGGGAGTGGAGAAAAAGGAACCCTCTTACACTGTTGGTGGGAATGAAATTGGTACAGCCACTATGGAAAACAGTATGGAGTTTCCTCAAAAAACTAAAAATAGAGTTGCTGTATGATCCAGCAATCCCACTCCTGGGCACATACCCAGACAAAACTATAATTTGAAAAGATCCATGCACCCCTATGTTCATAGCAGCACTATTTACCATAGCCAAGACATGGAATCAACCTAAATGTCCATCAACAGATAAATGGATAAAGAAGATATGGTACATATATACAGTGGAATATTACTCAGTCATCAAAAAGAATGAAATAATGCCATTTGCAGCAACATGGATGGACCTAGAGATTATCATACTAAAAAGTAAGTCAGAAAGAGAAACACACCATATGATATCACTTATATGTGGAATCTAAAATATGACACATGAACATATCTACAAAACAGAAACAGACTCACAGACATAGAGAACAGACTTGTGGTTGCCAAGGGGGAGGGAAGGATTGAGAGTTTGGGATTAGTAGAGGCAAACTATTACATATAGGATGGATAAACAACAAGGTCCTACTGTATAGCACAGGGAACTGTATTCAATATCCTGTGACAAACCATAATGGAAAAGAATATGAAAAAGAATATATATGTATAACTGAGTCAGTACAGAAGAAACCAGCACAACATTGTAAATCAACTATACTTCAATAAAATTTTTTAAAAAAAGAATAAATTGAACAGAGCAGAAAAAATGGTATAGCCATTTTGGAAAACAGTCTGACAGTTTCTTATAAAGTTAACCATACAACCCAGCAATCCCATTTCCAAGTATTTACTTGAGAGAAATGAAAACTAGTTTAATTAATAGGTTCATAGAATTCATAGTTGTATACACACAAAAAGTTACTTTTACTGTATATAAATTATACCTAACTATAAAAAAAAATTTTTTTTAAACTGACCAGAAAAACAAACAAAAGGTTTGAAGTTTCACTTTTGAATTCTATCTATCACACACTTAAGGAAGAAATAACACTAATCTTACACAAACTCTTCCAGAAAATAAAGGGAACACCCTCCAATTCATTTTATAAGGCCACTTGATACTAAAACCTGTCAAACCCAATAAACATAAATGCAGAAATACACACACACACACACACACACACACACACACACACACACGAAGTTAGCATAGGACTCCAGCAATTTACAAAAATAATTGTACATCATAACCAAGTAGGGTTTATCCCAGAAATGCAAGGTTAGTTAAAAAATCAATGAGTTGTTGCTCAATGTATATGGAATTTCTGTTTTCCAAAATGAAAAATTTCCTAGAGATCTGTTACAGAGCCATATGCTTCACATATTTTGATGGTCTCTCATTAAGTGTGTAAATATTTAAAATTGTTATAACTTCTTGCTGTATTAAACTTTTATTAATGCATAATGTCTTTCCTTGTCTCTTGTAGCCTTTTTTGATTTAAGTCCATTTTGTCTGGTATTAGCATAACAGGAGTGGTTCTTTTGGTTACTATTTGCATGGAATATCTTTTTCCATCCTTTCACTTTAAACCTGTTTGTATCTTTGGATCTCAAGTGAATCTCTCACGGACAGCATATAGTTGGATCATGTGTATTTATCCATCTGGCATAATACCATCCTGGCAATCTCTGTCCTTTTCATTGGAGAGTAATCCATTTACATTTAAAATTATTACTGATAAGGAAGGACTTACTTCTGTCATTATGCTATATACTAATTCAATCTCCTTACTAGTAATCAGTCTGTTCAGATTGTTTGTTTCTTCATGATTCAAGCTTGGTAGGATGTATGTTTCTAGGAATTTATCCATTTCTTCAAGGTTTTTAATTTGTTGGCATATAATTGTTCATAGTAGTTTCTTACAATCTTTAGTATTTCCGTGGTATCACTTGTAAGGTCTCTTTCATTTCTGATTTATTTATTTCAGTAGTCTCTTTTTTTCTTGGTGAATCTAGTTAAAGTTTGTCAATTTTGTTTATCTTTTCAAAGAACCAGCTCTTAGTTTCACCGATCTTTTCTATTGTCTTTTTAGTCTCTGTTTCATTTATTTCCATTCTGATCCTTATTTCCTTCCTTCTAACTTTGGGCTTAGTTTGCTCTTTTTTTAGTTCCTTGAGGTATAAAGTTAGCCTGTTTATTTGAGAACTTTCATTTTTCTTAATGAAGGCATTTACCACTATAAACTTCCCTCTTAGAACTGCTTTTGCTACATTCCTTAAGTTTTAGTATGTTGTTTCCATTTTCATTTGTCTCAAGATATTTTTTGGTTTTCCCTTTGATTTCTTCTTTGACCCATTGGTTTCAGGAGCTTGTTGTTTAATCTCCACATATTTGTGATTTTCCCAGCTTTCCACTTATAATTAATTTCTAGTTTCATACCATCATGGTCAGAAAACATACTTGATATGATTATAATCTTCTTAAACTTATTAAGACTTGTTTTGTGGTCTAACATATGATCTATCCTAAAGAATGTTCCACATGCGCTTGAGAAGAATATTCTGCTGCTGTTGAATGGAATGTTCTGTAAATGTCTGTTAGGTCCATCTGACCTAAAATGTAGTTTAAGTCCAACATTTCCTTATTGATTTTCTGTCTGGATAAACTATCTGTTGTTGAAAGTTGAAAGATTTAATGAATTTTTAAGCTATAATAGAAAACTAACAAGAAATTTCTCCCCTGAGACTGTTTCGGGTCCTTTAAACCACTCTGATCCACCTCTGCTATTAGCTCTCCTTTAGTGATCAAGTGTAAGAAGCACTGGATTGATGAAGTTGGTTCTCTGCTATAGTTATGTCATCTCTGATAAAATTATTCTCCAGCAGGCAGATGACTTACATGGAAAGATTGGTACAATACTCCCAAAGATATTTTTTTCCTCTATCTCTGCTCTGCCCTCTTCTTCACATCCTTTGAAGAGGCACCTTGCTGCTGGTTAAAAGTGTGAACTGTGGAGTCAAACTTCCTGGGTTGAAATCCCAGCCCCACCACTTAGTGGCCTCCGGAAATTTAACTTAACCTCTTCCTGCCTGAGGCTTCTCATCTCTAAAGTGGATATAATAGTGTTTATTTTATAGGATAATTATAAGGACAATATAAGAATAATAGTAAAAGGCTTAGGTCAATGCCTGTGTGTGCCAACTTAATCGAGTTCCTATTTCCTATGTCTGCAACGTACTGTGATGTTAGTATTTCTGATATAAATTTGTCTCTCAAATAGAGGTGGGAGGAGTCCTTGAAAGAATAGGTCTTGTCTCTCTTCCTCCTCTCTCTCAGTCCCTCTGCAACTTTTTCTCTGGCTCCCTCTCATTCTCTCAACAAATATCTACTGAGCACCTTCTACGTACCAGGCACTATTTTAGGCTGATGATTATATTTTGAATCAGAAAAGCACTTTCCCTCTCTTTTTACAATATAATGAAACAAATCAGTACTTGAGCAGGCTATTGCAGTGCAGTAAGGTGGAAAGAGGGAGGGGAAGGCAGGAACACAAGGTATTCTGTGTCTATCTATTCTTTGTGTTTCTGTCTCTCTGTTTCTGTCTGACTCTGTCCCTCTCTTCCTCTGTGTCTGTGTGTACGCCTCTTGAAGGAAATTAAGAGATTTCCCAAAGTACGGGAAGAACTTATTGTATGAGTACAGTTAACCTGGGATAGTCTGGTTGTAGCCAATTCTAGCCAGCAGGGGGCAGGAGTGTCCAGCTGTATAAATCAGCGCAGTTAAATGTTTCTAAGACCTACTTTTAAAAAGTGCTTTTTTTTAAAAAATTTTTATCGGAGTATAGTTGATTTACAATGTTGTGTTAGTTTCAGGTGTACAGCAAAGTGAATCAGTTATACATATACATATATCCACTCTTTTTTAGATCCTTTTCCCATATAGGCCATTACAGAGTATTGAGTAGACTTCCCTGTGCTCTACAGTAGGTCCTTATTAGTTATCTACTTTATACATAATAGTGTGTATATGTCAACCCAAATATCCCAGTTTATCCCTCCTCCCCTTACCCCCTGGTAACCATAAGTTAGTTTTTAAAAAAAAAAGTTCTTTTAATTTGTTCTGTGGAATTCTTTCAATTTTTAAGCTGTATAATTGTTACATAGCAAAAATGACTATTGGTATTGTCATGTTAAAACAATTCCAATTTGGCAAATTGGAATAAGTTTCTACTGATCATGAATGTTGATTTTGTTCTCACACAAGGATTTAGCCTCTCCTTAGACCTCCAAATAACAAAATTTTCTGCCTTTTTATATTCAGCAGATAATTTCAACTGGAGACAGGGATGGATGGAAAAACTTACACTCTGAAGACATCAGGCCTCACCAGCAATCTTGGGCTTCTCATTTAAATTCCCTGAGTTTTTACTGGAGAAGTTTGCAAAGACCAGGATGAAGGCTATATTGGACTGCCCAGGGAACCACACTCTTCAGGGACTGTGGACATTAGGAAGACATGTGCAGTTGACATTGAAAGGCTAAGCCAAGGGTATGACCTTGCTTTCTGATCTCTTGGCTTTCTGCACTCACAGCTGTCACAACAGGGGCCTTCCCAAAAGTCAGACCCACCTCAACTGTGTTAAAAAGTTGGGGTTCTTGAATGTTTCCAAGGAACTTACCTTTTATCCCTTCATTTGCTACTTGTTTTACAAAAGATACATTTTGAGTTTCTATTCCACATAGAAATTATCCTCTAGCACTCAAGGTGCTTTCTATAGTCTTTATTGGTGCTTTCTAAACATTCCTTAAAACAAACTGATTTGGGACAGAGAAGAATACTCTTCAATTTCCTTGTTTTTGTTATATAGTTTCTTCTTAATTCTAAGTATTTTATTTTTAATATTTAACAATAGTACATGTTGTATAAAAAAAATTGAAAAATACAAGATTGAAAGCAAAAATTGTCCAACATTCTACCAACCAGTGATAACCAGCACTCATATTTTGCTATACAACTTTCTGGTCTGGCTGTCTCTGTCTTTAAGAAAAGTGAAAAAAAGAAAAAAGAAAAGTGGAATCACACTGGATGTGACAGAGACTAAGAGTTGTCTCCCAGGATTTGTTCTCCTTTTCTTTCTATATAGTAAGATCCCAAGCTTTTAGCTCAGCATATGACCTCAGCTTGCAGGCTGGTGTGGCCATACAAATTAAGTTCTAGCCAATGGGCTACAAGTGCAATGATGAAAAGTTCTAGCAGATATTCGTGAAGCGGGGACATACCCTTCCATCTCCTTCTCTTCCTTCCCCGTAGTTAGAATGCAAACATAATGATTAGAGCTGGAGTAGCCAGCTTAGACTGCAAGAAGCCCCGTGCTGAATGTTGCAGAACAATCACATGCAAGGAGCCTGTGTCTCTGATTACCCTGGAACAACCATCCCAAGCTGGAATTCTGTTTACATGAAGGCAAAGTAAACCTCAATCTTGTTAAAGCCACTTTTTTTGTGTATTTTTGTAACTCAAAGCCACACTTCATTCAAACTAATATGCTAGATCTATATGTAGTTCTATAATTACATTCAAATATCCAGTCTCTTTTCTTTATGTATATATAATACAATAAGTATCATCCTACCACATAGCTTTATTGCTTAAAATAGGGGAGCAGTGCCCATGTAAATAGCTTTGAAAATACGGTTTTTAATGGCTGCATAATATTCTATTGTGTCATAGTTTAACCATTCCTGTATTTCCCCCAATGTATTACTCTTATTTCTAATGAGGAAGAGGGAATCTCCTTGTATATAAACCTTTGTGCACATTGCTAATTATTTTAGGAAATAGTCCTACATGTGATTAGTTTTTATATTTTCACTTTTATCTACTGTTGGGATTTTATTGTTATTTTTAGAAAAAAAGTATGTAGTGTTAGATACTTATAAAAGAATATTTGTGTGATGACTATGTAAGTTTAAAGAAGAAGAAGAAAATAAACACCATGGAACCCTTTATCCAGTCTCAGAACTCAACCACTATCAATATTTGAAGCTGCATGTGGGCTCCTCCCTAGTCTTAACCCCTACTAACCTCCAGAGAAAAATACTGTACTCAAGTTTGTTGCTGTCATCTCTCCCTTTTTTGTTGTTATTTGTCTTACCACATATACATCACTCAGTTCCTGAAGCCAAAAGTATTGGAGTCACTCTTGAACTCTTTATTAGTCTTACCCCTCACATCCAATCTGTCAGCAAATCCTGCTGGCTCTGCCTTTAAAAACATATCCGGAATTCACCACCACAGCAACATTCTATTCCAAGCCACCATCTCTCACCTGCATTACCAATGAAGCCCCCTAACTTGGTTCCCTGTTTCCATCCATGCCCCCTTCCCGTCCACTTTCAATACAGCGGCCCGAGTAATTCCGTTTAAACCTAAGTCAGATGGTGCACAAAGTCAGGTCTTTGCACAATGGCTCTCTATCTCAGAGAAAAACCCTACAATATCACATGGTTGGTCCCACCCCTCCCTCTCAACCTTGCTTGTCTGAACACACTCAGACCTTGGGGCTTTTGTATTTGCTGTGTCTCCTGTCTGGAAGGCTCTCTCCCCAAATCTCTGCACAGCTAACTCCTCGCTTCGTTCAAGTCTTCCCTCAAATATATCTTCTCAGAGAGGCTTTCCCTGGCCACCCTATCTAATTAATCTCCCTACCACTTCCTAGCCCCTTCCTTTAAGATTCACTTTCTACTGTGTAACATGTTTAATTTACTTATCTTGTTTGTTGTCTGTTCCATCACTTGAAAGTAAGCACCATGAGGGCAGGCTTTTTTGTCTTTTGTGTTTACTGCTGCCTCTATCTTTGGTGTCTAGAACTCTGCTTGGAATATAGTAGGTACTCAAAACACATTTGTTGAATCAAAATTGAATTGAGTGTATATATTCTCATACCATATATTGTTTAGCTTTGTGGCTTCTGAGTTTTATGAAAATGGTATCCTCCTCTACATCTACATCTATGTCTTGCTTTATCTACTCAATGTTTTTTTTACACATTTTTAAAATTTATTTATTTATTTAATTAATTTATTTTTTGCTGCGTTGGGTCTTCGTTGCTGCACGCGGGCTTTAGTTGCGGTGAGCAGGAGCTGCTCTTCATTGCAGTGTGCGGGCTTCTCATTGCAGTGGCTTCTGTTGTTGCAGAGCACGGGCTCTAGGCGCACGGGCTTCAGTAGTTGTGGTACATGGGCTCAGTAGTTGTGGCTCACGGGCTCTCGAGCACAGGCTCAGTAGTTGTGGCTCAGGGGCTTAGTTGCTCCACGGCATGTTGGATCTTCCCGGACCCGGGCTTGAACCCGTGTCCCCTGCATTGGCAGGTGGATTCTTAACCACTGCACCTCCAGGGAAGTCCCTCTACTCAATATTATATGTCTGGTTTACCCATGTTTGTCTGTATGACTGTAATTAATTCATTTTCACCACAGTTTGATATTTTGCTGTCTATGTCATTGTTTAATTAGCCATTCTTCTCTTGATGGACATTTAGGTTGTTTCCTTGTTGATTTATATATACTTATGCACAAATGTGTATATAAACATTTACATACATTTACACATATGCCTCTGGGATCTTGTTAGCATGTCTGTGGGATAAAGTTTTACAAACGGAATTTTTGGAGTAAAGGATATTCCTGTTTTCTTGATTTTAAAAAATTATTTTTAACTGTTATATAAAAATAAACATTAGATAAAACATACCACCTTAACCATTGTAAAGTATACAGTTAAGTAATATTAAATATATTCGCAGTGTTGTAAAACAGCTCTCCAGAAGTTGTTCATCTCGCAGAGCTGAAAGCCTATGCCAATTAAACAACAACCCTGCATTTCCCCCTCCCTCCAGCCTCTGGCAACCACTATTCGGATCTTCTATTTCTGTAAATTTGACTAGTTTAGATATGTCATAAGTGGAATCACACAGTATTTGTCTGTTTGTGACTGGCTTATTTCATTTAGCATAATGCCCTCAAGTTTCATCCATGTGATAAATATGTATCTTTTTTTGTACTATGTTGTCCTTTTTGTTCCACTTCCTGAGAGATTTCTCAACTTGATTTTCTATTTTTCTCATAAATTATTTTTCACTATACAGTTTCTTTTTACTTAAAAAGGTGAGCATAAAAACTAAATAATATCATAATTATGAAAACAATATACTTAGCAGGAATTAATTAAGTAAATACAGGGAATTCCCTGATGGTCTAGTGGTTAGGACTCAGCTCTTTCACTGCTGGGGCCCAGGTTCAAACCCTGGTCTGCAAACTGAGGTCTTACAAACCGTGCAGTGTGGCCAAAATTAAATTAAATACAAACATAAAATCTTGTATTTTTTGACCACCTTTAAATATTTTAAAATTAATTTTATTGAAATATAATTTACATATAAAATTAACAAATTTTAGGCGTTCAATTCAATTTCTTTTGACAAATGTATACAGTTCTATAACCATCACCACAATCATAACATAACATCTCACCCCAGAAACTTTCTCCATGCCCTTTTTTAGACAATTCTCTCCTCTTGCCCGTGGCCCCTGGCACCACTGCATGGGAGGGCATGGGAGCGTATTCTGAAATTACATTTACAATTTTTCTGTAGAGCTAAAATTATTTCAAATACAGGCATACCATGTTTTGTTGTGCTTGGCAGATATTACCTTTTTTTTTTTTTTTGACAAAGTTTTGTGGCAACGCTGCGTTGAGCGAGTCTATAGGCGACATTTTTCCAATAGCATTTGCTCACTTCATGTTTCTGTGTCACATTTTGGTAATTCTTGAAATATTTCAGACTTTTTCATTATCATTATATTTGTTGTGGTGATCTATGATCAGTGATTTCTGATGTTACTATTATAATTGTTTTGGGGCACCAGAAACTGCACCCATTTAAGACAGTGAGCTTACTCGGTAAATGTCGTGTGTGTTCTGACTGCTCCACCGATTAACCATTCCCCCGTCTCTCTCCCTCTCCTCAGGCCTCCCGATTCCCTGAAGCACAACAGTATTGAAATTGGGCCAATTAATAACCCTACAATGGCCTCCAAGTGTTCAGGTAAGAGTTGCCCGTCTCTCACTTTAAATCAAAAGCTAGAAATGATTAAGCTTAGTGAGGAAAGCATGCTGAAAGATGAGATGGGTCAAAACTAGGCCTCTTGTGCCAATTAGCCAAGTTGTGAATGCAAAGGAAAAGTTCTTGAAGGAAATTAAAAGTGTTACTCCAGTGAACACAGGACTGATAAGAAAGCAAAACACCCTAATTGCTGATATGGAGAAAGTTGTAGTGGTCTGGACAGAATATCAAACCGGCCACAACATTTCCTTAAGCCTAATCCAGAACAATATCCTAACTCTCTTAAATTCTATGTAGGCTGAGAGAGGCAAGGAAGCTGCAGAAGAATAGTTTGAAGCTAGCAGACGTTGGTTTTTGAGGTTAAAGGAAAGAAGCCATCTCCATAACATAAAAGTGCAAGGTGAAGCCACAAGTGCTGAGGTAGAAGCTGCAGCGAGTTATCCAGAATATTTAGCTAAGATAATGAATGCTGGTGGCTACACCAAACAACGGATTTTCAATGTAGACAAAACAGCCTTATATTGGAAGAAGATGCAATCTAGGACTTTCACTGTTAAAGAGGAGAAGGCAAGGCCTGGCCTCAAAGCTTCAGAGGACAGGCTGACCTCTCCTGTTAGGGGCTAAAGCAGCTGGTGACTTCGAGTTGAAGTCAATGATCATTTACCATTCTGAAAATCCTAGGGCCTTTAGGAATTATGCTAAATCTAGTCCGCCTGTGCTCTGTAAGTGAAACAACAAAGCCTGCATGATAGCACATCTGTTTACAACATGGTTTACTGAATATTTTAAGCCCACTGTTGACACCTACTACTACTCAGAAAAAGAGATTCCTTTCAAATAGTACTGCCCATTGACCGCACCTGGTCACCCAGGAGCTCTGATGGAGATGTACAATGAGATTCATATTGTTTCCATGCCTGATAATACAACACCCATTCTGCAGCCTGTGGATCAAGGAGCAATTTCAACTTTCAAATCTTATTATTTAGGAAGTACACTTCATAAGGCTATAGCTGCCATAGATAGTGACTCCTCTGATGGATCTGGGCAAAGTCAGTTGAAAAACTTCTGAAAAGGATTCATCATTCTAGATGCCATTAAGAACATTCACAATTCATGGAAAGGAGTAAAAATATCAACATGAACAGGAGTTTGGAAGAAGTTGATTCCAACCCTCATGGATGACTTTGAGGGGTTCAAGATTTTAGTGGAGGAAGTAACTACAGATGTGGTAGAAATAGCAAGAAAAATGCAATTAGAAGTGGAGACTGAAGATGTGACTGAATTGCTTTAATCTCTGATAAAACTTTCGTAGAGGAGGAGTTGCTTCTAATGGATAAGTAAAAAAAAAAGTAGTTTCTTGAAATAGAATCTACTCCTGGTGAAGATGCTATGAAAATTGTTTAAATGACAACAAAGGATTTAGAATATTACGTAAACGTGGTTGATAAAGCAGTGGCAAGTTTTGAGAGGATTGATTCCAACTTTGAAAAGAAGTTCTACTCTGGGTAAAATGCTATCAAACGGCATTGCATGCTACTGATAAATCATTTGTGAAAAAAGAGTCAATTGATGTGGCCGACTTCATTGTTGTCTTATTTTAAGAAATTACCAGTCACCCCAGCCTTCAGAAACCGCCACCATGATCAGTCAGCAGCCATCAACATCAAGGCAAGACCCTCCACCAGCAAAAATACTATGACTTGCTGAAGGCTCAGATGATGGTTAGCATGTTTTAGCAATAAAGCTTTTTTTTATTTTTTAAATTAATTTTTTATTGGAGTATAGTTGCTTTACAATGCTGTGTTAGTAAAGCATTTTTCAATTAAGGTATGTGTACATTGTTGTTTTAGACATAATGCTATCGCACACTTAACAGACTACAGTATAGTGTAAACATACCTTTTTTTTTAACATCTTTATTGAAGTATAATTGCTTTACAGTGGTGTGTTAGTTTCTGCTTTATAACAAAGTGAATCAGTTATACATATACATATGTTCCCATATCTCTTCCCTCTTGCGTCTCCCTCCCTCCCACCCTCCCTATCCCACCCCTCTAGGTGGTCACAAAGCACCGAGCTGATCTCCCTGTGCTATGCGGCTGCTTCCCACTAGCTATCTATTTTACATTTGGTAGTGTATATATGTCCATGCCACTCTCTCACCCTGTCACATCTTACCCCTCCCCCTCCCCATATCCTCAAGTCCATTCTCTAGTAGGTCTGTGTCTTTATTCCCGTCTTGCCACTAGGTTCTTCATAAACATAACTTTTTTATGCATTGGGAAACCAAAAAGTTCATATGACTGACTTTATTGCGATGTTTGCTTTACTGTGGTGGTCTAGAACCGAACTTGCAATATCTTTGAGGTGTGCTGGTACAAAGTTTAGTGAAAACAGAGAAAGAGTGAGTACAAGACCTGTACTCACCTGTTATTCATTTTGCTGTCCTGGAGCCACTTCATTCCATTATTTATCACCCAGAGATAGGGTGGCACCAGTATTAATTTCCTATTGCTGCTGTAACACAATTACAACAAATGTAATTGCTTAAAATAAGAGAAATTTATGATTTTAAAATTCTGGAAATACAAAGTCAGAAATGAGTCTTATGGGATGAAGTCAAGATTTTAGCAGAGCTATGCTCCTTCTGGAGATTCTAGGGGAGAATTTGTTTCCTTGTCTTTTTCAGCTTCTAAAATTCATCTACATTCCTTGGCTTATGGTCCCTTTCTCCATCTGTAGGGCGAGCAACACAACATCTTCAAATTTTTCTCTCTCCCTGGCAGTCACATACCTATACTTCTGTTGCCGCATCTCCTTCTGTGACTCTGACCCTCCTACATCTCTCTTAAAACCCTTGTGATTATATTGGGGCCACCTGGATAGTCCAGGATACTCTTCCCAGCTGAAGATCCTTAAGTAACTCAATCACATCTACAACATTCCTTTTGCTGTGGAGGGAGTTACCAGGGGTTAGGCTATGGACATCTTTGGGGGAACATTTTTCTGTTTACCACATACACCTGTGAAATTCTAGGAACGTTGGTTACATCCTAGGGTGGTCATGTAGTTGGGAGGTACCAGGATACCAATATGGCCCTACTTACAGTGTGAGATTTGTGAACCAAGTTTCTATCATACTTTGATCTGTGGGGAATGACTACAAGACACAGGGATGCAAAGCTGAGGAGAATTGCCTATTTTAATCTAATGCTTTGGCAGAGCAGGGGTTTGAATTTGCGATCTGATCAAAGGAACTGTATTTGAATGATCCAGGCAAGAGTGAGACTTACTTAATATGGATACTCCTAGTTCGTGACCAGAAACCTAGACAGAACCTAAGATGGAGAGATCACCCTCTGTAGCAATTGGAACCATCTGATACAATGACAACCTGCAGGGGCAGGTAGGTGAGGGAAATACATTGATTACTTAGTCCTGGGGAATGCCTAATTTCCATAAGCTTTTCCAACTATACTGAGGCAGTCAAGTTCGATGTTAGAAAGATGATGCTTTGGTTCAGTTAGAAGAAGGAGATGTTAAAGGCCCTTACTATCCTAAGTAAAGAATAAAGAATACTATTAATTCTGTCATTGGCTACCAGTGTCTGCTGACATAGGGGCTGAAGGGGAAAAGTACATTAGGTACGTGTGCAGTTAGTAAACGGGTAGATTGTGGTTAAAACACGTTCTTAATTAAGGGGGGCATCATGCTACCTACAACTACTGCCGAGAACAGGTGGATCCCATGGATTGTAGACAGAGGTACTGAGTGTGCTAAAGTGTAGGAGTTCCAGGTAGAGATGTTGATGGGTAGTAGACACCCTGATGAAAATAATCAGGGTCACATACAGTTGGCTTTCAGGAATTTATCAGTTTGGGGCTTGGGCAATGGCAGAAAAGAGTTTTCTAGAAAAAAGAGTTACAGATTGCATAATTGACCAGTATATTATTACCGCTTGTACTGGATATTTTCCTTTTTCTCTTCTAAGTCCACTCTCCACTGTTTCCTCCCTTCTCAGTAATCTTGGAAATTGAATTTAATAGACTGCATCAATAAGATTCCATACTCTCAGGCTTCCTGTTGTGCTTGAGAGGCACTGGCAGGAGGGCAGAAGGAGGGAAGAGGGTAATGGCCAGGCGTTATTCCTCAGCTCCCTGCCTGCAAGCTCACTGCGGGCTAGCTCTGTCTATACACAGGCCACAACTCCTACAATCACAACTACTCTCATCAGGTTCCAGTGACTGGCCTTCTCCTTGTCTCTCCAAGGGGGAAGCAGGGGACAGGTTTGGGGGTGGATAAGAGCTCCTAATGGATTTTAGTCCAGGGTGTTTCACCTTCCCTTTTAAGGATTCTTTTAAGCCTGCCCAAACCTCTGTAAATAGTCCCTTTATTAAGCAATCCTCAAATACTCCTCTTAAGAGCGCCATCTATCTCTTGCTTGTCTCCTGACTCATACATCACGCAAACTAAGGAATAGATCCTCCACCATGGGAACTCCTTATGAGCCTGAGCAGTTCAGGGGTGGCTTGGGGTATTGAGGGGTGCTTCTGAATAATACAATTTAGTTTTTTGATTTAAAGGAATGCAGCAACCCCTGTGATGGGGAGATGTCCGTTTAACACCTTGGAATTCATCTATTCAATAAATAATTATTGAGCGTATGTTAGGTGCCAGGCACTGGTGATACAGCAGTGAAGAAAACAAACACCACTGCGCTTGTGGACCTCTATGCAGTTGGAGGAGATAGATGATGAGCAGAATACATAAATAAAATACATACCGTATGTTAGATGCTACGAAGGAAAAATAAAGGCAGGGAAGAAAGATGGGGGAGTTGGAAGATGTGCAATTTTAAATTGGATGCTCAGTGAGAGCTTCAGTGAGGAAGTAACATTTGAGTGATGACTTCAAAGAGAGTTGGCAAAATAGTTGCTGGGATGTACAAATAGGATTCAGGATATGAAGTAGGTGCCTGAAACCTTACATATCAGATATTTGCAGGCTGAGAGATTTTGCTGTTTCTGTGACATTACATGAAACAAGCTCTTTTCCAAGGATACTCCAGCCAAATTTTCATTATAGCAGCTGTCAGCCGTAGCGCTGATGGTGCTGAGAATGAGCTGAAGGAATGTGGCCATGCTTGGCATCTTTTACAAAATTAGGCTGCAGAATCCCCCTCTCCCTTTCTAATCCTCAGGACTAATATATTACAGTGTAAGAAAACTATCCTCTTCCCGTGCTGCTTCTTTTAATACGAAAAATGTCTTTGAAGAGTCACCTGAAGAAGTGGCAGAAAAAGGAAGTGGTCAACAGCTGGAGACCTTCTGCTCTGGGGGCTCATCCCTATTTCCTCCCTTCCCATCCCCCAGCTTAAACTCACCGGGAAGAATAAAACCTAGGGCAGGGCTTTGGCCCATCCTGCAATACATGAGATCAGTGCAGGTAACTGATACCTCTGAGGAAATGAGGTCATAGGCCTGAATAATAAGATACCTGGATCAGTTAGGAAGGATGTTCAGTTGCTGCTAGTAACAGACACACCTATTATGATACATAAGGATATATATTTCCCACTTAATGGAAATCTAGGGAAATAGGCAATCAAAGGCTAATAGAGCAGCTCTACAAAGGCATAAAGGAGCCAGGCTTTCTTCTCTACCTTTCTTAGTGTTTCCACCCTTACCTCACAAAGTGGCTGCTTGAAAGTTCAACCATCGTATCTGCTTTCCAGGTAGGGAACAGGAAGAAAGGCAGGAGGGCCAGGACTGTACCTCAGCTGATCTCCCCAAAGTCCTATGTACCAACTTCCACTTAGTTTTAAGGTGATTGGGAAGTGATGTTTTAAGCATTTTATAGTCTTACAGTAGTGCTTGTTACTTATAGGCTTTTTATGAGTTTTCTTACGTTTTAAGAAATTTATTTGGGGTTTGGGGTTGATGTGAAATGTATTATAACTTCCACTGGCTAGTGACTTCACTCAGAGCATCTCATCTTCAAAAATGGATTAATGACATTAAGCAGGAAATGCCTATATTAGCAAACTAAGTCCAATAGTGTCATAAAAAATTCATTATTATCAAGTTTACCTTAAGAATGTAAGCATAATCTATGTCAGAAAAGTCTGGCAATATAATTCCTAATATTCTAAAGGAGAATATCATATGATAAACTCAGAAGACTTTAATAATGATTACCATTTATGCTAATTTTAAAAAATCCTTAAAAAACATGAAATAGAAGGAAACTCCCTCATCTTGATTAATGTTTAATACAAAAAACGTAGAGCAAACTTTTTACTTAATGGAAAAAATTTAGATGCATTTGCTTTAAGATCAGGAAAACACAAGTTTGCTCACATTCATTTGTACTATTTTACATGGTTCTGCAGTACCTAGTAAGCTGTATAGGAAAAGAAAAAAAAGATGTAAGAATCAGGAAAAAAATGATAATGTTCTCACTATTTGTAGATGATATGATCATCTATATAGAAAACTCAGAATCAACAAGCAAACTATTGGCACGAATGAGAGCATTGAGAAAAAGCACCAGATACAAGATGAATTGATAAAAATCAATAACATTTCTCTATATGAGTAATGATCAACTGGAAAACATAATTTAAAAGCAAATATATAAATATCTAAGAATTTAATTTATCAAATAATATAGAAATTACCTATGAAAAAATAGTTCAACCTTTATTAAAAGACATAGGAAAATACTCAAATAAATGGGAAAATATTTTACTTTTGAATGAGATAACATTATTATAAAGACATCTATTCTCGCCAAATTAATCCATAAATTCTGTGCAATCTCAATAAAAATTCCAGCTTTATTTATTTATTTATTTATTTATAAACTCAACAAACAGTCTGAAGTTATTTGAAAGAACAAAGGTTATCTTTTTTAGTTGTAAAAGAAGAGCCAAATGCAGAGGAGCAGGTGGTAAGACATACTACAAAGCCATGGAAATAAAACAGTAAAGTACAAGAACAGATAAATAAACACTGAAACAGAATAGGGAGTTCAGAGATACAGCCATATATATTTGAGAGTTATTACCACAAAACAGGGAAAGGACAAACTAAACTTTTTCATGGATGGTTTGGGGAAAACTAGATCACCAAATAGAGAAAAAAATAAAACCATGTTCCTTCCAAATATGATAGTTGAATGTGGACCCTAAATATATTAAAGACTAAATGTGAACTTTAAATTCACAAAGATAATGGAAAATTATGTAGCCCCAGTTGTCCTCTTGCTGTGTCCTCAAATAGTTGTCTCTCTGTGTCAGTGTCTTGACCTCCTCTTCCTACAAGGATACCAGTCATATTGGATTAGGTCCTACCCATGTGACTTTAGTTTACCTTAATTACCTCTTAAAAGGTCCTGTCTACAAATGCAGTTGACCCTTGAAGAAACTGGGCGATCCAGGTGCCGATCTTCTGTGCAGTTGAAAATCGCGTATAATTTATAGTTGGTCCTCCGTATTAGAGGTTCCTCTGTATCCACAGTTCTGCATCCATGGAGTCAACCAAGCTTGGATGGTGTAGTACTGGAGTATGTACTATCAAAGAAAAATCCGCGTGAAAGTGGACCCATTTGGTGCAAACCTGTGTTGTTCAAGAGTCATCTGTATCGTTGGGGTATTCTGTGGTGCTAGGGGTTAGGACTTCAACATATGAATTTTGAGGGGACACAGTTCAGCCCAATAACACGCAGGGATAAGTCACAACTCCTAATCCAGTCATCCAGACATTTGTCTGTTGTAACACAGGAAGGAATTACTTTGGTTCTATTGAATGGGGCTCTTCCTGATTCTTTTCTGTTTGAGAAAGAGTCTTCCTGGACAAAAGTTATCTTGGCTCTTTAAAAAAAATTTTTTTTTAATTTAATTGTAGTAAAATAGGCATAACGTAAAATTTACCATCTTAACCATATTAAGTGTATAGTTCGGCAGTGTTAAGTGTATTCACATTTTGTGCAACCAATCTTCAGAACTTTTTTGTCTTGAAAAACTGAAATTCTATTCCCTTTAAACAACGCCCCATTTCCCCTTCCCACTAGTCCCTGCAACCACAATTATACTTTCTGTTTCTATGAGTTTGACTACTCAAGATACCTCATGTAAGTGGAACCATAGAGCATTTGTCGTTTTATGGCTGGCTTATTTCACTTAGCATTATGTCCTCAAGGTTCATCCATATTGTTGCATGTGTCAGATTTTTCCCCTTTTTAAGGCTAATAATATTTCACTGTATGTATAAACTACATTTTTTTTTTGTTCATTCATCTGTGAATCCATTCATCCATTTATTTATCCCAAATGTCAATGGACATTTTGGGTTTATTCTACTGTTTTGGCTATCATAAATAATGCTGCTATGAATGTGATGGGTGCACAAATATCTCTTTGAGACCCTGCTTTCTATTCTTTTGGATATATGCCCAGAAGTGGTATTGCTGGGTTATATGGTAGTTCTATTTTCAATTTTTTGAAGAACCGCTATATTATTTTCCATAGCAGCATCTTGGCACTATTGGAGTGGGGATTTAATCCTTGACTCTTTCCATTGAGAGGAACTCTTTCTGGCCCTTTTCTGTCTGGGTGAGAATTTTTCTGGATGGAAGTCTTCTTAGGTTTTTTTTTTTTTGAGTGAGGATTCAATCCCTGACTCTTTCTGTTGAGTGGAATTCTTCTAGGCTCTTTTCTGCTGAGTCGAATATTACTCCTAGATCTTTCATGAGGTCTTTTTTTGTTTATTTGAGTACTAGCCTAGACACGTGAGTAATTCTCACTCCACCAGGCTCCTCTCCTCCTGACTATATGCTCCATCACTATGGCACTAATGCAGTCTAAGGATCTCCAAAAATGTCAACATTTTTACAAAGGGTAGTTTGGAGCTACAGTGTCCTCTCTCTGAGGTTCTTGGGATCTCCCCAGGCTGGTTCATCTATGGGAGGCCCATGCATCCTAAGGATCAAAAACCCCCTCTAGATAATGGTGTTGTTTCTCTTGGTATGAAGAAACTGAAAAGTGGCTTTCTCAGTCTCACTTTAGTGGGGCCATTCAACAATCTCAATCAACTTTATCTGAAGCTATTTAACCTCTCAAGGATCACCTGTCCTCCTCACCCATTACTCCTTCATCTATTCCAACCTTAAAGACACTCATACCTGCCTCCTTTTCCTCTCCTTATCCATCTGCTCCTTCAGACTCCTTCTTTCCTCTCTGTCCACCACGTCCTGACCTTCCTTGTATCTACCCACTCCACCCCCCTGCCAAACCTGGTCCACTTTGCTGTCTCCCCACTACCCTATAGTTACTCAAGACTTTGGCCCTACTTTTCTGGTACTTGGACTTCAAGGAAGGAAAGTTGAAGGACTTCAATTGTCCCTTCTCAACAAGTCTTTTTTTTTTTTTTTTGTCCCCGCTGCATGGCAGGATCTTAGTTCCCCGACCAGAGATGGAACCTGGGGCCCCAGCAGTGGAAGCACAGAGTCCTAACCACTGGACTGCCAAGGAATTCCCAACAAGTCATTTTTAAGCATTGGCCTCAATCTGCCTTAAATGAGATAAGAAAGGACTTTCCTGAACCATGAAAAAACAGAAAATTTCTACATAATTCGGATTAGTTTTAGAGGCATATTCTCCAGGGCTTCCAGACCTTTATCAATTAGCCAAACTTCCTGTGGGTCCTGGAGATGCCAGGATCCACTTATAGTCTGAAAAAGCCAAAGATTCATAATTAAATCAAAATATAACCTAGGTCAATCATAGGGCTAAGCAGAGTGGAGAATAACTCAGATTTCATCCCTACAGAATAGACTGGTCAAAGATTCAAGGGTATAGATACTAAAGAGGCAAATGAGTCTCTAATTATAGGCATATCTAATTATATTATTAGGAAACATCTGGAAAGATTATTCAGGCCTAACCCTGATGACCACACGGTATGTGCTTTAGATACCGGTTTGTTAATGGGCTCTGTGCGGAACTTAGGCTGTTCAGAAACATATTAATTGGTAGAATGCTCCTCTCTCCAAAATCCATGCATAGGCTGATAAAATTAAATCCACAAAATGCAAGCTCCTGACTCTTCAACTTAAACAACTTGAAGAAAATTGGAGGTTGGACAGGACTACAAAAAGCACAATACTGAAGATGAAGAAATGATGAGAAAAAATAATGAAGACCCTTGCTCTAGGACCTGGATAAAAAGTTTGACTTTATCAAAATTAAGGATTTCTTTTCGATGAAGGACATTGTGAACAAAGTTAATAAACATCCAAAAAATTAGGAGAAAGCATTAGTATTGTCTAATACCGACGAGGTATTGATATGTAGAATATATGAGAAATGCCTCCAAGTCAACATTGACAAGGAAACCCAATGGAAACAGGGGCAGACTCTCAGACAAGGAACCCCAAGTGTCTGACATGCACATGAAAAGACATACGAAGCCATTAGTAAGTACCTAAATACAAATTAAACCAGTGAGATAAGACTTTCTATCCATCAGATTAGCAAAAAGTAAATAGTCTATTAATGCGAAATGTTAGTGGGAAGGTGGAGATACAGGAACCCTCGTGTGCTGCTGGTGACAAATTAGGTTTGTTCGTCCATTCTGTAAAGATATCTGGCAGTCCATGGTCTAAATATACGTATTCATACATATATGAATATATAGTCTAAATATATATGTAAATTGCATTTACATAGTTATATATATGTATATATAGTATGTATACAATTTATATACACATATTTGCATATATGTGTATATAAATAGATTATAGATATTTAGACTATAGTTATATGTTCAAGAGAGAGATTCCTAAGTTTGTTCATTTGCCTTTCCATGTTTTCAAAAACTACCTTCCTTTAGCTGCGTTTTCGCCCTGAGAGAGCTCTGAGTCAGGCGAAAAAAAGGCAGTTGTGTTGTGTCAGTCCTTCAGAGAACCCCCAGACAGATGATCGCAGACAAACACAATTCCTTGGGAACAAGGCCCCCTCTCCTTCCCTCCAGGACCAGGTATCCACACCAGGAGCGTGAGCTGCCGGCCAGAAGACCCGCTGCTCTGTGGGAAGGGGGTGGGGCAAGGCTAAGTTAAAACACTATAGACACTTTTTTCTCGATTCAGTGTTCTCTTGGTTGCTATAAATCTTTGACCACATTCCAGAGTTCTGACAAAGTTGATTCTGGCAGTTTTTGTTCATTTTTTTTTGGTGTTTCTATGAAAGGACAGGTCCTTCAGGCTACCTACTCTACCATTTTGACTGATGTCTGGCCTCACCAAGAATTTTTTAAAAATAAAGCTAGTTGCCCCTAAATGCCTTACAATGAAAATATATACTATTCAGTGCATAAAAGTAGTGAGGAAAATACATTCGCTGACTATCCTAGGTTTTGTATTAAGAGGACATGGAGCGCATACTTTTTGAGTACCGGTCATGCTGCAAGCGCAGTGCTAGAAATCTTACATTTATTAAATCATCACTGACTAGCTTGGGTCATCTGTGGCCTCTGTAAAACAAGAGGGTTAGATGATCCCTAACGTCCTTTCTAGCTCTAATCCTGTATGACTCTAAAAAGATCTTGCTTTGTGTTTTGAAAAGAACCAGAGTATACTTACTGTTGAAATGGAAACATGTTAGAAAAAAGAAAAGATCAGTTGCTGAGAAATAAATGCAGTGCTGTACCTGATGTAATACTGATGACTGAAGATGGGGCTTCTAGATGTCGGTCTGGCTAATGGTAGAGTCAGGCAAAGAGTAGGCAACCGGGAAACGGGATGGTTGGACAGAAAAATAAGCTTATAATTAAATGGAACGTATGTTATTCTCCACAGGGAAATGTACTGAGTGTTATGACAAACCTAAAGTTTTTTCTTTTTAAACAAATAATCAATCTGAAAGGAATAATCAATAAAATGTTCAGGAAATAGATTAAGGGGGGAGACGCCTCAAGCTTTACCAGATTTTCATAGGACAACATGTTATTTCTGAAATACAGATGAAGTAGGAGCACAAATTTTATAGTCAAAAAACCTGAGTTGAGGGACTTCCCTGGTGGTCCAGAGGTTAAGACTCTGCCCTTCTAATGTAGGGGGCGTGGATTCAATCCCTGGTTGGGGGACTAAGATCCCACATGCTGTGGAGTGTGGCAAAAAAACCACAAAAAACAAAACAAAAAAAACCCTGACTGGGAATCCTGACTCACAACTTTCTATTTAGAGGACTTTTAGTAAGTGAATCTCTTTGAGTCTGAGTTTCCTCGTCTGTAAAATAGAAACAGTAATTCTTAATTCACCGGATTCTTTTGCAAAGGTTAAATTAAATGAGATAGTAAATACATTTATTTATTTTTTACAAGTTAGACTTTTTATTATTACTGACCCAAGAGGTTTAATTCTCTCATCAGTTTATATTCACATCATAAAACATAAATTAATTTCATTGTTTTCATTTATTTATTTATTTTGTTGTTTTGGGGGCAGGATATGCATATCATGCAGTGTGTTAGACCACACAGCCTATTTATTGCTGCTGAGTCCTTTAAAAATTTCAAGAGGGATTTTTTAAAAATTTGATATTAAACTAAGCAAAAAAAATTAGTGGGTCTAAAAGTAAATGCATTTATTATAGAGATTCCCACACAGTTGCTCTAGAAGTGGGAACTGTTCTCTCTTCAGACTTAGAGGAGAACTTACAAGACAAACCTAGCCTGGATGCTGCTTTGCGTGGACACCTCTCTCCTGATTTTCCCAGTTAGGAAATATTGAGCTAAACCAGTGCGATCTCCTAGTTCTCTATGGGACACATCTTCTAACTCTAAAACACATTTTGAGGTGTCTAGTCAAGCAGCTGGACACAGATGTATTAACTACAGTGAGGTTGGGCTAACCAGGAAGGATGGGAGTGTGAAACTGTGTGTGCCCATTTGATGAAAGAGCAGTAGGGTGAGAAGTGGGAAGAATCGGCCAGAGGAGAACAAATGAAACTGAGGCCATAGGAAGAAGTCTAGACAGGGAGATGGCATTTGATATCCAAGAACAGATTAACAAACACAGATGATAGGGCTTCCCTGGTGGCGAAGTGGTTGAGAATCTGCCTGCCAATGCAGGGGACACGGGTTCAAGCCCTGGTCTGGGAAGATCCCACATGCTGCGGAGCAACTAGGCCCGTGAGCCACAACTACTGAGCCTGCGCGTCTGGAGCCTGTGCTCCGCAACAAGAGAGGCCGCGATAGTGAGAGGTCCGCGCACCGCGATGAAGAGTGGCCCCCGCTCGCCGCAACTGGAGAAAGCCCTCGCACAGAAACGAAGACCCAACACAGCCAAAAATAAATAAATAAATAAATTTATTTAAAAAACACAGATGATATTAATATTCAGGGAGGATAACTGACTTCAAGAAGTTCCAGTTAGAGGAACTGCTTGTTCACCCATGTGTGCAGACAAAGCTCCTAGATATAGGGACCTAGAAGCAGGCAATATTCTGACATGCAGGCGGGTGGACATGACATGAGGCTGGGGCTCAGGGACTGACTCTCAGTTTGAGAAGGAGCCTGGGGATTCATGAGAATCATTCTAGAGAATCGGGGTACCAGACAGGTCACAAGCCAGGTTTTCAAACACTGGAGAACAAAGCAGTGATCTAACTACCGAAACTGATGCTAGATGCAAGGTTTCTCAACCTTGGCACCACTGACATTTTGGACTGGAGAACTCTTTGTTAGGGGGGGCCGCCCTGGGCATTGTAAAATGTTTCGCATCAGCTCTGGCCTCTACCCACCAGATGCCATTAGTATCCCCTCCTCAAGTTGTGACAATCTAAAATGTCTCCAGACATTGCCCAATGTCCCAGGGCAGGGTGGATGGGGAGACGGGAGCGGGGGAAAAGTCGCCCCTAATTGAGAACCACTGGGCTGGCGTATGCCTGGTGGGAGAGCACTGCTCCAACAGTGGAGGCTGGGGTAAGAGGGTCTCAGGGATGGTTTGATCTAGAGGACGGAATGACTGACAGTGGCCCATTAAGACAGTGTAGTGAAGCGTTCTGCCAGATCTGTCACTTTCATCATTTCTGTGCAGCCTGTCCTGTTTTCTCTACTCCCCTTTCAGTGTGCTTTTGCATCTTGAGCTGCCCTTGGGCTTTGGTTTCTTTGCCTTCTACACATGGAGAGCCAAAAGACCTGGGAGAGCCTTTGGCCAACGGCTGATGTGGCCGATATATGTGAGACAGATCCCTTGCCTAGAGGCTTCCCTAATGTTCCCCTGCCCTCCTTGGGGCTTTGCCTGATTGGCCTCTTCCATTTCCCTGCTTCCCCTACTCTCTACTGGCTTCTTCTGGGAACATGTCCTTAATAAATTACTTGCACACAAATCTCTCCTTAGGGTCTGCTCCCAGGGAACCCAGCTTAATACAGCCAGGAAGGCTGGGGTCAAAGGACAGAGTCAGGTTTGAGAAACAAGGCCAGGAGAGCAGCTCAGAATGAAGGCTATGAAGGATAAGCTGGCCTGAAGCCCCCATCATATGGGTTTCCAGTGTGAGACCTGCAACGAGAGAACTGACTGAAAGCAGTTGAGGGCAACCAGACAGTGTGGTCTTGGTCTCAGGAAGAAGATTGAAAGCAAGAATAAAGCACAAGGCTTTCAGATGCTGTAGAAATAACAACTATTAGAAGAAATATCTCTAAAATGATTTCTTGTTAATATTAAATATCTCTAGAGAATTCATCATCACAGGATGAAAGAGTCTAATCCACTGGAGTCTGAAAACGGTGCAGTGGAGTATTTCAATCTCTGTAATAGAGAAACAACCCGGCAAATCTATATACTGCCACTCCTCCCTCGGCTGGTTAAAACATTCAGTGAGCTGCTAGGAGTGGAGGACATCTATCAGAGGTGACTGTTCCCTCTTCTTTCTCAAAGCAGAACTATTTCTGCACCATTTGCACTCTGGTAGCTGATTGATACAATGAGTTTGGGAAGGACCAACTAAGAGCAGTTTTGCAGTAAAGATGGCTATCTTGTTAAAAAACTTGCTCCTTCATTGTTACTTCATTGTTACTGCCATTCCACACAACAGGGACCAAACTTTGATGGGCCATATGTAAAAATCATTTTTATGTTCGTAAAGAGGTTACAATAAAGACAGAAAATAAAAAGTTTAAAAAAATCATTTTGGAAAGTAAACATAAGTAATATATAAACAACTTATTTTTTACATTTAGAAACATGATGTTTGAAATAGTAGGTTATAGGTTCTCTATTCACAATTTGTCTTTCATAATCATTTTCTTATTGTGTAAAGAAATCATCTGTGTTCTTCAGTTAGTGTGTAATTTAGACCAGCCAGCAAGTTCTAATTTTTAATTCTGAAAATTAAAGCTTAAGGGATTCTTTGAGAATATTCTTTAAGAAATACACAGACAGTATGTGCCAAGAGGCATTAAAGACTATTTCTGGACTAAGTAATATTCTTTGAAAAAGAAAACCGTGGAAATGAATTGATTTCAGGAAAAATAATTCAGAGAGAATTAATGATGACAAAGGAAAAATAATAGAGTGAGACTAAAATAAAACTAAAATTAAATTCATAACAGCTATTAATTATGAGTTTAACATAGTTTTAATCTCCAAATGCTTTAGATTTTAAATAATAATTAAAATATAATTACTGATAAAAAGTGAATAAGAAAGCACTTACAAACACATTTGCAAATAAAATTTCTTATTAATTCATTCAACTAACAGATCTCTGATACATTTTCTTCAACACAGATGCCCATGTTCTGCACCACGTGAGACCCTTGCCCTGACCACATAGATCCATCACCCTAGACCACATCTGTTTGAACCAGGTGTGTGCCCTGCTCCAAAAAGAGTTAATCTGTATTCTTTTTAGTGACCTATGAGGTGGTCCAGCAAAAAGCACAGCAAAATAGGAATATACCATACATATGTGATTTGCAGAACTACTTAGATTCTTTCTCTTTAGAAATATGAATGTGACACATAAAGAGAACATATGTAGTTGGTAGGGTAGTGAGACAGAAGCTAAATAGACAGAGAAATAAGAAAAGCTGCAAAGACCATGAGGTAGCAAAAGACACGGGGAAGCAGAAGCCATAAGAAAACAGAATCTCACTGATGTGTTGAATTGGAGTGAGGTAACTGGTTGGAAGAGGCAGGAGAAATATTAGTAGAAACATATAGTAGCTGTGTCTTGGTAATACTTGAGCATTCTAGGGAGAAGGAAGCAAAATGCATCTGCTGCTGAGATCATTCAAGCAGTATGGACACCAAAGGATTTTCTAGTTTTCAAACTACATTCTAGGCTCTTTGAAGCCAAGCTTTTCCTGTATTCCCATAGGGCCTGGCTTTGTGGTTGAAACTCCTTTCTCTCTTATTTTCTCATGCACTATTCTTTGAACCCCTACTGCCTGAGGTATCTAAAAATAATCTAACTAGTACACCATGAAAAGGAGTTTGGACTTCAATCTGAAAACAATAATTATAAAAGGGATTCACATTTTCATTTCAGAAAGAAGACCCTGGGACCAATGTGGAAATAAGTTGAAAATGGACCAGAGGTAGAGATTATACTTTGGAATCTGTTTTAAATCAGCGAGAGATGGTGATGGATCATCGATGAATTGGATTACGAAGGGGGATGAATGAACAGAATTTGATTCAGCTTAGATGTAGTCAGTGAGGGAGTAGGAAGAATCAAGTCTGATTCCTAGTTTCCTCGTCTGGGCAACCAGATGGATGGTGATGCCTTTCACTGAGAAAGGTGATGTATGAAGAGGACCAGCTCCATTTTGGGGAGGAGTGGCAGGTGCCAGTGAAACTTCCAGGTAAGATGTCCAGTAGGCAGTGGAATGTTCATATCTGGATCTCACACAAGAGCTCTGGAGTTATAATTTTGTGTATAAGGGCTTGGTACCATGAATTTCAGAGATATCTGAATAACAATTTCTTGTTTTATTTCCATAGCACTAACTTTAGGGATGCTCTTGGACTAGGCTGTGTTAGCCTAGGGAAGCTGAGAATATAGGATGTGTTCATGTCTGAATATCCTCTGTACTGCACCTTAGCTATCACACTGTACATTGTATAACTCTGAGATTGATGAGTTACCTTGCCTAGGTGAGGCAGTCTCTTCAGAAGGCTATGTATAGGACCAGTTTAGCTTTACGTATATAAGGCTAGGACTAGAAGGGGAAGTAAAGTTTCCAGAAGGTCTGATGTTATATATTCCAGAAGGTCTGAGTATTTGAAAGGTCTAGAAGCTTGCACTTTCATATCTTGGCTGATATTACAACTATATTCCTTTCTGTATTCCTTAGATATGTAAATCCAAGTGTTGTCCCTATTGTGGTATTTCTGTTAATCTGGACATTCTATGGGTATTTGTCAAAATGGAGGTTATATAGGGTGATATCAATGGATTGGTAGGAATTGAAGTCATGGTGTGTATAAGATCACTTGGGAGGATAAATTAAGAAAAGAGAGCAGGGAACAGAATCCTGGGAAATACTAATATTTAAGGAGTAGGTGAAAGAAAAGTCCAAGAGGAGAATAAATGAATGATGATGAAATCTCAGGGATTGAACAACTAGAAAGGTAGATTGAGTAATATTTGTATGTCATCATTAAACTGAGATAGATGTTTCAGGATGATATCAGATGTTTTCTTGTTACACATGAATACATGCTCATTGTTAGATTAACTTTCTAAAAGATTCATAACAAAGGCTCAGAAGAAGATGGGTTTCCTAATTTTCAACTAGAAAGTTAAAACTTGCTGATAATTAAGTCTATTTATAAGTTAATAAAAGACTTAGCATGAGTAATGACCTCAAAAGTTACCTTTTTCTATTTAAAACATTTACTCAATACTTAATGTGTGCTCGGTATTGTGCTTTACCTGCAATATCTCATTTAGATATTAGAACTACCTCATGAGGATGGCACTTGTATTTTCTTCTTTTAAAGAAGTGGAATGCACCCCAATGTTCATTGCAGCACTGTTTACATTCGCCAGGTCATGGAAGCAACCTAAATGCCCATCGACAGACAAATGGATAAAGAAGATGTGGTACATATATACAATGGAATATTACTCAGCCATAAAAAGGAACGATATTGGGTCATTTGTTGAGACGTGGATGGATCTAGAGACTGTCATACAGAGTGAAGTAAGTCAGAAAGAGAAAAACAAATATCGTATATTAACGCATATATGTGGAACCTAGAAAAATGGTACAGATGAACCGGTTTGCAGGGCAGAAGTTGAGACACAGATGTAGAGAACAAACGTATGGACACCAAGGGGGGAAAGCCGCGGCAGGGTGGGGATGTGGGGTGGTGAACTGGGCAATTGGGATTGACATGTATACACTGATGTGTATAAAATTGATGACTAATAAGAACCTGCTGTATAAAAAATAAAATAAAATAAAATTTAAAAATTAAAAAAAAAATAAATAAAGAAGTGGAAACTGAAAATTTGAGAGGTTAAATAATTTGCTGGAGTCACCCAGGTAGTAACTAACAGGGCGGAGATTCAAATGGAGGGCTTTTTGACTTGAGAGCCTGAGGCTTAGCTACTATTTGAAAGCATTACTTATGGTAATAAAAGGTTAGATTTATCAGGCATTTATTAGTGTAATTTTCAATGAAGACAGATTTTGTAGGCACATTACACTCATATCAACATTTACAGGTGTGCTACAATTTTAAAAGTACTTCTTGATATACCTGAAAACAATAATACATATTTGAAAAATTTGTTTTTGGTACTAAAAGAGAAATGATTCTGTTTTCAGAATGCTAACTCCTGAGTTTATCTGATTTCTTAACTTGTGAAACCAAAAATTGTTTTTACCTTTGCTAACTTGCTTGGTTTTGGCATAAAGTCATGCATAGTTCCCAGGGCAATACAGCCTCTCTGGGCATATGTAAGTGGAAAACTATTTGTTTTTGTTTTTTTTAAAAGAAATTTACAGAGTACTAGATATAGGTAATTGTTACACATTAAGAAAATTTTGGCTTTTCAAATCATTTTGTGTTGCTTTTAATTAATGAATTCCAACTGCATTCCCTCAACTCTATATAATAGAGATGTAAAAGACTCCAGGAAGATTGATTTTGAGTAAATCATGCCAAAGTTACTAATAATGAAAACAAATAGGGCTTCCCTGCTGGCACAGTGGTTAGGAATCCACCTGCAATGCAGGGGACACGGGTTCGAGCCCTGGTCCGGGAAGATCCCACATGCCGCGGAGCAACTAAGCCCGTGCGCCACAACTGCTGAGCCCGCAAGCCACAACTACTGAGCCCACGTGCCACAACTACTGAAGTCCGTGCGCCTAGAGCCCGTGCTCCACGACAAGAGAAGCCACCGCAATGAGAAGCCTGCGCACTGCAACCACGAGTAGCCCCCGCTCGCCGCAACTGGAGAAAGCCCATGCACAGCAACGAAGACCCAACGCAGCCAAAAATAAATAAATTAAATAAATTAATTTATTAAAAAAACAAATAAATTTCAATAGAAAAATTGGCTACATAGGAAAAGGCACTAGATGGGATCTTGATCCTAGAGCAGCAGTCCCCAACCTTTTTGGCACCAAGGACTGGTTTCGTGGAAGACAATTTTTCCACGGACGGTGCGGGGGGAATGGTTCCGGTGGTAATGCGAGCGATGGGGAGCAATGGGGAGCGGCAGATGAAGCTTTGCTTGCTGGCTGCTCACCTCCTGCCGTGTGGCCAGGTTCCTAACAGGCTGTGGACCAGTACCCGTCCATGGCCTGGGGAGTTGGGGACCCTTGTCATAGATTACTAGGCCAGTTATTAGAGGCTCATTTTTAAAAAGCTCCCTGGGACCTCAAGAATAACATCTGCCACATATTCCTGTATTCTGCCAAAGTATTTTTTCCTTTTTTTTTTTGGAAATAAAGCTTTATTGGAACACAGCTGTGCCCATTCCTTTGCACATTGTCTGTGGCTGCTTTTGTGACAATTCTGCCAAAGTTTTTATTTTTATTTTTTTGCTAAATTCACATCTTTTAATACAGCTGTCAAGTTTCCCAGAAGTTGTGTGATAGGCACAAATGATCCAAGCTACTGTTCTAGGACCTCCCTACTTTTACCTCATCTGCCACCTTTATTCACCCTTGCTTTGCTTTGTCTCAGAGGAAAAAAAAAAAAAAGAAATTACCTAGTTTACAAATTACTTGTGGCACAAGGCCTTCTTATTTTACAATCAACACTGCCACCCACTGAAAATCTCATAGGTCCCTGTCTTCCGTCCTGTTAAGGTGTCATTAGCTCAGTTGTCTGAAGGTGTTCATTTCTTCATCTCCTACCTTTACCCTGGTTCAGGCTTTCCCTCTACCTTTCTTTGCTTCCTACTCATTAGCTGCGAAATGTCTTGGGCAAAAGTATACTGACCTGGATCTTCGGAGAAGCACAGATGACGTTTCTGTTTATCTTTGCCTCCCATGTATTTGGCACTTCAGACCTAATGAAGGCTTTTATATGGGTTCCTTATTTGAGCATCAAAATGCTGTTTTTAGTAGGGTATCCATTCATTCAACAAATACTTTGCGCCAAGCACTGTTCTAAACACTGGAGATACAGCAGGGAACAAAACAGAAAAAAACAAAACAAAACAAAAAAACCCCAACGCTTCTGAAACTTTCATTTTAGCGAGGAGACAGACCCGCAGTAAAGGAGGCGAGACAGATCGCAGAGCGCCAGGTAGGTGAAAAGAGGAATTCTGGCCTTTACTTTGGGTAAAATGGAAAACCAGCGGAGGGTTTGGAATAGAGGGCAGTTTAATGTTCCATTTCACAGATTAGGAAAATAAGTGACTGCTCCGCAGTAAGTGCACCAGCATGCTTTGTACAACTCTGTGGAG
Organism: Eschrichtius robustus; assembly: GCF_028021215.1. Taxonomy (NCBI): domain Eukaryota; kingdom Metazoa; phylum Chordata; class Mammalia; order Artiodactyla; family Eschrichtiidae; genus Eschrichtius; species Eschrichtius robustus. The sequence goes on from NC_090836.1 coordinate 52,076,352, forward strand.
GAATTGCAATTTAGGTCCTCAGGGGGGAAAAAATTAACAGAAGGTAAGCGTTGATTTGGGGCCACTAGCCCCGAGATTCGAAGGGGCAGAAATGAAGAGGGACAAGACAAATGAAGATTAATCCGAAAGGAAGCAAACTGTTTACACCGAAATACAATTTAACACAAACATACGCAAAGAGGTACAACAACGAGTACCAGGGGCTCTATTTAGACACCTGTCACCTAAAAGGAAGCAAATCTCGCGGCAAACTGCGCCTTAAGCCGGCTCGGAGGCCGACAGCTAGGGCCCGGGCAAGCTCCCCGAGCAGCTCCCCGGGCCTGATCCGGGCCTGCCCGGAGCGTGACCACGCCCCTGGCCACGCCCTGCCTGAGGCTCGCCGCCCGGGTTGGCCGCGGCGGAGGCGGTGGCCGCGGTGCCCGGAAGTGCAGCTGACGTGTCCCGGCCGCGCTCGGAATTGTGGGCGACTCGGCTAATGGCGTCGGGGAGGCTGGGAGGTCTGGGGAGACAGCGCTGAAGCTTCTCACCAGCTTGGCTGGTGACAACCGGTGTGGCCCGGCCTGCGTCAGCGGGAGGGACTTGCCCACCTTGTGGGCTCCTCTGCCAGAGCCGGCGGAGGCTAGCGGGGCGGGGCGACTGCGGGGGCCCTTCGGATAAGAGCCAGGGGAGTTGCGAGGAGGCTGTCGGGGGCGCTCGGGCTCGCTGCCCAGGCCGGGCCGAGCCCCCGCGGAGCCCTAGAGGCGGACAGCCCAAGGGCCGGAGGCGCCTGGAAGGAGCTGCCTGTCGCCCACGGAGCTGACAAGTGCCGGAGTTCGTTTTCGCCGCTCAGAAATTGACACGGAGCTTGGTGGATCATGTCTGGCACCAACAGCCCCGAGGCGGTTAAGAAGCTGCTGGAGAATATGCAGAGCGACTTGCGGGCCCTGTCCCTGGAATGCAAGAAGAAATTCCCACCTGTCAAGGAGGTAAGCTTCGGGCGACTTCGGGAGAAGGCACGGTGAGCATAGCCGGTCCCGTTAGACCCCGTCCTTCACTTGCATCCTCCAGCCCTGTCTGATTCCCCTTTGGCCCTCCACCTTTCCAGATGTACGAGCCGGTGGGTTTTTCACAAGCGGTTTTATAGTTTGCTTTGGCGAGTGTGAGGCGCTTTCATTTTCTCTACCGTCCTGTCCACCAGATTTAGGAACGAAGTTCGCGGCGTGAGCCGATTCAGCGAATTCAGCTAGGTGTATGGTACCCTCCCTTTTTCTGGCCGTTTTCAAACACGAAATTGGTCACGGCAGGATTCAGAAACTTATGTTTGTTGCTTCTAAAAACTAATAATCGTAGTTCTGTGCCCCTTTGCCTTTATAGTATATATCGCTCAATTGGAAGTAGCTTTCTTTCTTGTCATGGGTCATGCAGCTTAACTCTTATCAATCTCATGAAGTATTCAATTATCTAGAGACACCTGACTTAGGACAAACAGTGAAGAGCCACAGGAACCATTTAAGCCTTGTTATGAGCAATACTGTACTGAGAAGTTTGGGCTTAGACTCAAATAGAATACACCTGAATTTAAGTGCTAGCAAAACAGAAAGACATCTTACTTAACCTCTTTGAGCTTCAGTTTTCTTTCAGATGTAAAATAGGGTTAAATAGTGGGTTTATTACATTATGGTGAGAAAGTCTTAAGAGGGAAAAAGCATATTATTAAACAGGCTCAAGTTAATAATAAATACAAATTAAATTCTCCAAATAGTTCCTGAATTGAAATTATTAACATTTAGTCTCTGTTGGCTTTTTATCTTAAGATGCCATTTTATTTCTCTTAAACTTTTTAAAGATGCTACTAAATTTCTTTTCACGTTTCTGAAATAAGATATTTCAGTGACATTTTTGTAAAAGCAGTTATTTTATATTTCTTCCTATTTAATGTAGTTTGGAGTACCTGCAATTTCATAATTAAAACTTACCCAGTAAAGTTTGAATTTTAGACATCTAAGGAACCTTAACTTTTCTGTAAGTGCTTTGGTCTCATCATTCTTCAACAAACTCCATCTAGTAATTTTTTTAATAAAGTAAGAAAATATTACCTATCCAATGATGGAAACCAGATGTGCCACTTTTGGAAATATGACTATTATAAGTTTTATTTCAGACAGTCAGTAGTTTGTGTTGATATCGATTTTCATTATTTTCTCTATATGATCTGTTCAAAGTTATAAAAAGTATTTTAAAGAATTTGGCCATTTTAAATAATTTTAAAGAAATAGGCTGTTCTAATTGTAAGGAAATTAGAAAATTTCAAATCCTGTTTTGTAATTTTAACAATAATTTATAGAACCGGCTATCCCCAGTTCTTATAATCCATATAAAAATTGTGATTCCTCTGTATCATAGGCTTTTGTGGGCTGGCTTGCGGATTTTTTTTTTTTTTTTTTTAATGTGGGATCTTCCCGGACCAGGGCTCGAACCCGTGTCCCCTGCATTAGCAGGTGGATTCTTAACCACTGCGCCACCAGGGAAGCCCTGGCTTGCGGATTTAATTGCCGTTTATTACATTGTTTCTATTGGAAAATGCATTCAGAGCTCCAAACAGCTAATTTACAAAGTTCTAAAACTCAATCCCTTTCTAATCTAGGAACTTTCAGTAAAGCTCATTAGCTTTTTTTACTTGAACCTTAGCTAAAGAGGTATTTAGTAATTGCACCTAGTCTTTTAGGTTATGGCAAAAGTAACTTTTGGTGTGATTATCTCTGATACATAATTTTGTGTATAGTACAGGCTCCACAAGAATTTGTAGGATATAAGAACTTTGACTTCTTAACCAGTGGCACTTTTAATATGCTTAGGGCAGTCCTTTAGGAATTGAAAAAAAAACCTTGACTGTGTCACAAGTGTAAAACAAGAATGAAGTAATTAGCCTAATAGTGATGGTTTTTTAGGAGGGAGGCTTGACTTTCAAGAAATATTTTAGCTGAATTAAATTTTCCCTGGTAATTTGATAGCAGTGCTGTATTTTGACTTTTGTTCTTAAAAGAACTGGTAAGTTTTTAGTAGTAGTTATTTTTTAGGAGGGTGGGGGTCAGGGGAGAAGTGTGCTTGGTAGACTCTAAGGCAAAGCCTTTCTAAGTATAAGAAGCTTTTTCATCTGTATACTGATTTGCTGGTTAACATTCTCCCAGTATCTTCACAAACATTATCTGAAAAATAGTCATTTTGAACTACTTAGAAGCCTACTCAAGAACTTAATACAAAACAGTGCTAACTGCACATGTGCTTTGGAACGGTTGTCTCCTTCCCCATTACTTTTTTTTTTTTTTTTGGCTGCGTTGGATCTTCTTTGCTGTGTGAAGGCTTTCTCTGGTTGGGGCGAACGGTGGCGTCTCGTTGCAGAGCACAGGCTCTAGGCGCGCGAACTTCAGTAGTTGTGGCTCATGGCCTCTAGAGCGCAGGCTCAGTAGTTGTGGTGCACGGGCTTAGTTGCTCAGCGACGTGTGGGATCTTCTCGGACCAGGGCTTGAACCCGTGTCCTCTGCATTGGCAGGCGGATTCTTAACCACTGTGCCACCAGGGAAGTCCCTCTACATTACTTTATAAACAAGGTAGAATAAAGTGAGACATTCTATGTTTAGTCTTTAAGTATTAATAATTTCTACCTTTTTGGCCATAGTGCTTGGCTCTAATATTTTTCTTAATAATCTGGATTTTTTAAGATTTCAAATCTGTTACAAAAACAAGAAAAGAGTGTTGATAAAGGATAACGCCTTACTTACTGATATGTATTACTTATCTTTGGATTTTCTACAGTTTTCTCCATCTTAATTGTTTTCATTTACAAAACAGTTTGCATATTAAGTTGTTTTTATAGTGGCTATAATATCATTTTGTCATTTTATAATAAAGATAGTAATTAAATAATAACAGCAATACAGTCCTTCCTCTTTTTCTCCTTATTTTCCTTAAATATGAATTTTCATGCTTTAGCAGTATAACTTCTCTTTCTTTCTTTCTCTCTCTCTCTTTCTTTCTTTAATAAATTTATTTATTTTATTTATTTATTTTTGGCTGCGTTGGGTCTTTGTTGCTGCGTGCAGGCTTTCTCCAGTTACCGCTAGCGGGGGCTACTCCTCACTGTGGTGCACGGGCTTCATTGTGGTGGCTTCTCTTATTGCGGAGCATGGGGTCTAGGCACGTGGGCTTCAGTAGCTGTGGCACGCAGGCTCAGTAGTTGTGGCTCGTGGGCTGTAGAGTGCAGGCTCAGTAGTTGTGGCGCATGGGCTTAGTTGCTCCGTGGCATGTGGGATCTTCCCGGACCAGGGCTCGAACCCATGTTCCCTGAATTGGCAGGCGGATTCTCAACCACTGCGCCACTAGGGAAGCCTTTTTTTTTTTTTTTAGCATAGGCGTACTAGCTAATTTGTTTTGGAATATTTGTATGAAAATTTTTTTTCATTGTCTTAAAAATTACTTTAAAACTTTGTAAAATCACTTTTGTGTAATTGATATTCATTCAGTGGCCTTCAGAGGCAGTAAACTCTGAGGTTTTATGTATTTAACGAATAAAACCTTTTTGGTCATTTCTATTGGCAGGCACTACTCTGTGGAAACAGATGAGGGGGATCTAATTGAGCCTAAAAGTGTGGTCAGAGCGAGTTTGTAGTTCCTGAGCTGAGTCTTTATAGGATGAGTAGAAGCCAGTCAACAGAAGAAGGGGGTCATTCTAGGCAGAGGAAATAGCACATGTTTGTATTCCACGTAAAAGAAATTACATGCTGAAGGTGATTGGAAGCCATTAAGGCTTTTTAAGAGAGGGAGTAATATCAAATTTATATTCAGTACCATTACAGTAACAGTACTGAAGGGAAGAATTAGAGGGGATTGAGATTGAGGCATAGAGAGCAAATTTTATAGAGATGATTGTCTGCATTGAGGTAGCAGTAGGGGTAGACAGAAAGTTGCTTGCATTGTGGTAGACATGGGTGAAAGAGAGAGTATGGATTAGAGAGATTTAGCAGGTAAAATTACCAGGGCACAGTGACCTTTTTATAATGTAGAAAACGAAATCTGTGATGCCTCCCAGGTTTCTGGCTTGGGAAACTGGGTAAATCACTAAGAGGAGAAAATGTTTTTGGAGAAAATGAGTAGTCATGAATATTAAGTTTAAGATTTATGTGTGACATCCAAGTGGAAATGAACAGTAGGTGTTTGAAAATGATGGTTTGGCACTTAAGAGGGAAGTCTAGAATTTTAGATTTAGGAGTATCGGTTATACATGTTAGTAGAAACCATAGGAGTAGATAAAATGGTCCAGGAAGAGTGTATAGAACGAGAATATCAGGAGGAACTTTGGGAAATAACAGCATTAAAGGGAAAGAGGCAGCTGGGGTGACTAAGGTTAGGGATATGGGAGAGAAAGGGAATAATTGGCTAGAGCAAGGTCCCTGAGAAAGCTGGAGTTTCAAGGGCTTAAGTGTATGAACTGGCTTTCAAACTGAGAAGGGACACATTATCTTCTGACAGAAGAAGGGTAAAAGAAAAAAATGGTTTGAATGTAATAAATTTGAATGAGGGGCATAATGGAGGGATAGGAAGTTGTGGACAGTTTGACCTATGGCCTCTGTTTTCTTGGTAAGATAGGAAACAAGCTTGTTGCTAGGAGTAGTTTGTGGTGAAAATAGTGATAGGTAGGAAGTTTGAGGGGAGCAGTGGATCACTTTGTAGAAGTGAAGGAGGAATTGACTTGGAACACTTAAGAGTCTTCGCAGGAAAAGTGGTTGAAATGATGATGGATCATGAGATCTAGGTTGGATTCCCAAAGAAGGCAATCCAAGACAACTTTGATTGATTGGAAGATGGAAAGGTTAAGGGAGTAGTAGCAATTTAATTGAATTGGAACACTTTAATACAAGAGCAATGGTGTTGAGGAATGAGAGAGCTAGAAGGATAAGGACAAAAGGGACAAAAGTGGAGATATTGGATTTCAGATTGCCAAGTGGCGCTGCACTAGAGGATGATGAAGTCCAGGGAGTGGGTGATAGAAGAGGAAAGGGAATGAAGGTCGTTTGACTTGAGGTGGTTAGAATTAGGATTGAGGATGGTTTTTTTTTCTCTCGCTTTTTAAATGAAGTGGAATCAGTAAGGGTGTATATAATAAAGTACAAGTAGTCTTCCCAGGCTATGTACCTTGTTTCTTCTTACACATTTAAGTTTTGGTTGGCAGGGATTTTTGCCTATAAAAGCAAAGGTTCCTGTGGTAGAGTTCCTCAGTGTCTGGTGTTTTTATGCATTAGCTGGCTGAGCGGGGACCCTTGGTGAGAGAGATGCCCTCTACTTACCATGACAGGATTTTCCCTTCAACCAGCTATTTGGGGACTGAGGCCCAAGTCAGCTGGCTCTTCCGCTAGGGTGAAGATCTCATTTTCAGGACCTTATGACAGTGAAGAATGAGGGCTGGATCATGTATACATGCTTAATTGGGAGCTGTTTTTGTTTAGTATCCTATAACGTACTATAGTTTTCTTCCTGTTGACGTTGGTCAGAGAAATTTGCTCATGATACAGCCAGTTGTGCTCTTTCCCTCATTAGCATAAAGAATAAATCCATGTTTTATACACTGAAATAAACTAGTTTTCACAATTTATTCAAAAAACGTGTCAACACTAGTCAGAACAGTATGACAAATGTGGTAAGGAGTTATAAATTATTTTGGTCAAGACTTACTTTCCTGTATAATGCAATTTTACATAGTTATGTAGACATGCTAGTGATCTTAGATTTTGACTCTGCTCTTTTTTTTATGCTGCTGTTGACTTTATTCCAGAAAAGGTACATTAGATTCCTAGGGTCTATTAAATTCATTTTCTTCTGATAAATATTTTAGATGTTAACTTCGAGAATAATATAAGCAGTAACATTTTTTTTAACACCTTTTTTGGAGTATAATTGCTTTACAATGGTGTGTTAGTTTCTGCTTTATAACAAAGTGAATCAGTTATACATATACATATGTTCCCATGTCTCTTCCCTCTTGCATCTCCCTCCCTCCCGCCCTCCCTATCCCACCCCTCTAGGTGGTCACAAAGCACAGAGCTGATCTCCCTGTGCTATGCGGTTTAAGCAGTAACATTTTCACCAGGACGTCTAGGAAAATTTTACAAGCTTATTGCAGTATTCTAAGAGCATTTTACAATGAGAGCTTTTTGAAAAGCTTTTGATTAGTCTATAACATGTTTTATATATTTATGAAAGTTAGTACCATAGCCACTGAAATTTATTGTTAAAGTGTAAAGCATACATAGCTTATTTTTTACTAAGATTTCGACCATTGTATTTTTACTTTCATGAAAATGAATAGAGATTAAAGGTCAATGAAAACATAGTTTAGTCAAAAAAGAATGCTATTATCTTTTTAGCATTGTGCTTTGGTGACATAGAAGAAATAAAACATTGTTTCAGGCTAATAAACCAAAAAGGAAGACAGTCTCCAAAAATGGAAATATTTTCCTCCTTTTTTCTTTTATAGAAGTGTAGCTTATTTTTAACCATGTAGAAAATAGAGGGTTTTGCTATTACTCTTATCATTTAATAGAAGTTACTTTCTTAAGTGTAAATCATGGCAGGAAATACAAAAATCAATGAGAAACTGCCTTTATCTTCTTGAAGTTAACTCAAGAGTTGAGTAAAATACTGTCTTTCCACTAGGTTAGGAATGTTGCATCCATTGACTCTATTGCAACATGGCTATTTGTTGCTATTTGTCATTCTCATTTTGACTTTTGCAACACTCTACTTTTCTATTTCTCCTCCCTCTCTCAGTATTCCTTCTCTTTTTCTTTACATATAGGTGTATCCCAAGTTCTGTCTTGAGACCTCTTCTTTCTCTGTGCTCATCTCCTTTGCACTCTCATCTACTCCCATTGCTCTGGCCTTACTACAGTGCTGATGACTTCTAAGTCTACTTCATTAACTCTGCTCTCTTTACTGAGCTTAGACCTGTGTTCCCAGCTATCTGTTAAACATATCTACCAGAGTATCTTTCACATACTTCAGATAGAACTTCTGGTAATTGAACTTACTTTTCTTAAAACTTGTCCTGTCCCCACATTTCACTTGTTCTGTTAATGGTATTTATCACTGTTGCTTACCTTAGTTATATGTGGCTGTCTTCTCTCCCTCAACTCTCTTTACATTGTATTCATTGTCAGATGTTCCTTCCAGCTCTGTAATTTCTAACATCTCACCTCTTTTCTATTTTCTTAGCTATTATTCTAGCTCCAGGTTTCAATGTTATGACTGAGCTTTGATGTGCATTAATGTCACGAAAGACCATGTTACCACCAGATTAATGTACCTGAACAGGTCAGAAACTCTCAGTGGCTACTCTGTACTTATGGAACTCCTCAGCATAGCATTTAAGACCTTCTTGATCTTCCCAACCTTCTTTCATCACCCTCAGTTTTTCCTCAAATGTGTTTATAATTCAGCCAAACTCTATTGCCTGCCATTCATTCTCCAAATATGCCCATATTCTCTTCATATGCCAAATATGCCCATTCTCCAAATACTCCTTCCCTCTTCCATGCTGTGGCTTTTGAGGTTCCTTTTGCTGTCCTGGAATCACCTCCTTCCATTTTTTTAAAGTTAAAATTCTACCTTTAATTTAACCCATGTTGCTTATTTATTTGTTGCATGAATGAACCAACTTTACAGATAATGTTCTCATTTCTTCCCTCATTCACTCATTCATATATTCATTCATTTGTTCCTGAGATAATTTTTGAACACCAGCTGTGTGCCATGTACTAGCTGATTGCTGGGGCAAGAACGGTTGCAGCTCCAGCCCAGACTTTTCAAGCTAATATGTTTTCTTCTGCTTTCTTAACTTTCATTTAAGCTTACTTTATAAGTTATTTCCTTATAACATTTTTTTTTTTTTTAAATCTTTAAAAATATGGAACGCTTCACGAATTTGCGTGTCACCCTTGCGCAGGGGCCATGCTAATCTTCTCTGTATCATTCCAATTTTAGTATATGTGCTGCTGAAGCGAGCACCCTTATAACTCTTATGTTTTTTACCTTCTGCTATGGTATTTTCTTTTCTAAATTGCTCCTTAAGGGTCAGTTTTGCATCTTTGTTTATCCTTCTGTCCATCATAGTTCAAAACATTTGTATATCTGAGAGGTGCTAATTAGATACTTGTTGGAGATTAAATTTTTGAAGAAGGAAAAAAAAGGGATACCATATATGTAGGTATACCACATATATATTTTTAGCTATCCACATGTAATCTGCACTTCAGTCTTTCATTTGATATGTATCTTAAAGGAAATTTGTTTCCTAGAAGCCAGAGGTTTTTCTTTGTTTGTTTTGTTTTGTTTTTATTTTTTAGTCCAGAGGTTTTGAATAGGATGCCATATAGGTATATATTTTTCAGAGCTTTGGGATTTTAGACTAATTACATGTTACAGAAGAAAATCTTATTGGTTTCAATGTAGTAATTGTTTAATGAGCATATTGTCCTCTAGGGAGTGTTCTAGATCTATTAGGTATTCCCAAGTGAGGACTTGACTTTAGGTCTTTTGATTTTACCTGACATCTGAAATCATAAGTCTACAGGCAGCTTCATACCTCCCTAGTATCTTTTGAGTACATTATTCTCCTTAACTTGCCATTAACTTGAATTTCACATTTCTTCTTTAGCTCTTGTTTCATGCTACATTCTGTGAATAATTAATTTGGAGCTTTGGTAAATTTCTTCTAATTTTGAGGCTCTACTCTCATAGATGTTATAAAAAATAAATATGGTTTTTGTTTTGTTTTTTAAAATACAACATACAAGCTTTGGTGAAGAGAAGCAGTATTATTATTATTGTAAATTTGTATGTGGTTCTAGTAGTGGACATTTGCTAATTCCCTTCCTAGCATTCATTCCCTCTTGCTTCTTTCAGTGGTAGGCTGCACTCTTCCTTCATTTTCAACCCTTTGAATTTAGATGAATTAATCTCATTCCTTGCTCCAGGATACCTTGATTAGTTTAATCTAATTTAACCCTCCCCATCCCCACCTCTATTTCTGCCCAAGTCACATAATGCCAGTGAGTGATCCTGGAAAGGGAAAGCTTCCTCTCTCTTCCTCAAGAGCTACTGGAAGAGACCTTTTCTCTCTTTCTGGATAGTGTCATATGAAGTTGTGAGGTGTAGAATGGCTGGAACTAATTTTATTGCCAAGGTTGGGAGCAGCCTGAGGATGAACCTACCCAGGGAACAGGACAGAACCAAGAGAATGGTAGAGAAGTGAAACTGCAGTCCTGATGACGTTTTGAATCTCTGGATCAAATTTCCTCCGTATTTTTATTTTTCAGTGAGTGGGCAGTAAAGTCCCTCCCTCTGTTTAGAACTTTTCATTTGTTTATTTAGGAATGTTTATTACATAGCCCCTGTATGCTAGGCACTGTGATAGGCATTAGTAATATGGGGAGATGAATGAAATATATTTCTTATCCTCATGGGGCTTACAGCTAGAGTAGAGAAACAGACACGTCGTAGGAGGAGTGGGATTAACCATAGGTACAAACCATAGACAATCCACAAAGATGGAAGGGCTTTTTGATACTTGCCATGGAAAGAAGGTGGTGGAAAAAATTTCTGTCACTGCTCATGGTACTACAGGAGTGCCAAAATCAGAAAAACCTGCACTATCTTCATGTTGTTAGCAGTGGTTTAATTTCAGCAAAGCTTTATTTGGCACATTAACTTAGTGTTCACTTTATTGTGAATGTGTTGGCTTTATAATTTAAGAGCTATAAAGATAAGGAGTTTATTCCTAATTTCATTTATAAATACTTAAATTTGTCAGTGACTGGATAGGTCCATGAGATTTTTTTTTTTTACTTTTAAAAGATGTCCTTACACTACTCAGTTTTGAGAAACACTAGTAGAGGTGGGTTCTGGGGGACCACTGAAGAGTTGAGACAGTGGATGGGTGGAGGACAAGATTTGAAATAGAGACATCTCTTAGTTTAGGTTGATAATGAGAAGTTTGAACTAAGGTGTAGAAGTGGCATTTGAGAAGAAAAAAGAATATAAGAGATGTTCGCTACATAGCCTTTGTGGCTGATTATATTTGTGGGATGAGGGAGAAGCCCCAGGTGTCTGGTCAGTGACTGGATGGGTGCTGCTGCTGTTCGGAAAAATAAAGATGATAGGAAGAAGAAACAGGTTTTTCTGGGGCTGAGGTGGAAGTTGGGGGTGTGTGTGAGAGATAATAGCATCCGTTTTGAATATTTGGAACTTAAGGTGCCTTTAAAATATATAGGTTAATAAATCTTATAGTTTAGGAGACAGTTAAGGGACAGGAATATAATTTAGGATTCTTCAGCCTTTAGAAAGTAATTGAAACCATAGGATTGAGATTGCCCAGGAAGAGTTTATTGAGAAGTGAGGCCAAGGATATTCTGTGTGCTCTTGAAAGAGGAGTCAGCATTCTCTCTTGTCTCTGCTTTTCTGTACTGCTAGCTTCCATATTCAGAGTCCCTGGTGGGTGTGTCTGTTTGGGTAAGCAAAGAATTTTGAGAAAGAGAAAAAAAATATTTCTTGAGAGACGTTAATTTTAAGATTAACAAATATTAAATGCTGCAGTGTATTTAATACTTCTGGTTTTGTTTCCCAACTCATAGATTGCCCTCAGGAATAGAGATTTTAGGTTACCCACCGTAACTTATATCATCCCTATTCAAGTCTACAGAACTGGCACTTTTTTTTTTTTTCCCATAAGGGCCAATTCAGGAAAAAAATAACTATATTTACAATTGAGGGGCTTCCCTGGTGGCGCAGTGGTTAAGAATCCACCTGCCAATGCAGGGGACACGGGTTCGAGCCCTGGTCCGGGAAGATCCCACATGCCGTGGAGCAACTAAGCCCATGCACCACAACTACTGAGCTTGTGCTCTAGAGCCCGCGAGCCACAGCTACTGAGCCCGCGTGCCACAACTACTGAAAACTGCATGCCTAGAGCTCATGCTCTGCAACAGGAGAAGCCACCGCAGTGAGAAGCCTGCGCACCGCAACAAAGAGTAACCCCTGCTCGCCACAACCAGAGAAAAGCCTGCGCGCAGGAACGAAGACCCAATGCAGCCAAAAATAAAATAAATAAAATTTATATTAAAAAAAATTGAGTAGTTCCCCTATGGATATATAAGTATCTAATCAGAGTAGGGGTTACTTTTAAAGCAAAAAGTTAAAGACTCTTCTTCACACAAACAGTCTCTGATAAATAGAAGGAAATCTGGGCTGAATACTTGCATTTATACAGGACACTTAAAGATGTAGGCTAGGCTGAGGTATGAAGTAGCACTGCAGTGACTAGGGGACTGTGATATACAAGTGTTGTCAATAAACACTGATAGTGAAACTTTCCAGCAACACAGGGTACCTATGAGAATAAGATGGTACAGTTTCAGAGTTTGACAATAGAAAGTTGGATGTAAAAAATTAGGAACTGTGAGATAGTTCTAATTATATCTGAGTTAACAAACAGTCCTTTTGGTGATTTCTTGAGTCTTTGAATGAAAATACTGGTTATATATCTTTTAAAACACTTGTTACTTTGGAACTACTTAAGGAAAACACTCATTTTCCTTATTGTGTGTACATATAAAAATATTTGTTAAATATATATTTTTTATAACTTATTTATGATTCATACATGGGTCAATTCTTATTTATCTGAGGAAATCAAAATAGTGTCTGGCAAATTTGAAATCCTTTACCTGCATCTCGCATCCACTATGCTACCCGACTGATTTTGGAAACTGACTAGAATTCAGGAAGTTAGGACAGATTACATTGGGGTTTATGATGGTTTAGTTTGATCAGTCTCTGTTGATACTGAAATAGAATGAAATACTGAATTGAGCATATGCAGGGTACATAGGGCCATAGTAAGGAGGGGGAGAGTTTGAACATTTGAAAATGATGATGGAAGAAAGCTCAGTGACCACAGATTAATTTCAGTTGGCTCAGTAAGAAAATTACCTAAGAGAGTTTGAGATGGTGTATGAGTATAACAAAGTATACATAATAATTTCGGTGTTACTGAATTTTTATAGTAGTAAATTTTTTATGGTTTGTACATCTTCATAGTGTATCCAGAATCTGACCACTCCTTACCATCTCCGTCACTGTCACCTCAGGCCTATCCACCATCATCTTTTGCTTATTTTATTACAGTAGCCTCTTAAATTTTGCTGCATATTGGAATCACCTGAAGATTTTAAAAAATACCAGTGCTTGACTCCCACTGGCAGTCATTCTGATTTAATTGAAATGGGTTGCAACCTGGGCATCAGGCTTTTTTTTTTTTTTTAAAGCTCCTGGTGTTTCTAATATGCACTGCCCCCAGATAATCAGAAAATCAATAATTTTTCCCTGGAGTAATTTATTTTGACTGTATTTTCCTGCTAGTAGCTATGTTCACTTAATGTGGGACATTTCCATCTCTTAAAGTTGTAAGAGTAAGTTGTGGTATATCCATTAGGCTTCTAAGCTGTGAGCAATGAAAGCTGACTTGGGCTGATTTAAGCAGAAATTAAGTTTACTGATAAAACATTGAGGGGCTCACAGAATTGGTAGAAGGCTGGATGGAGCGAGCCTTAGAAATTACAGGAATGAAGGGAGGCTGAACAGCTAAGAACCACAGCAAAACTCATTGCCAGTGAGACCATTACTGTTGTCTCTGCTGAACGGTGACTGGGTGCCTTAGATTGCACTGCTGGTTGTGCTGGCCGCCCCATGCCACCACTGGTTCTGCTGCCGTCACTGCCCTTGGAAACTAGATGCTGGCTCCACTGTGGCTGTTAGACAGAATTCCATCTTGTCTCTGCTTTTCTGTGCCACTGGCCTCCGTATTCAAAATTCCTGGCGGGTGTGCCTATTTGGATAATCAGAGGCTGCCAGGGTATGTGGGAAAACAAGTATCTGGCATTTTAAATTTTGAATAGTGGAAGATAGGCTCTGTCTTGCATCAAAACTCATGAAGTTGAGTTCTCCGCTCACAGGCAAGGGCTTCACGTGCTTGGAAGCCAACAAAATGACAAAGGTCTGCTATACATTGTATAGCCTACAATGTGTTATTTGTTTTATGCATTAATCCACTGGTCCTCAACCTAATAACCCAAAGGACACTGGGTTCTTCCAAATTATTTTTAAACCTTTAGAGCCTGCTACCACTTGTCCCTTAGTAAACAGTAGGAGATAAAATCAATGAACAAGTAGCAAGCAAATTAATAGGAAAACTTGAACATATATGGGTATTTATTATTTTCGGAGGTATGGAGATCAGTATAAGTATAAAATAGGCATATTTCTTGATAGTAAAAATGTCCTGAGTTTCTGTGATGGATGTTATATATCAATATTTTATGTCAGCAGTGTCCAGTAGAAGTATAATGTGGGCTGAATATGCAGTCCATATATGTAATTTTAAATTGCATTAAAAAAGTAAAAAGAAACAGACATTTAATTTTAATAATATATATTTAACCCAGTATATTCAAACCAGTATATATATAATCCAGTATATATATCATTTCGACATTTAATCAATGTAAATATTTAAGGGGTAGTTTACATTCTTTTTTTCATACTAAGTCTTCAAAATCTAGTGTATATTTTATACTTAGAACACAACTCAATTCAGGCTAGCCACATATAAAGTGCTTAGTAGCCACATGTAGCCAAATGGCTCCCATATTGAACACCACAGTTCTGTGGCATAGTGTAAAATGCCATATGACTTTCAAGTACTGCCAGCTCAACATACTTATGTTGAAGTGATTGAGACACCTTATGAAAACTGAATGGGTGTTTAAAAAAACGCGGTCTAAAAGTAGTGACAGAGTTCTTGGTTATTCATTCTATTCCAATTCAAAGCAGTTTTACTTGATTTTGCAGTGTTTTGCAATTTTTTTTATGGTTGAGAGAGAAGTGTGAAATGGGAAAGAGAAACCTAATTTTTTTCATTAGGCTTTGTTTTTGTTTATTATTTTTTATTTTCTGAAGATTTAAATGTGAGAGACTGGGGATTCCAGGTGCATTTTAAGGCATAGAAAGGCAGCATGCTGTAGTTCAGAGTGTACATGTGAATAATCAAATTAATCACATTTTATTCCATTTAATGTGTGTTTCACTACTAGGCTTTAGTATCTGAAGTTTGGAAAATAAAAAAATAATAGTGACTGACTCTGTGCTTGAGATTTTATCATATATGATTTCTTTTCCCTAGATAATTCATGTTGATAGTAAGTTTTATGTTCTAATTATTTTTATTCTTGCAGGCTGCTGAATCAGGAATAATAAAAGTTAAAACAATAGCTGCACGAAACACCGAAATTTTGGCAGGTAATTTTTTTGCATTAAAAATTCAACAATTAATGAAAATTTGACTAATAGTAAAAGTAGAATCTTAAAACCCATAAGTTTTTTTATAGCATCTCTTTCTTATGCCCCAACATGCTATCCATAATGATAAAGAACATGTGAAAGTCCCTAATTTATCAACTAATTGGGTTTCCCAGAGATGAATGCTGTACGATTCTCTGAAATCAGAAAACTTAAAACTACTAACTCCTTGAAGGAAAGGATCTTGCTTACTCATCATTGTATTCTCCTCCACCTCTTAACAATCACCTAAGATACATCTTACCCATAAGAGACATTCGATTAATATTTGTTGAATTGAATGGAAGATTGGTTCTCAGACCACCTTCCAAGACCTATTTTATCTTTAATACAATATAAGAAGGTCATAATATAGCATTAAAAATTTAGTAGTACTATATGAGTTTTGAGTCCTGAGACTAAGACAACATGGTCATGAAGAAACAATGGGAATGGGGCGGAGAAAAGTGTTTTCTTAACATTCTTCTGATTGACCCTGCTTTTCAGGGAGGAATTTTCAAGAGTTTCTCTCTGGCACCCTTTTGATACTCAGTCTGCTTCTTCCTTTTCCTTGGTGCCTTTCTCTTCTTGCCTCAGTAATGAACATGGAAAAGAAGGAAACTGGCATTTTTTGAGAATCTGTTACATGTGAGGCATTTGGGCCACTCTTTCTTATATGACAACCTTGTGGGGAAATATTCTTATTTAATAGTAGAGCAAATTGAGATGCAAAGAGATTTAAGTTACTGGCCTAAGGTCACATGGTAAGTGGTGGAATCAGATTCAAATCCTGGGCTGTTCAGAGCCCATGTTCTTCCTGCTGCAGTGTGCTGCCACGGTATCGTGAGGTTTTGACACTAGCTACTCCCTCCCAAGTGTTTATATTTAACCATTGCTTACTTCGCTGATCCTTCAATCTGCATTTCCAATTCCAGTAGTGCTATTGGTCTCAGCTAGTTACAGGAGAAAAGCAGTCCTATTAAGTTAATTTACACAAAGTCCAAATAGTAAAGAATCTCTTTAACTCTCTTAAGTCTCTTTACATTTTTAAAAGAAGAATACCAGTAAATCCCTAAATGGTGGAATTTCAAAGAGAATTACAAAATGTAATGAAGACTTTGGGGGCAGTTTAGGGGTGACAGGTGAGAGTGGATTTCACTTGTCAGCTTAGGGTTAGCCCTGTTAAGTTGCATCTGTTTTTCACAGCTTCTCTGATTTTGAACATTCTGACAAAACACCAAAGAGTTTTATAACATTATTCACAGCATTGGATAATGCTCTGTGTGCATGTTGAGAAAAGGGGTATAGTGAAGTGGTGGGTAAAGGCACAGGTATGTATGGTTGGATTGGGAGGATGGGCAAGTGGGTTTGGGAGATGCATGTTGGGTTGATTAGCTACCATGAGGAAATTAATGTTTCAAGATAAATTATGGGCCTGGGTATTTTTAAGTTGGAGACATCATAGGCCGATCATATTAGAATATCATTACAAATATTTACTTTTGCTACTGTCATTGCTGATATCATGGTAAGTCCTTAATCTCCAATAATAGAAATTTTCATAAAGTCTGTAGTTGATAGAAGAATTTTTAAAAAGACTGATTTCTTCAGAGAATCACTGTCTGTTACAGAGTTCTGTACCAAGTAAAGTGTCTAATTCATATTAAGGACAAGTAAGAAAAATTTTGTCTCAGTATGAGTTTAATATATAAGCTGGCTATTAATTTCATTTTAATTCAGTTAGCTTTATGTAAATCAAGTTAGAACAAATCTTTATGCACATGCAGTTAATAGTTCATGCTTTAATATCCATAGCATCCAACCATGTACTTGAGGAGCTATATTAGCATTTAAACTTTTTTCTAGTATTTTAACCAAGTATTTATAGCAATCGATAAGTAAAAATTTATAGATTTTAGACCATTGTCATCTTGAAAAATCAGAGGCTCCTAAGGAAAAGGAAAGAGTTTAAATTAGTCAATATGTCATTTCTAAAGTACTTAATTCAAGGTATAGTTAACACTGAGAAAAATTTTTAGTTAACTTTTTTATTTCCTGAGAAGTGTTTACTTCTCTGTAGTTCTAAAGACTATAGGTTACTACTTCTGTGCTGTAATGGATGTTAAAGATATCAAACAATTGAGGAGTCTCAAATGGAATGAGATACTGAATTCTCAGATATCTCTGCATATTCAGAAAATATAAAAGGTTGCTATAAAAATCAGAACCCTTAATTAGGATCGACTAATCTGATTAAGCAGTACTTAGCATAGATTTTAACCAACTTTAGTTTTCTTAGATTTATTTTCCAAGGAAAGTTTATTTACATTGAAGAATAAGTCTTTGCTTTACATCTCCCCTTCTTTTAAGCATCCTCCTTTAATGTTTATTTTTCTTTGTTTTCACTGCTGTCATGAATGCTGACATAAGTGGGAATGCTATGCCAGGTAATGTCAGCATCGATGCAAATATACAGATCATTATCTCAACATTGCCTTTTTCTTTAAAGATAAAACTGCAAATGAGAGATAGCAAGCAACATAAAGTTTTTCATTTAGAAGGCCAGGTGCCTTAATCTTACATTTGACTGCCATATATTACAAATTGTTTTTATTATCCCAGCTTACAGTAAATATACTTGAAATTGACTGAGAAGGCTTGTGTTACACAAAAATTACATAAACAGAGAATCTGCTATTTTAATAAATATTTGAAACAAGGAGCTCAATGAAGTTGTGATATTTTAAAATTGTATATTTAACCCCTAACTGAAAACCATAACAGTTACATCCACCTATGACTGCTTTCATCTACTGTCAGTATGCATAGAGAATTTTTACATAGATAATCATTAGGTATGATTTGTGTTCTTCTTTCCTCACAGTTTCCCTCATCCTTTTCATATCTACATAGTCTTATTACTAAAAAGTCTTTAATTTAAGTAGCAGTGAGTAAATATACTTTGGAATTTTTTTTCTGACATTAAAAGGTAATTTATTTGTTGATTTTTTTCAGTATATTATAT
The DNA here is from genome assembly GCF_028021215.1 of Eschrichtius robustus. Lineage (NCBI taxonomy): Eukaryota > Metazoa > Chordata > Mammalia > Artiodactyla > Eschrichtiidae > Eschrichtius > Eschrichtius robustus. The sequence goes on from NC_090836.1 coordinate 52,094,797, forward strand.
TTTATCAGTACATATACCTGTGATATTTTGCAAACATCTATAGAATATATCATATAACATATTCTTAATAAAGAAATAATTATGTAAGAATCACTAGGGGAGATAAAAAGGTGGGTAATATTATTCACCTGCAATCTATATGTTAATACAAGAAATATATTTGAAAAGTATGTTTGTGCCATTCGTTCTGTTTAGCTTACCTGCTCCTCCATCTACTTTTTGGAGTTCTTTGCCAGAAATTTTCCCTTCCAGGTGACATACTTCCTGAGGTCAGGATCAATGTCTTATTCTCCCTTATATTGCTAGTAGTTAGCACATTACATGGGAAATAAATAGTAAGCCCTCCTTAAATGTAGGCTAATAAGTGAGTCACTCCAAAATGCAAGTAAGTCTCTGAGTTCTGCCTCTAGTATATTTTTCTACCTTTCTTTAACTTTTCATGTTATGATTATTTGAGTACATGAATTTTGTCATATTTAGTTCATGTCAGCCAGTTAATAGAGTAATGAAGGAGACAGACCCTAAACAGAGAATTCTGAGGCTGTATGGTAAATGCCAAGATGGAAGTATAGACAGGCTTGCTACAAGAACATTGGGAAGGCTCCTAACCCAGCCTGGGAATCTGAAGCTGAGTCTTGATGCTTGAAAAGGAGTTAGCCAGGCAAATAAGGTGTAGAAGCTATAATTAAGGCAAGTTACTTAAATACATGAGGTATAAAACAGTTCAGTCTATTTGGATACACTATCCAACTATTGCCATTGTGTAACTTCCTGAGCAGCTTGATGGAAGGAGTTTGAATCAGGAAGGTGACACATTCATATTAATATTTTTATACTCTGTACATTACTCTGACAGCAGTGTGAAAGTTGTATTTCAATGTATCATCAGTAAGACAGAGGTCTGTTGGTAGACTATTCCTATAATCCGGGATAGAAGATACAGGGGGCTGTACTTAATGCCTTGCTCACAAACTGACGTAATGGGTCAGAGAGATTTCTCTGCCATATAATGTGTTCTTATTTATTGTTTTCCCCCCTTTTAAAAAAAAGTTAAACAGTTTTAATTTGTATCCTGCCTTTTATAATATTATATCATATATACTTTTTTTTGATGCCATCTTTTCTAATTTTTTAAATTGTTCCATATTTCATCAAGTGATTGTAGTTTATTTAACAATTCCTTTATGTTAGGCATGTTTCAATATTTAGAATTATTTCTTTAATGTACATTTCTAGAAATTATTAAATTAAAGGGCATGAACATGTTCTTAGAATTTGTCATCATACCACTTTCTGAAAAGATAAAAGTTTATGCCTTTACTGACAATATGTGAGTATATTTTTATAGCATCCTTGCCAGATTATTATTTTAAAAAATCTTTTTGGTAATTGAACAAGCAATGGCTTCTCATTTTAATTGACATTTCTTTTTAATGTTGAACATTTTTCTCTGAATTATTAAATTATTTTATTTTTACTTTTTTTGGAGTTTTTGTGTTTTCTTTATCAAATTGAGCTATTTATATAGCAAAAATATTAACTTCTCATCATGTTTATATCATATTTTCTGCATCATTTACCTTTTAATTTTTTATCTAGATGCTTTTAATTTTTACATAATTTAACTAATTTTTCTGATTTGTTGCTCTGCATTTAGGCAGTCCTTCTCCTTCCACGTAGTTGATAATCATTTTCATTGTCTTCTAGTTTTTCTATGGTTTGATTTTTTTCTTAACAATATATGGGGTGACATGAGGACCTAGATTTTTTTTCTTTTGCAAAATTACTAACCAATTGTACCAACATCATTCTTCCTTTTCCTGTAATGTACTTTTAAGATGAAGCTGCTCATACTTTTATTTGTCCTCATATTGAATCATTTAAAATATTTTCAGACATTTTGAACCATTAAAATTTTTTTAATGTTAGAAATATCAGTCTTTCCCATAACTAGATTTTAAGGGTTTTGAGGGTAGCAATCATGTCTGCATCACATTTTCTTTCTTTCACAAGAATTATAATTTGTTATTTAATGACTGTTAAAATTTATAATAAAACTTTTATTAACCCCTATTAGTGTGATTCATAGTGGGGTATCCTAGTTTAATTCTTTTTTTCCAGGATAAAAACTGCAATTTTGCAGTGAAACTGCTCAGAGCAAGGAAACCCCTAGGATATGGGGACCTGCTGGACCTCTTTCAGGTGTGTGAAAGTGCATCATTTGATCTCACAGTTATAAAATTTGGAAATAAAATATATTTATCAAACACACAGTGTTATTCTGTTAAAGGAGTTGTGCTTCTTAAGGGACTTAGGTAGAAAATAAACTTTTTCTTTTCTCCCCATCCCCCGCCCACCCGCCAAGTTTTGATTAAAAAGAGTTGACCTTTTCCTCTTTTTTCCATGGAATGATTTTTTAAAAAATGGTTAAGGCAAGATGTCTTTATAATGCTGCACAGCCTTTTCCTCAATGTGGTTTCTAAACTCTAAACCCGTGGGAAGCTTTTTATGTAAAGCCACCCTTAAATGCATGTAATTAAAATTATTGTTTATAAAGAGAAAGCAGCAATTGCTCAATTAGAAGAGTAGAATTAATTTCTGCTTCTTAGGACCATTATGACATTTAACAGAAGAGAAAAATAATTAGAAACTTTTAAAAAATGATCTTTGTATTACTTCATTGTGATCTAGATATGGTAGATATGTTTCCGTTTTTCACATTATGTTTCAAAAAATACAGTAGATCAATAGGTTTTATTTTTTGGTTGTTCTTGATCATCTATTCTGGATAACAGAAATTTCCTTTGACCATTATATTCTCATATAAACTGGGAGAAAAAAAAGTAGGAAGGGTACCTTTGACTTACATTAAAATAGAGTTAAAAATTACTTTTATTATTAGCTTAACTCAGCTTGATAGATCTGGATAACTGTGACTGACATGTATACAATATTTCAGTGTAACTCACCTTATTTTATTCATTCTAAGATACACAGTTTTTTCACGTGTTAATATTCCCCAAATTGGTATGCACTTTACAATTAATGGCATCTTAGAATCACTGTGGGCCAGGTAGTGTTGTAGTTGTCTTTTTCAGTGCATGTGTGAACTTGTTCATACTATCACATCAGTTGAGTTAACGTGCATTGTTGGTATTGCGTAAGTTTCATTGCTATTTGAAATGTCACCCTAGTTGTTGTGCAAAAACTTCCTGTTAACATCTTATGGTAAGGTCAAAAAAAGCACTACCATCAAAGCGTGCAGAATGGGTGTCATTGGCTTAGAAGAATATCTCAGAGACAATAGTGAAGTACTCTCCAGCAATGAGGCATCCCAAACAAACAATCCAATTAAAAATTGGACAGAAGATCTAAATAGACATTTTTTACAAAGAAGATATACAGATGGCCAACAGGTACATGAAAAGATGCTCAACATCATTAATCATCAGGGATATGCAAATCAAAACCACAATGAGGATATCACCTTACGCCTGTTAGAATGGCTATTATCAAAAAGATAAGAAATAACAATGGCCTTCTTGGCCTAGAGTATGAAATTGTGAGGAAAAAGTATAAGTGATTAGAATGCATCGTATCATAGTTTAATTGGCAAAGGTAATTGGCACTGATTTTCTTTCTGGCGATATGGGTGTGTCTTAAAATCATTGTCATCAGAGCCTCTATGAAAGTACATTGTTTTTTCTTCATTCATCTGAAGACTTCAGGCAATTTGTTTCTCTTAGACACTTTTGGCTCTTTTAATTTCCATTTGCATCAAATGCTGTTTACCTTAAAGAGTGGCAGCATAATGTTGTGGGAAGAATAGTGAACCAGGGATTAGAAGACATTTTCAGTTTCTGGTTTTACCACCTACTTATTGTGTTACTTGGTCCAAATCATACCCTGTAAACTCTATATGAGTATTGTGATACTCAAATGAGAAACACATGTTAATGTAATAAAAATTATAAGTGCCACTTGTTAGTATTGAAAACTTATATTTGCCTGAACAAGATTTAATAATTTGGAATGTTCTGCAGAGTTAGGGATGGCCTCATACTTCAGTGATTCTGGCAGAATTGAATATAGCAGGATATTTACTGCTTCAGAATAGTATTTTTTGAGCTTTATTGTCATCTTTTAATCACTCATGTAAATGTTTTGTGACATTGTTATGGAAATTTTATGTCTCTGGTTTTGATTCAAAACCTTTATGCACAAGAAAACAAGGAAATAAGGCAAGGGAGCTTTTTTGAAAACACTGTTCTTTGCCAGTCATATTTGCCTTCTCTTAGCTGTGCTAAATCAGTGATTTGTACTGGCATACTGAGGGACTTTGCAGAGCATGCTGTAGTAAATAGTAGTCTTTATTTGCCATACCATACAGGGAGCTTTGGGAGAAGAAAGAAGGGGATTTAAGTGATAAAATTAATGTTAACACTAGTTTTACACTTTTAAAGGTGATTCTGGATGACTTTCTCACAATTTCTTTTGAAAAACATGTTAAAACTCAGATTTCTGTGTCTTTATTACAATTCTTAACTTCAAAAAATAATTGATGGATGTAGTACATTTGAAAACAAATACCAAACACGTAAGTTTAAAGTTCTCTTGACTTGGAATCTTATGTTATTTATTCAAATTCCCTGAGGATGACAAACCTGTCTTGTTCATCTTTGTGTAGCCATTCAGTAAGTGTGTATTGATTGAATTTCATTTTGTAAATTTAATAATGTATAATTCAGTTTGTGCATTTTCTAATCTTTTACATTTTTGTTGCCATTTTAAAACTTCTGAAAGTATTGGCTTGGTAGAAGGAGTTATTTTAAGATTTGGAATTACAGCATGTGCATCCAATTAGTTTAAAGCAATATTTCAGTAATAAGAGGAGTAATGTTATTGTTTTTAATGAGTTTACTTCTTGAAGAAGAAATTAGAGCCAATGAATTCAAGGCATATAATAAAATTGTAGGGAGTTTCTGAATATTCATTCAGAAATGTGGTGGGGTTGATGTATATACTATTTTTAATTACTTTTCTGCTCTAGAATATGAATTCTTATTCCTGTTTTTCCTTCTGCACTATTGAAGAAATAGAGTCTTTCTCTGAGGCAGGATAGAACTTCTGAGAAATTGCCATTAAAGAGTTTATAGAAGAAGATGGAGGAGAACCAAAGGAGTGTCAGGAGAAAGGCATGGGAGAGCTGAACTTAAGGGGGAGTAGTTCAGATACAAAGTCTGTAGTATTTATGTGAAGTATTTTAACTCTTACTGCTTGATTTTTATTTTGGTATTAATTTTACATTAGTGATTTTTTATTAAGATTGTCATTACTGGTTGTAATTATATAAAAATGTTCTTATTTATGAATTATATTTAAAATTTTATTTTATATGTGTTCCAAATAAAGCATTGAAAGAGAACAGCTCAGAGGTTGTTCAGCCTTTTCTAATGGGTTGTGGAACCAAGGAACCGAAGATCACTCAGCTATGTTTAGCCGCCATTCAGAGGCTCATGTCCCATGAAGTTGTGTCTGAGGTAATGTGAAGATTTTATCTGAACTGTGCACTTACAAATCAAATCATGAGTTTTCATAAGGAGAGAATAAAACATACCTGATATTTTAATGTACAACAGTGCTTGAAGGACATTGGCTTAATTTTAAAAGGTTACCAAATTGTCTCATTATTAAATGCTCAGAATAAAGAATGAAGTACATTTTGTCAAGTCATTTGTAATCTAAGAATTTGTAGTTCACTAATATAGATGAAATCTTAAGAACCAAGCATGTTTTCAATATCACTGACAGAGAATATTATTCATAAATTATTTTTTAAAAGGTAGGAGAGAAAATCATGACTGTTTGCTAGATTATCTGAAGTGATAATTTGTTGTTTGTTAACTTAAGTGTATTGTTTGTATCTGACCTTATGACGGTAAAATAAGGAAAAACATTTCATCACTATGAATCTGCATCACTTTTCTTATTTAGGGACCCAAACACCTATATTTTATTTGTTGACAATAATTAAAATAATTATTTTACAGACTGCAGCTGGAAATATAATTAACATGCTTTGGCAGCTAATGGAAAATAGTCTTGAAGAACTTAAGCTGCTTCAAACAGTTCTTGTTCTTTTAACAACCAATACAGTAGTTCATGACGAGGCACTCTCAAAGGTAGGAAGCCTGTTTGTCAAAGTTCGTAAGTGCTTTGAGACAGTATTTGAATAAGCTGACTGAAAGAGAAAAGCCTGGTGCTGTTTGAACAGCACCTTTCCTGTAGCTATTGCGATAATGCACATTGCATGTTAAAAGCCATCGGTGCTTTGTTTTTCACAGGTTAGAAGTGAAATCAGGTTAGGGTGATGAAGCAGAGCCCCTTGGATATAGCTGACAGGCTTAGTTATGAATAGGATGTGGAAAAAGAAAAGTAGCAGAAGAAAAGGAATAGAGAAAGAGGAAAAGAAAAAAAAATGTGTTTTGAGGTATCAGTGTTCTCCACAGTTACTTGGGGTATTCCTGATAGCTCTCCCTTTCCCCCTTTTAAAAATAATTTCACATATATATATGTTATGTAAGCCAGATAGTTTAAATCTGTCCCTTAAGTATCTGGAAGAATGTCCTTTTGGCATTGATACATTGATACTAGGTAAGGCTGCATGTATGATAGCTATTTCTCATTCCTTTCTTATTCCCACCCTCTTTAGGAACATATAACAGCTGTTCTATTATTTGTTTCACTCTTTAAAAAGTTTTTTAAAATTAAGAAATATTTCTAAAGAACAGACAGTACAGCGACTAATATAAAAAAGTCTTTACTTAATGGTTTACTATTTAGGGAAATTGTTGGAGTTTCAGTAATAGTTGTATTATAATTTGTATGCCTTTAAGAATGGTTGACTTGTAAAGTAGCAAAGTATACCATCACAGTATACTGTATAGAGACTATATCTCTTTTCTAGTTATTCATTTGATGTTCTTACGATATAATGAGATTTTACTTAATTGCAAATAGCTTATTCTTTTACCCCATACCTGCTTTATAAAATATTTAATGTATTTTTATATATATGTTTGTTCTATGTAGTTCCTATTGGTTTCTAGCTATCAAATTATTGTTCTGATACATATATTTAAAATTTTATAAAAGGTTATCATTTGACCTACCCAAGCAATAAGAACTGATTATAGTTTTATAAATAAATATAGGATTTATTTTGGTTAATTTGGAAATATAATATTTGGGGATGAAAAATGAAGTACAAAGAAATAATACAAAATTGGGTAATAGGAAAGCTTCTCTATAACATGTACTTTTCTTTTATGTTGAAATTTTAAAAGTGTTAGTGGTATCAAAGGCTTGTTTTCTTTTAAATGTTTAATATAATTAATATGATAAGGCATAGCATTTAAAAATACCATTATTATGTTTTCCTCCAAGAATGGCTTCTTTTAAAACTGTAAAACTTTTAGAAGAACACATAGGAGAAAATTTTTGTGACCTTGGGGTAGGTAGAGACTTCTTAGGTAGGGCACAAATCCATGAACCATAAAAGAAGCCACAGAATGGGGGGAAATATTCACAAATACCTGACAAAGGACTTTTATCTAGAATTTATTAAAAACACTCTTACAACTCATTTATAAGACAACCCAATAAAAAATGGACAAATGATTTCAACAGACACTTTACAAAATAATCTATTCAACTGACTAATGAATACATGGAAAGTGCCTCAGAATCTTTAGTTATCAGGGAAAAGCAAATTAAAACCACAAGGAGATATTATTACACACCCATTAGAATAGTTAAGATTTAAAAAGACTGACCATATCAAGTGTTGTTGAGAATATGGAATAATTTTGAACTCACACATACTGCTGGCAGGAATATGAAATTGTAAAGCAACTTTGGAAAACAGTTTCTTTAAAATTTTAACTTATACTTACTATGTGATCTGTCCATTTCACTCTTAGGTGTTTACTTACCCAGGTAAATGAAAATACATGTCCTCATTGAGATTTGTATGTGGATGTTCACAGCAGCTTTATGTACAGTAGCCAAAAACTGAAACAACCCAGATGTCTATCAGGAGGTGAATGGATAATTAGAATGTGGTATACTCATACCATGGAATAAAAAAGTACAAATTACTGTTACAAAGAAAAACGTGGATGAATTTCACAAATATTACAAGTGAAAGAAACCAGACAGAAAAGAGCACATACTGAATGATTCTATTTGTATAGAAAATACCAGCTAATCTATAGTGATAAAAGCAGATTGGTGGTTACCTGGGGCCAAGGGTGGAGGAAAAAATGGACTGCAAGAGCACAAGGAAACTTTTAGGATGGTGGAAATGTCTTATACTTGATTGTGGCAGTAGTTCCATAGGTGAATATAACTGTCAGAACTCATAAAATTATATACTTTAAAGGGATACAGTTATTGTATATAAATTATACCTTAATAAAGTTGATTTTAAAAGAAAAAATGATTCATTTATATGCTTAACAAATTTATATAGTATTTCTCCAAGTGATTTAGTGATACAACAAAGTTTGAGTACTTGCTATTTGCAAAAAAAAAAGTCGTTCTGGGAAAATAAAAGCACAACACATTATTATGTACATGTTAAAAGAACCAGATTGTGAAAGGAGTATTTCACATTACCTTGGTTAATCTTATGTGTCTATGTATTTACTGAGAGTTTGAATTATTTCAAAATCCTGAGCTTTTTGTAGTTTTATTATATAAAAGAGTGAGACTTTTAGTGTAGGTGATTGAAGCAGTGAAACAAATTATTTAATTTTGGGTTACATCAGATAAAATAAAGATAATAACCATGTTCCTCAATCTTATTTCACACTAAATGGAAATTGTTTTTTTAGGCAATTGTTCTTTGTTTTCGACTACACTTCACAAAAGATAATATTACAAATAATACAGCTGCTGCTACAGTGCGACAAGTTGTTACTGTTGTTTTTGAGAGGATGGTTGCTGAAGATGAACGACACAGAGGTAAAGTGAAAAAAGTTGTTTCCTTTTGACAGTGGGTGGCTCTAACATACATGCTTTTCTCTTTTATTGTCAGCCATTCCCCTATGAACTTAGGCTACCTAAAAATTAGAATACTTTAAAAAGTATGTTTATTTTAACTTCATTATTATTGATAATGGCAATTCAAAAGATAAATCCCCCATAATTTTATCACCCTAAGAAGTGGACTCTATTTTCCATGTTTATTTCTAACATATTCATAATTTCATATTGAAGATGATAATTTCACATTTCACACCAGGTGTTGCATTGTAAGTATTTTTAGCCAAACATTACATTGTATGAATTTTTCATGTTATTTTTTTATTTTTGTAATTGAAATTTTAATGGTTGCATTATATTTTGTGTCTATTCTATAATTTAATGAACTGCTTATGTTCAATAGTTTAGTATTATTTTGAGTGTCTTCCTACATATATATTTCCATCTGAATTATTTCTTTAGGGTAAAGTCCCAAGAGTGAGCTTCCCTCATGTGAATCTTTGTCTCTGCCAGTTAACATGTATTAATCAAGAATATTTATATTATGTAAAGTTTAATATTTTCATATTTTCATCAAGTACTTGTAATTTTTAGCATCTTTTTCTTTGTGATTTACAACATTTCCTAAAAACTTAGAAACATGTCCTGTCACAGAGCTTACAGATACTATGTTTCTGTTATAATTTTTATAATTTGATAACTTTTAACATTTTTTTCATTTGTTACCCTTACTGGATGAAAAGTAAATTTTTTCCCGTGATCAGTTGAAAAGATCGTAAGGTGCTACCAAGAGCAACCTCTCTGTTTTATGGAGTCAAGAAACAAAAGATTAAACTTTTTTTTCCCTTTAGATAGTTTTTTCTTTCCCCTTAAACTCTTCATATTAGCAATCTTTCATATCATTTGGTGTTTTTTTGGTAATACTGGTAAAAAACGGCAATACTAGTAAGTAATGATAATGCTGCCTACTCTAATAGTTGCTTCACTTTTCCTGAAATTAACCGTTGGTCAGATTTTTCACATTCAGTTTCAGACATTTAATCTGTTGGTTTATTAGAATATTCCCACTGACTTTGGTCTCACTTTTCCTAGGGGAAATGCAGGTGGAATTCTAGCAGTTTGGAATATTAAGGAATTAAACTTAAGGGATAAAAGAGGGCAGTTCTCCAGTTTGAATGTCTTGTATATTCATAATCTCAATATAAGTTCTGGATTGGTAGTTTTGGCTGTGTGTCTCTAAAGACTAATATCTCATTTAATACTTTCTAATAAGGTAGAAAATACTTAGAACCTCTTTCTTTTCAAGTAGTCACTGAATCAACATTTATTCAAAACAGGCTGTCATAACTTACAGGGAATGATATCTTCTTAGTATTCAAAGAAATTGGGAAGCCCCATTCTAGTTGACTCTTAGCTAGTCAATACCTGTGACTGACATAGTACTTGTGGCAGATCAAGCAGCTAATTCTTTTGAAGATGGAGAGATGATAGAGAAATTAACCATGTGATAAATATTTATATGTTTGATATTTAATGGTACATTCAAAGATCATGTGGATTTTAAATCCATGAAATAAAGAGACTGGAGAAGGGGGTACTGAGAAAATCAAATGTATGTGTAAAGATACTAAGTTTATTAAAATGAATGTAAGATAGTGAAGAGTGATTTTTATGGCATTTTGTATAAAAATGGGATTCCCAATTTTTCTTTCCATTTTGGAGGCATGGTTCTGAAGTTATTAAGTTTATAATTCTATAAATAAGTATTTATTTTAAACATACCTTTTAGACAGTATATATGATTTATTAAAGGTCATTATGAACTCCTAAAACCCCTCTAATTTTGATTGCAGATGTTGTAGAACAACCAGTACTAGTCCAAGGAAATAGTAACAGAAGATCTGTCAGTACCCTCAAACCTTGTGCTAAAGATGCATATATGCTTTTCCAGGTATTTCAGTTGATAAGAATAATTTTTATTATACAATATAGTTTTGTATGAATTTTTGATTTTGGAATTTTATATCTGATTCAGTTTTTTAAGCATCATTTTTTTTTAATTGTCCAATTTTAAAGTGTCAATAGAGGTACAGGTTTCCCCCACTATCTGACAGTAGCACATTTCTGTGAAACCTTTCATAAGCCAAAATGGCCTAAAGTGAAAAAGCAATTACCTTAGTACACAATTACCTAACGAATGCACAAAATAGATCGAGATAAAGCACAGATCCTCACACAGTTCAAAGCTATGGCAGCTTGATGCTGAAATGCTGAGTGTGGTTCCCGGGGAAAGAGCTTGGCGGTACCACTCGTGCTGCCTGGGGTGTGTGCTGCCTCTACTATGGGCTCGCGGCAAAGCAAGTGCTGACACGATTTTCACTTTTGCCTTTTTTTTTTTCCTGAAAAAGTGAAAATCCTCTTCAGATCTCTTCTGGTTAGAGAAAACAGGTGCTAACGTAGGTCTTCTGTAAAAGCTAAGTGGTAAAGCGAACTTTTGAAAAGCCCGTGATACCTGTATTTAAAAAAAATTCTAAAACATTAAAGAGCATCTATAGCTAATTAACACGATAAAATGTTATGTTTCACTTTAAGGAAATAAAATGAATTAAACCCTGAACTAGATATATTAGGGATGACTAGTCATATAAAATACTTCCTTTAATAGGAAAATTAAAGTACTAAACTTCTGTTCTACCTAATGTAATTTGATATGCAAATACCTGATTTTTACATTACTTGTCATGAATAAAATAAGATTAACCTGCACTGAAAATTTTATTAATTTTGATTAAAAGGTTAAGTGGTTTTTCATTAAAACCATGTTAGAATAACCATTTATCTGTGCAGTTTATATATTTAGTTTACTTATGTAATCAACTATACAATTAATCAAAATTTGAATTACCAGTACTTAGTTTCTAAGGAGTAAAACCTATTATTTAAGAAGAGATACTTTAAAAAAAATTTTATGAACTATAAAATGAAAGGACATTTCATTCCAGCATGTGAAATATTTTATTTATTTTTTATTCATTGTTTGATTTATTTTCCCAGGACCTTTGTCAGTTGGTTAATGCTGATGCCCCTTACTGGCTAGTAGGCATGACAGAAATGACCCGAACATTTGGCCTCGAATTACTTGAGTCAGTCTTGAATGATTTTCCACAAGTCTTTTTACAAGTAAGCCATTTGTAGTATCTTGCAACAAAATTAATCTTTAATTTTTTCACAGATATTTTTCAAGAGAGTTAACGTATTTTTCCCCCACATTAAAAGATGCAAAAAATTATAACCTCAGACTTTAGACATATAATAATTTGGTGATATCTTAACTTTTGTTGTGCCCAAGCAGTTTGAAATTTTAACATTAGAAGGAATTCCTAGAGTGTCTAGTCAAGCACTTCCCAATCTAAGGGTGTGCAGAGGAATGTGGTACGTGAGCTATTTTTATAATATTTGAAAGCCTTAAAAAATTGTTACTAATTTTTTTACTTGTTTATATACTGCTTTGTGCTTTAACATAATTTAAATGGAAAAAAGAAGTCGTCAGTGCTTAATAAATTTAATGTGCTATACAGAATATTTCAAAACAGAAGGTTAATAGGGGAAAAAGTGAGAAAGAATTCAAACTTTTCATTTTATTTGTAAGAAGCTAAAGTCCAAAAGTGATTCAGTGATTTACATGGGGTTCTTTAGTTATTAGCAGATCTTGAACAAAAATTTAGAACTTTTAACTACTACTCTAGCTCCTTTCCCTACCATGCTGCCCCTCCCTAAGTCATCTATTTTATCCTTGCTCTTACCTACAAAATGTGTGAATCAAGTGCAAAAAAAGTAGAAGGTCCTTTAGTCCAAGAGTTGGGACTGAAACTTTTACTACATGGTTCATAATTTTTGGTCCATGTTAGACAACTGTTCAGTGCTTTCAATGATAATGAACAATATTAACTGATGATTCCCTTTCTTGTATTAGTATAGGATAAGTTTAGATACAACTCGACTAATCATCTTGTATAAACTGATAGTTGTAACAGCTACCACTTTGGACTGCCTACTCCATGCTATGACTTTGCTAAATTCCTTATATATCATACTCTCTTTAAGCTGCACAAATGCCTGAGAAGTACCAATTATTCCTACTTTACACAGGAGGAAGCTAAGACTTTGAGAGGGTTAAATAATTTGTCTAAGGTTTCATAGTTTGTAAGTGCCCTCACCCTTTAGCCACACTGTCATTCTTGTTGTTCCTAAATGACCCAGGTAGACTCCTGCTCCTAGGCCTTTGTACTTCCTGCTTCCTGAACCCGGAATGCTTTCCTCCCATATGGCTTGTTCTCTTACTCTTTTGAGGTCTTTACTCAATGGTCAACCTACCAGATAAACCTTCCCCACCACTGTGTAAAATGGCAGCTTTTTTTCATGGCAGCACCCTTGTCTTTCTTACTCCTTGTTATTTTTCTTTATATCACTTATTTCCTCCTGACATATGTATTTGTACATTAGTTGATCTTCTCACTTCCCCTACAGGAAAGTAAGCTCTATGAGGCAGGGACTTAGTTCACTGTTGTATAGGTGCCTATAGTGGTGCCTGGCATATGACAGGTGTTCAATAAATATTTAAATGAATGAGTGAATGAATTTGCAAATGAATTTGAATTTGATGAGATCGGGCGCATTCAGGGTGGTATGGCCATAGACAATGAATTTGAATTTGAAATGTCTATAGTTTGGATTATGTTTTTTAATTTTGTAGGAAAAGATTTGAAAAAATGTTTCCAGATTTATTGTGCCCATAATAAATCTATTCTACTTTATTCTTCCTGCTATAATGCAGAGGAAAAAAAAGAATTATTCTGTGTAAGATCCTAAAATTTATACCTACAAAGTTTTCTTCAAGAGATAAATATTTGCTTTCATTCACTCATTATTCACTCATCCAATCAAAGTTTACCAATTCCTTACAATATGCTAGTTCATGTGTTCAGTGCCAAGGATACAGAATTTAAGTAAGACAGGTAAAATTCCTGCCCTTATGGCACTTACCAATCTAATTGGAAGAAAAACATTAACTGAATGATAAGCCATGATGAGTGCTGTGAGGGAAAAGTATAAAAAGTGCTATGGAAATGAGTAACATAGGTACCAAACCTGGTGGAGAGTTGGTGATGAATGAAGGCTATGAAGCTTTCACCTGAAAGATAAAGAGTAGTTAGTTGGGGGTAATAGGTAGTATAGGAAAAGAATATTCCAGAGCAGTGACTCTAAGAAAGGATCTCTCTTCTCTTTTAGAAAATAAGCTCTATAAAGGCAGGGAGAAAATCGAACTTAACCTTGAATTCCTTTACCTAGTACAGTGCTCGGTACATATTAAAGAGTCAGCAAGTAAATGCTGAATAAATCATTGAAATGTGAGGAAAAAAAGCAGTCTTTTACCTTCTTCAAAATAAAATCAGTGAGTTATAGGACTAATTATACTTTATTAGTCAAAGATGACTTTTGGCCTTCTGGCTTGAGCAGCGTGTTGCTTGCTACTAAGGTGGAATACTCTATGGGCAGAACTTTTGCTGGAAAGGATAGTTTATTCAGTTTTGAACTTACTCATTTTGAGATACCTGAGTGTACACAAAATGGCAGTTTAATTTATGCATCGTGAGCTCAGAAGTAAGGTTTTGGGTTAAAGTTATAAATTTAAACTTCACTGGCATATAGTTGCTAATTGAAGATATGGGAGTGAATGAGATCACCTATGGCAATAACATATGGAAGTGAGGACCTGATATTCTGGAGCTCTAAGGAACCTCACTGTTAAAGGGTTGGGCACGAGAGGATGAGCATACAAAAGAGACTAAGAACATGAGGGCCAGAAATGTAGGAATGCATCTGAGAGACTGCGGCATAATAAAAGACAAAAGCAGAGAAAACTTCAAGATGAACCAAGTAATCAGTTATGTCAGGTGCTTCAAAGAAATTTGGTAAGACTGAAAGAGCAGTGTTTGCTTTGTCCACAGAGATCATGAGTATAATGAGAATAGTTTCAGTGGAGATGGAGTGGTTGATGGGGGTTGTGGAGGAAACCCAGTTGCAGTTAGTTGAATAGTGAGGGGGAAAAGTGAATAGATAAAACTTTTCAGAGTTGTCTGTAATATTTATGAATTAACCAGTACCTAAGGTTATTTAATAAAGTATGAAAACGGACAACTGTGCTTTTCATTTTGTGAAACTACTGTAGATTTGAGAGTAGAATTTCAAATCACTTAACTCTTAAGATCCTATTTTTTGGGGGGAAGAATTAAAAGTACATTAAAATGGATATAAAAGACTAGAAGGATATATATATTTGGAGTCAACAATGATGACTGACTAATCTCTGGGAGGTGAGATGAAGGAAAGCTTTTATTTTTATCTTTTTACTTATCTGTGTTTTCTTTCTTTCTTTTTTCTCTAGTGAAGCTGATTTTTTTCCTTGAATGAACCTGATTTTTTTTAAAAAATACATTTTACAAATTTTGTGATTCTGAACAAATAAACTGCTCTATGCCTTATTTTTCCTTTTTTTTGTAAGATTAAAGGATTAGATTGGTAGATTTTTCTTATTGTTTCTTTGTTTGCAGCTTCAATGAAATTGAGATGCTTAAAACAACAGAATAATATATATTTGAGGTTAGACATTAAATGTAGACTGGACCTTGTATTGTCAGTATAATGGGACTACTTTTGGCTAATATAGTCAAAACATTAATAGGTTAAGGGAGCTTTTCTGTATAATATGCCATAATTATAAGTAAAATTTAAGAATTCTTTGCAAGATTCCCAGACTTTAAAATGATTATGCTTGTTTGTCATTGTGTTTTTATCAGCTCATTGTGTTCTGTTCAAGCAATCTAAGTAGAAAAAAATATTAATTAGTAAATCTTCTATGCATGAATAGAATTATCTTTGCAAAATAAAATCTGAATTATATAATTTATTATACTTTATTAATCAGATTTTTTTGTCAGCTGCCTATTTGAATGCTTTATCTGTTTGAATTTGTGTAATCTGTTTTCTTTCTTTTGTTCTTTATGTTTTTAATTGCTAGTGTCCTACTAAAATTAAAATTCCTAGTAATAAACATCATTTTAATTCCAAAATTATTAAATGTTCCTTTTTAATTTAGATTCTTTTTAAAACTTCTTGAAATATTGTTTGATCTTATATTCTCAAAGAACAATACTAATTTCAGAATTGTGTGTAAAACGGTAAAATAATAAACTGTATAAACTTATAATAAAGCTAAATTATTCATACTGATTATTAAAGATTATTATTAACTGTGAGACTGTTTTATAAGCATTAAGTACAAACTAAGTTAATTCTTTTTTTTTCTTTTTTCTTTTTTAATCTTTGCAAATAGCATCAGGAATTTAGTTTTCTCCTCAAAGAAAGGGTATGTCCTCTTGTGATAAAGCTCTTTTCTCCAAATATAAAGTTCAGACAAGGTTCCGGCACTTCATCTTCTCCAGCACCAGTTGAAAAACCATATTTTCCTATCTGCATGCGTTTGCTGAGAGTAGTATCTGTTCTGATTAAGCAATTTTACAGTCTTTTGGTAAGTGCTAATTCTCATATGTGTTTGTGTGTGTAATTGCATGAAGTCTCTTCTGAGAAGATGATGTATTTAGCTTTTTCACTTCAGTTAAGCAAACTTTTTTTTTTTGAGTACCTATAGGTACTCTCTTAGGTACTCAAAAGTTCATTCTTCCCTTTCTTATGTTTATGTGGCATTTTTAATGTATGTCAGGAAGAGTCATGGCCTGTTATCAGATTTGGTGAATTCTAGCATTAGAAATCAATTTTTACTTTCAGTCTAATATTATATCTATTTTGCATAAATTTTTGGATGCAGGATATGTTGTGATATTCCAGATCATAATACTTTCAATGTAATGATTGACTCTTAAATATTTTTCAGAGAAAATGGTATATGATGGTATGTTTCTTTTTAATTTTATGTTAAGTCAAATTCAGCATTTTACCTTAATTTTAATTAACAAAAGTAATTGGTTATAGATCATCTATGAAAAGTCAATATGCTAAATGTTAGCGATAACCAACAACGTAACAAACTATTAGACCGTATAGGTAGTTTGTACTAAATTCTATGGAGACCATTTTAAAAAAAAGGTTTTTTCCATATTTATGTTATACTTGTCATAGATGTTCTTTTCATATTCCAAGTCCATTTATGTAAAATGCATTTAGAAATAGTCTTTATAAGCACTGTAGTTATAATTATTTCTGGCCACGTGAGGTATATCTGTAATATATTTAATACATTGTTTGGCAATACTGTAGGAAATCAAGTCATTTCAGAATGTGTTGCTAAAAATGAAATTAGAACACTCCCTAACACCATACACAAAAAATAAACTCCAAATGGATTAAAGACCTAAATGTAAGACCTGACACTATAAAGCTCTTAGAGGAAAACATAGGAAGAACACTCTTTGATGTAAATCACAGCAAGATCTTTTTTGACCCACCTCCTAGAGTAATGAAAATAAAAACAAAAGTAAACAAATGGGACCTAATGAAACTTAAAAGCTTTTGCACAGCAAAGGAAACTATAAACAAGACGAAAAGACAACCTCAGAATGGGAGAAAATATTTGCAAACGAATCAACGGACAAAGGATTAATCTCCAAAATATATAAACAGCTCATGCAGCTCAATATTAAAAAAACAAACAACCCAATCCAGAAATGGGCAGAAGACCTAAATAGACATTTCACCGAAGAAGACATACAGATGGCCAAGAGGCACAGGAAAAGCTGCTCAACATCACTAATTATTAGAGAAGTGCAAATCAAGACTACAACGAGGTATTACCTCACACCGGTTAGAATGGGCATCATCAGAAAATCTACAGACAACAAATGCTGGAGAGGGTGTGGAGAAAAGGGAACCCTCTTGCACTGTTGGTGGGAATGTAAATTGATACAGCCACTATGGAGAACAGTATGGAGGTTCCTTAAAAAATCTAAAAACAGAATTACCATATGACCCAGCAGTCCTACTACTGGGCATATACCCAGAGAAAACCATAATTCAAAAAGACACATGCACCCCAGTGTTCATTGCAGCACTATTTACAGTAGCCAGGTCATGGAAGCAACCTAAATGCCCATCAACAGACAAATGGATAAAGAAGATGTGGTACATGTATACAATGGAATATTACTCAGCCGTAAAAAGGAACAAAATTGGGTCATTTGTAGAGGCGTGGATGGACCTAGAGATTGTCATACAGAGTGAAGTAAGAAAGAGAAAAACAAATATCGTATATTAACGCACGTATGTGGAATCTAGAAAAATGGTACAGATGAACCAGTTTGCAAGGCAGAGATGGAGACACAGATGTAGAGAACAAATGTATGGAGAACAAGGGGGGAAAGCGAGGAGGGGGGTGATGGTGGTGGGATGAATTCGGAGATTGGGTTTGATGTATATACACTAATATGTATAAAATAGATAACTAATAAGAACCTGCTATATAAGAAAAACAAAGTTAAATTAAAAAAAAAGAAAGTGTTGCTATTTAGGGAACTGTAAACTATCAGGGCTTGGTGCCAAGGGTTTAAGAGTCTTTTAAAGTTCTTCTTTTTTAAGAAAGGTAGATTAGTTTCTCTAAAGATGGAAAGCTTTTACCCATCAGCTGTTATATTTTCTGTATTGTGTTGATTTATAGTCTGTTTCTATCCACAAAGAAACTTTTAAAAAAATGTACAGCAGAGTGACAAGATGATAGAATAGGAAGCTCCAGGCACTCTACCCCTCATGGAGACACCAACTTAACAATATACAGAACAGATTGCCCTTGTGAGATCTTTAGAAACCAGCTTAGAAATTACAGCACCCCAGGCAAGTCCAAGGCCAAGAAAAGGTTCATTAGAGTGGATAGGAAAACCCATTGCACTTACCCGCTGTACCTCATCCCACTCCTGGCACAGCACAACATGGTATGATCAAGGGAAATTCCCAATTTATGGCTTCTCCTTCAGGTGGAAAAGAAGGGTGAAATATGCAACCAATATCCTGACTTTTGGGGGTACTGCCCAAGGGACTGATTTTTGTCTCACCTGACTCTTGGACACTTACAAGAAAGACAGTAACATACTTAGATGCCTGGGGGCCTGCTGAGATCAAAGTCAAGCTCTGTGGCTTGCCACAGCACCAGGGAGATTATAGTAACACAGACAGACACCAGGGGAAGCACCAGTACCTTGACTTGGTACAGCACCACAGACTGCCGTACTACATACAGACACCAGGGGGAGCTCCTGAGTAGAAATCGGCAAACCTCTTTACCTGGGAAATTACACACATAAGCCCAAAGAGGACACATTGACAGAAAAGGTTTGAGATGACCCCAAAATCTCTAGCTGGGCTGATTGATAAAGACCTTTCCCTGTACAAAGCCAGTCCATAAAGACTAAAAGAGTTAGCTGTTTTTTCAAATGCCCAAATTTCAACAGAAAATAAGAAGACATACAAATAAACAGGAAAACATGGCCTAACCAAAGGAGCAAAATAAACCTCCAGAAACTGTCCCTAAAGAAATGGAGATAAGTGAGTTACCCAACAAAGAATTCAAAATAACCATCACAAAGATGCTCAGAGAGCTAAAAGAGAACACAGACAACTAGTCAGGAAAATGGTATATGAACAAAATGAGAATATCAACAAAGAGAAACTATAAAAAAGAAACAAACAAATTCTGAAGCTGAAGAATACAGTAACTGAATTGAAAAAATTCACTAGAGGAAATAGCAGACTGGATCAAGCAGAAGGAAGAATCAGCAAAGTTGAAGACAGGTATTTGAAATTATCCAGTCAGAGGAGCAAAAAAGAAAAAAGAATGAAGAGACCCTATGGGACACCTCAAGTAGACCAGTATACGCATGTCTAGGAAAAGCGCACCGTGTTTTACTTTCACACTCACAATACCTCTGTAACCAAACGTGGATATTTTTCCCACACTGACCAGTTCTCTGACAGCCAGGTGTCTTACATTTTGATTAAATTCTGACATCTACCAGAGTTAGCACAGGCCCCATAGGTTAAGGGATCAGTCTGCAAGACTGTCCCCTGTTTTAGATGCCAGTCCCAAGTAGTGGATCCCCAGGTTACCAACAACTTCTGTCTAACTTGGCTACAAATTGGAGGTTCCCATGACCCCTTCTTGGGGTTCAATAACTTGATAAAGTGGCTCACAGAACCCAGGAAAACATTTTACTTACTTTTGCCAATTTATTAGAAAGGATATTTTAAAGGATACCAATGAACAGGCAGATGAAGAGATACATAGGATGAATTCTGGAAGGGTCCTGAGAGCAGGAGCTTCTGTCCCTGTGAAGCTGGGGTATGCCACCCTTCTGTCATGTAAATGTGTTCACTAACCTGGATGTTCCCCAAACTCCATATTTTGGTGATTTTTAGGGAGGTTTCATCATGTAGGCATGATTGATTATTAACTCAATTTCCACCCCTCTTCCCACTCCAGAGAATGGAGGGTGGGGCTGAAAGTACCAAGCTTCTAATCATGGTTTGCTCTTTCTGGTAACTAACCCCTATCCCAGAGTCCATTGAGAGTTGCCTCATTAGAACAAAAGATACTCCTGTTACCTAGGAAATTCCAAGGGATTTAGGAACACTGTGTCAGATGCTCCTATCATTCAGGAAATTACAAGGGTTTTAGGAGATGTGTGTCAGGAACCGGGGTCAGAAGTCAATTCTTAGAACAAAAGATGCTCCTAGCCACCCCTATTTACAAGGGTTTTAGGAGCTCTCCTCACCTCAGGGGTGGAGACCAACATATATATTTCTTATTATTTCACAATGCATTATGGGAGTCTTAGATGAGGAGGGAAAGGGGCAGAGAGCCTATTTGAAGAAGTAATGGCTGAAACTTCCCAAATTTGAAGAAGGAAGTGGACATACAAATTCATGAAGCTCAAAGAATTCCAACTGGGATTAATTCAAGAGACCTAAACCGAGACACATTATAATCAAGCTGTCAAAAGTCACAGACAAAATATCTTTAAAGCAGAAAAAGAAAAGTGACTCTTCATGTGCAAGGGAGCTTTCATAAGATTTTCAGCAGACTTCTCAGCAGAAACCTTGCCAGCCAGAAGGGAATGGGGTGATATATTCAAAGTACTGAAAGGAAAAACTGTCAATCAAGAATACTAATCAAAACTTTCCTTCAAAACGAAGGAGAAATGAAGTCTTTCCCAGGTGAACAAAAACAGAGAGTTTATTACCTGTGACTAGGCCGAATATATATCACTTCACTATTTATTCCCTAAGTATTATCAGAGTTGTCTTTGGAGGGCGTCTCTCTCTTCCCTCTCTAAAATACATGTTTAACTAGTTAAATTAACATAAGACTATAGAAAGAGAAGACATTTCTCCTTTTCCTTTTCGTATCCGCTAATCAGAAAAGGAGAACCCAGTCTTTTTTCTGTTCTCCACAATAATACAGCATGCTTACATCTTCACCACGACAAATGCAGAATTCACATTTTGTTTCTGTTCCCAAATCAAGAATTACCAACTTAATTATCTTTTATTTTTATAAAACTTGGTGCTGAATTGTATCCCTTCAAAATTTATATGTTGAAGCCCTAACCCCCCCAACTGTGACAGTATTTGGAGATGAGATCTTTGGGAGATAATTAGGTTAGACGAGGTCATGAAGGTAGGGCCCCCATGATAGAATTAGTGACCTTATACAAAGAGATACTGGAGAGCGTGCTCTCTCTCTCTGTCTAACATGTGAGGACACAGTAGTAAGGTAGCCACCTGCAAGCCAGAAAAAGAGCTCTCACCAGAACCCAACCATGCTGCCACCCCGATCTCAGACTTCCAGCCTCTAGAACTGTGAGAAATAAATTTCTGTTATCTAAGCCACCCAGTCTATGGTATTTTGTTATGGCAGCTCAAGCAGACTAAGGCATTTGGTTTCTGTTCACCACTTGTTATCTAGCTGTTCATCCAGTGACTTTTTCAGAGCTACAGAAATCTTATTCTTTAGTAATTTCAGTTTTAGATGAAATTGCTGTTATTGAGTGCATATATTCTGGATACTAACAAGTACTTTACATTCATTCATTTAGACTTTACTACAACCCTGTAAAGCAGGCCTTTGTATTTCTATTTTACAGCTGAAAAAATGAGGTTCAGGATATTTATGTAGTTTGCCTGAGATCATACAGTTTATAAGCTGCAGAGCTGGGATGTTAAGTAATTCTTTTACACCCCCAAAACCCACACTCTTAACCCCACTGCATTTTATTCTTCACTGTTTTTTTAGTTCTCATTTCTTCCTCTCGCCAAGGCTGCCAGTGCCAAGTTTCCTGTACTGCTCCTCTAC
Organism: Eschrichtius robustus; assembly: GCF_028021215.1. Classification (NCBI taxonomy): domain Eukaryota; kingdom Metazoa; phylum Chordata; class Mammalia; order Artiodactyla; family Eschrichtiidae; genus Eschrichtius; species Eschrichtius robustus. The sequence goes on from NC_090836.1 coordinate 52,117,259, forward strand.
CATTCTCTGTATTTTGATCTTAGTCTCCTCGATTTGGGGGGACAGAATGGGGAGAGATAAAAGCACAACCAGCTACAGTAAAGATTGAATGTTGCTGTTTGAAGGAAGAGAAAAGCCTGCTTCTATTCTTCACTTATCAATTGGGCGTGATGACCAGCTGGTAAAACTTCCCTTCATAACAAGGCAGCTCTAGGACTGTGCTGCAAAGATGAATTCTTCAGATATGACATTAATTCCTCAGTGTTATAATTTGTTACATGGAGACTTGACTCATTAGTATGGAACAGTTCAGACATTCTAGTTTCTCCAAGGGCAAAAGTTAGAAGTGTGGTTGTTGTGGGGTGAGATACGTGATTGATGTGGAATGCATCTCTCTTATTTCTCCTGTGTTTTCTATATTTAAACCTGGAAATGATACATCTTAAAGGACATACTAGAGTAGTAATTCTTATACTTTTTGGTTGTAGGACCCCTTTATACTCTTTAAAAATATTGAGGAGCTTTCATTTATGTGGATTATTTCTAACATTATTTACTGTATTAAAAATTAAGTCTGAGATGATACTAAAACTCATTACATGTTAACAGAAAAATTTATTTTCGTGAAAGGTACCTATATTTTCCAAAGAAAAAAAAAACATTGTTTTATATTTTTTGCAAATCTCTTTAATGTCTGGCTTAATAGAAGATAGCTGGATTCTCATACCTTCTTCTATTTTCATTATTTTGTGATATGTTGTTTTGGTCAAAGCATGTGAAGAAAATCTGTCCTCACAATGATATATAGTTGGAAAAGGCAGAATTATTTTAATGGCATTTTCAGGTAATAGTATATATTCTTCTTTGATCTTATACCAAACTGAACCAGTGACTCTTTCTTAAAGGTGTAGAATATGAAACCATGGTAATGACATTTTTATACTCTGTTACGTTAAAATTCATTGATTCATCTGATGCTTCAATTGTATCCTTTACCCATGCATCATTTATTATGGTTGAGCAAATGTTCCAAATGTTAATACTTTATACAGTACCAAAAATCACACGTGTTAATATCAGCAACCATTTATCAGAAGAGTCTTTTGTTTTTAAAAAGCTGTCAAGGTCACAACAGCAGATATAAGTTTTCCAAAATTCTAATATTTGTTTGAAAGCTTGAATCTTATCATTGACAATAAATACTGTCCTTTGTTTCCCCAAAAGTGACAGGCTTACTTGGTTAATTTTTGAGAAAATATCTGCAATATACACAAGTCTAAATAGTCATAGTTTGCCATATACTCTTTTAGTTAAAATGGTTCTCATAGGAGAAAAAAAGTGATTAGGTCAGTTCCCAGCTGTGCCTTTCCTTCAGACAACCGTTGTACTTTGATACACAGCAAAAGTACTTCATGTGTACTTCCTGTTTTGTCACACAGAAAATTACAAAGACATGCACGTATGGGTCAGATTTAATAAAATCAATAATTGTATTTTATTCGTTATTTGTTATTTTATTTTTGTTCATTGTGATTGTGGTCCTTAGGTGAAATAGACCCTTTTATTTTTCTTAATTGTGTGTGATGGTGAAGAATACAATGACACTAGTACAGTTCGGTGCTACTGCCTTGATCTTGCTGAAGCACCAGCTGTTTTACCCACCACTGTTCTGAATCATCAGTACAAATGTCAATACATTAAAAATGGCAAGTAATATCTTAGTCTTATTACGAAAATAGTGTGATGTTACAGATGTAATGAAATGGTCTGAGGGACCACACTTTGGGAACCACTGCACTGGAGAATCAGTGTTCTTCCCCAGTAGTCACCAGCTTATCTCTTATTCTATCAAGTAGCTCAGGGCGGAGAAGATAACTAATCTTCTGTTAATATATAGAGAGTGATTAGAAGAAATTAGAATGCTCCAGTCATTCAGGTACAGATATAATATAGGTAGTACACTATATTCTTTCCACGTTCTGTCATCTGAGCTAGGTGCTCTTCTGCTCTCTGATACACTTAGGCTCCATGCCCAGATGTCTTTTTTAGGAACATATCTTTAAGGAGTTTACTAAACTTAGTTGTAAGTGGCAAGCATATCTCTTTTCTGCCTTTGACTTACTGCTTTTAAAAAGGAATGAATGGGCTAAATTGACTTGTGCAACTTAATTTTCCACGTCTTTACATATATTTCTCTCACAAAGGATCTTATCACTAACAAATCCACTAGCTATAAGGTTGTTAGCACTAAACAGCTCCTGAGAAATAGACTCCTGCATTTAAATATTCTACAAGACTTTCTTCATTGTCTCCTAAGCAAACAGTTATCTTATGTACATGATACCTTATCAGACATCTATGTGGTATTTCGATGAAAATTTCCACCAGGATGGCTTTGATTCATCTTAAACATCAGTTGTCTCTTGACTATTATTTGGTACCAAAGGACTATAGGAATTCAGAAACATTCATCACCCTTCATGTTAGTATAATGGTGTTCACGGAGTACTTTTGTGCCACAAGAGTTGGACTTGGACCATAGATACCTGTTTCATATGAGTGCAGCCTCTTGGGGGAAAGGCTTAACTTAGATTCACAATAGGCACCTTCCGTTGATAGATACCCTTGAGGACAATTCATTGTCCTCAGCCACTAGTTCTCTGATCAGAGTTTCACACTTGGCAAGGAGGGAAGAAGCAAGAGCAAAGCTCCAGACCTCAGGAGAGAGGCTCTCTCTTTTACCCAAATCACAAGATTATAGTGGCTGTAGTATAAAATTGAGTGATTGTTTGATTTGTACTGTAGTCATTTTTTCATAGGAGAGGAAATGAAAGGAAACTCTTCAAGGCAAGTTTTATAACATTAATAATTCCTTTGGCTGTGATGTACTTGATGTTTCTGAGAGCCTTTATTTTCTGGCTTGAAAACCTAACCAGTGAGCTTCAATTCTGTCACCATTTTAAATTCTACTTTTACTCTTAAGCAGATAGTACACATTTTGAAGGACCTACTCATGTTAAAACTCTTCAGTAGATAAAACTGTTGCCCAGTGAGTGAGTCACTAGCATGATTCTCTCCTTTTCAGTTCTTTACTAAAAGGGGTAATTTTATTTAGAAAAAATAGTAAGCACTGTGCATTTGCATGTCACTTTGTCATGTTTAGGGGATTTTTTTACCCTTATATTTTTCTCATTTGAGTTCTCAGGTAGGTGCAGGTACTTTTATCCTTTATTTATAAGAAGATTACCTAGCTTGTTGTCACCTACAAAGTTGGTGGATAAAGAAGCTGAGCCATGTGATTTCTGATCTAGTGCTTTTCAACCATATCAAGTTTAGGACAGTGACAAAGCTCTGCCTTATGACTTACCCAGTCATAGCAGTCTAAGGATGAAATTGTTTTTAGTTATCCCTCCTACTTTATCCTCATAATTATGTCCTATTTTTAAGCATCTACCTGAAAGGCATTAGAAAATACCAACTGCTAAGACTTCGGGCTAAAATCCTGAGGGCTCCTCCATTCTCGCAATTCCTTGCCTCGCATTATGCTCACTCATTTTGGAGCACCCCCAGCTAAAACGTCCAATAACCTGCTGTCCTTGGTGTGGAAGTATGATTTAGTTTGGCCTAGCGATCACAATGTCAGGTTAATTCTTACCTCCCAGAGGTCCTGCTGTGTCCTCAACAAATATGTAACAGAAACAACCTTTGAATAAACTGCTTACTTTTCGTTTGTTCATTCGTTCAGTTATCAGACATTTAATGAATAATGTCAAGGATATGCTTTAAATGTTGTTATTTATTTATAAAGAGCTTGCAAAGGAGATGGTTTATATTAATACCAAAGATAATAACTAATAGTTAATAATGCAAAACTATGTACCAAGCCTTGTTCAGAATACTTTGTATATCTTAACACCTGTCAACCGCTACAGGTTCCTTCTTGTTTTCCTACTAGAAAATATATGCTAAACATTCTTTGGCTTATTGCCTCTTTGTTTCTTAAGCAGCATAAGAACATATGGAAAAAGTGTTGTGATATTAATGAAGGGTACATGAGTGTACATGATGCATGCTGCCTTCCAGGAATGAGGATGGCATGGTGGTGCATAGTGCTTTCTGAAGAAGAGGTATAAAAGATGAACCATGTTAGAAGGTCATTAGTGTGAGCTTTTGATGCTATATTTAGAGAGACACTGATTATTTTTACTGCTGTCTTTTCCATATATAACTACTTTTCCCTTCTCTTCTTTTTCTCCGCTCCCCATTATGGATCATAATTTATTTAAAATTAAAAGATTTTATTGGTTTGTCCATAGGAGTAAGAATAAGAATATAAGTTATAATTCTTAGATTTAAAGAAATATTATTAAAAATGTTGTATTTTTTAGGTGACTGAATGTGAAATATTTCTGTCACTTCTGGTGAAATTTCTGGATGCAGATAAACCACAGTGGCTACGAGCTGTTGCAGTGGAATCAATACACAGACTCTGTGTGCAGCCTCAGCTATTGAGGTAAAACCTCAGCAATATTTTGTTAAATGGATAGGTTAATATTTATGCTAGCAGGAAGAGCTTAAATATTTATTTCAAATAATAATGATTTCTAAACAAAGAAAATTGTGTATTGTATGTATATGGAGGGGTGTAGGTGTGGGCAAAAAGTGTGGTTAGGGGTTGCCATCAATTGAATTTACTGAGTTAATATGGCCAAGATAATTTTTTTAGAACACTGACCTCATTCTGAGCCTTTGTCCAGAGTTAGTAAAATCACTCAGGTGTGATGAAGAAGTTTTAAGTATAGCATTGAGACTGATTTATCAACATTACTTGCTATTAAAAAAAGTTAAAAATTTTTAATCAAATATTTTCTCCAGAAACATTTAAAATTATTTTACAGGTCATTTTGTCAGTCCTATGATATGAAACAGCATTCTACCAAGGTTTTTCGTGATATTGTGAATGCACTGGGATCTTTTATCCAGTCCTTGTTTCTTGTCCCTCCTACTGGAAATCCTGCTACGACAAACCAAGCTGGTAAAGGCTTAGTCATATTTTGGTTTTTATATTCTGCCATAATTTACAATATTCAGTATTCTGAGAGGATATTTATAGAAATCCTGTGACTAGAGAAATTGAGGTTACCTAAATATATATTTATTTTATAATATTTTATTATATTTCTTTATAATATTTTATGTTGTATATATAAATACAAAGATTTACACTTAAAGAATAATTTGATCTCACTGAGGTAACTATGTTTATTTCTTTCCAGAATATATTTTCTTCTCTGATATACTTTCAGTTCCTCTCATCACATAAGAACAAAAGTTTAGATGCTAATTTTCATTTTAGAAGAATCTTCATTTGGTGCCTCTCTTTAAAGAGTGTGGTTACTACTAAGGTAGTAACTAAGGAGGTCTGTTAGTCATTCTTTTAACAAAACAGGTGAACATGATTTAAGTTTGGATCAGTGTATAGCTTCTTGTTCCCTTTAACTTCTTTCTCTTCCATTTTTAACTTTCTGATTAGTGGTCTCTTTTGTCCTTTATTCCCACCTCTGATAAAAAGTGATTTAACAAAAGGTATGTTACATAGTTTGTCAGTATTTTTACTCATTAGTACCTTTTATATAAAGAAGGAAATGGTGTTTTGGGGAAACAGGGAGACTCTGTAGTAGCCAAAATAGGATTGATAAATTTCATTTATTTGTGCAGTATCCATTCCTATAGCATAATTTAAAAAAATTGACCAAGTGTTTGAATATTATGGATTTGTAATTAAGTAGTAAATTGGTGTCTTTGCTTGCTTTCCCTTATCTAACAGGAAGCAATAATTCAGGTGGCCCTGTCTCAGCACCAGCTAACTCAGGAATGTTGGGGATTGGTGGAGGTGTTACTTTGCTACCAGCATTTGAATATAGGGGAACTTGGATACCTATTCTGACTGTAACAGTGCAAGGCAGTGCTAAAGCAACCTAGTAAGTAGTAGTAACATTATTTTGTAAGGAATGTTATTGTTGGGGTTTATATTTTATACTAAAATGTTTCTCTCCGTTATATTTAAAATTTTAGACCTACTATTTCTAACATATTTAAGAACTAATTTTCTTTTGTCATATTTTGAGAATTTTATCTAGGACTGGATTTTGTTTGTTTTCTTTTGTACTACTTGAGGACTGTTAACAGCATTATAAAACAGAATGTGATTTCTTTACCTAAGGACCTATCCACTTGTTCTGTATGGCTTTTTGATTTAAGTATGTGGCTTGATTTCAGGCCTTGTGGACTTAGGTCTTCTGATACTGAGTTACCTTCAGCAAATTAGTTTACCTATTTAAAAATCTCAGTGCACTCAACTATAAAATGGGAGTAGTGATATATCTACCTTTCAGGATTCTCTATGTGAATAGTTAAGTGTTTGGCTGATCACACTTTTAGGGTTTAACACATGGAACTTTTAGTTTAATTAATTAAAGTGTTTAATGGATTCCACATGTGTTATTTAAAAATTTGTCATTAGACATTTCAGTTTAACAACTACATATTCAGCAGTGTATTGTTGATTTTTCTTAAGTAAGTCTTAGTGAACTGTAGTGCTTACAGAGATAAAGCAACCAATACTACATGTGTTTAACATTGCCACAGTTGTGAGGCAGTTAATTAATATATTTTGAGTAATTGATATGCATAATTAAAACACTGTTCCAGTGACAGTAAATCAAGACTTAAACTGTGAAGCAGAATCTCTGACTAGTTTAAATCATGAATTTGTATGATATGTCAGCCTGCATTGTATCATCACAATGATATTTTACTGTGCAGCTTTTTATTTTGCCTAAAATTGTAAAAGTAAAGAGTCATGGAGGACTGAAATATTGTTATTCTTAGTCACTTAAAAGATTGAAGTTACTGTCTCATGCAGGCTTTGCCTTGCTACAGAGGCTAATGATTGAGTATACTAGAGTATCAGGTTGTAAAAGAATCAGATTTCTAGCACTGAAGGAGGTGTTAATAATTATCTCATTCATTACCCCACCTCATTTTTTAAATTGAAACAATCCCAACACAGAACAAAATTGCTGCCCTTGTGGACCTTACATTTTAGTGAGTGAGATAGTCAATAAAGATGCAAATAAACATACAGTATCACATTGGGTAGTGGTTAACTGTTTGAAGAAAAAGCAAGTTATAAGGGTGTAGAGAGTGATCACAGTGAAGATAGGAACAGAAAGGATATATCTGAGGAAATAAGAGTAAGCAAAGACATAATTATTACTTTTTTAACATCTTTATTAGAGTATAATTGCTTTACAATGTTGTGTTAATTTCTGCTCTATAACAAGGTGAATCAGCTATATGTATACATATATCCCCATACCTCCTCCCTCTTGGGTCTCCCTCCTACCCTCCCTATCCCACCCCTCTAGGTGGTCACAAAGCACCAAGTTGATCTCCCTGTGCTATGTGGCTGCTTCCCACTAGCTATCGATTTTACGTTTGGTAGTGTGTATATGTCCATACCACTCTCTCACTTCGTCCCAGCTTACCCTTCCCCCTCCCCGTGTCCTCAAGTCCATTCTCTACATCTGCATCTTTATTCCTGTCCTGCCCCTAGGTTCTTCAGAACCTTTTTTTCTTAGATTCCATGTATATGTGTTAGCATACGGTATTTGTTTTTCTCATTCTGACTTACTTCACTCTGTATGACAGACTCTAGGTCCATCCACCTCACTACAAATAACTCAATTTCGTTTCTTTTTATGGCTGAGTAATATTCCATTGTATATATGTGCCACATCTTCTTTATCCATTCATCTGTTGATGGACACTTAGGTTGCTTCCATGTCCTAGCTATTGTAAATAGTGCTGCAGTGAACATTGTGGTACATGACTCTTTTTGAATTATGGTTTTCTCAGGGTATATGCCCAGTAGTGGGATTGCTGGGTCGTATGGTAGTTCTATTTTTAGTTTTCTAAGGAATCTCCATACTGTTTTCCATAGTGGCTGTATCAATTTACATTCCCACCAACAGTGCAAGAGGGTTCCCTTTTCTCCACACTCTCTCCAGCATTTATTGTTTGTAGATTTTTTGATGATGGCCATTCTGACTGGTATGAGGTGCTACCTCATTGTAGTTTTGATTTGCATTTCTCTAAATGATTAGTGATGTTGAGCATCCTTTCATGTGTTTGTTGGCAATCTGTATGTCTTCTTTGGAGAGATGTCTGTTTAGATCTTCTGCCCATTTTTGGATTGGGTAGTTTGTTTTTTGATATTGAGCTGCATGAGCTGCTTGTAAATTTTGGAGATTAATCCTTGGTCAGTTGCTTCATTTGCAAATATTTTCTCCCATTCTGAGGGTTGTCTTTTCGTCTTGTTTATGTTTTCCTTTGCTGTGCAAAAGCTTTTAAGTTTCATTAGATCCCATTTGTTTATTTTTGTTTTTATTTCCATTTCTCTAGGAGGTGGGTCAAAAAGGATCTTGCTGTGATTTATGTCATACAGTGTTCTTCCTGTGTTTTCCTCTAAGAGTTTTATAGTGTCTGGTCGTACATTTAGGTCTTTAATCCATTTAGAGTTTATTTTTGTATATGGTGTTAAGCAGTGTTCTAATTTCATTCTTTTACATGTAGCTGTCCAGTTTTCCCAGCACCACTTATTGAAGAGGCTGTCTTTTCTCCATTGTATATTCTTGCCTCCTTTATCAAAAATAAGGTGACCATATGCACGTGGGTTTATCTCTGGCCTTTCTATCCTGTTCCATTGATCTATATTTCTGTTTTTATACCATACTGTCTTGATTACTGTAGCTTTGTAGTATAGTCTGAAGTCAGGGAGCCTGATTCCTCCAGCTCCAGTTTTCTTTCTCAAGATTGCTTTGGCTATTCACGGTCTTTTGTGTTTCCATACAAATTGTGAAATTTTTTGTTCTAGTTCTGTAAAAAATGCCATTGGTAGTTTGATAGGGATTGCATTGAATCTGTAGATTGCTTTGGGTAGTAGAGTCATTTTCACATTGTTGATTCTTCCAATCCAAGAACATGGTATGTCTCGCCTTCTGTTTGTATCATGTTTAATTTCTTTCATCAGTGTCTTATAGTTTTCTTCGTACAGGTCTTTTGCCTCCTTAGGTAGGTTTATTCCTAGGTATGTTATTCTTTTTGTTGCAGTGGTAAATGGGAGTGTTTCCTTAATTTCTTTCTCAGATTTTACATCATTAGTGTATAGGAATGCAAGAGATTTCTGTGCATTAATTTTGTATCCTGCTACTTTACCAAATTCATTGATTGGCTCTAGTAGTTTTCTGGTAGCATCTTTAGGATTCTCTATATATAATATCATGCCATCTGCAAACAGTGACAGCTTTACTTCTTTTCCGATTTGGATTCCTTTTATTTCTTTTTCTTCTCTGATTGCTGTGGTTGAAAATTCCAAAACTATGTTGAATAATAGTGGTTGAGACTGGAAGACCTTGTCTTGTTCCTGATCTTAGAGGAAATGGTTTCAGCTTTTCATCATTGAGAACTATGTTGGCTGTGGGTTAGTCATATATGGCCTTTATTATGTTGAGGTAAGTTCCCTCTGTGCCTGCTTTCTGGAGGGTTTTTCTCATAAATGGGTGTTGAATTTTGTCAAAAGCTTTTTCTGCAGCTATTGACATGATCATATGGTTTTTCTCTTTCAGTTTGTTAATATGGTTTATCACATTGATTGATTTGCGTATATTGAAGAATCCTTGCATTCCTGGGGTATACCCCACTTGATCGTGGTGTATGATCTGTTTAATGTGCTGTTGGATTCTGTTTGCTAGTATTTTGTGGAGGATTTTTGCATCTATGTTCATCAGTGATATTGGCCTGTAGTTTTCTTTCTTTGTGACATCTTTGTCTGGTTTTGGTATCAGGGTGATGGTGGCCTTGTAGAATGAGTTTGGGAGTGTTCTTCCCTCTGCTATATTTTAGAAGTGTTTGAGAAGGATAGGTGTTAGCTTTTCTCTAAATGTTTGATAGAATTCACCTGTGAAGCCATGTGGTCCTGGACTCCTGTTTGTTGGAAGATTTTTAATCACAGTCTCAATTTCAGTGCTTGTGATTGGTCTGTTTATATTTTCTGTTTCTTCCTGGTTCAGTCTCGGAAGGTTGTGCTTTTCTAAGAATGTGTCCATTTCTTCCAGGCTGTCCATTTTATTGGCATATAGTTGCTTGTAGTAATCTCTCATGATCCTTTGTATTTCTGCAATGTCAGTTGTTACTTCTCCTTTATTCATTTCTAATTCTATTGATTTGAGTCTTCTCCCTTTTTTTCTTGATGAGTCTGGCTAATGGTTTATCAATTTTGTTTATCTTCTCAAAGAACCAGCTCTTAGTTTTATTGATCTTTGCTATCGTTTCCTTCATTTCTTTTTCATTTATTTCTGATCTGATCTTTATGATTTCTTTCCTTCTGCTAACTTTGGGGGTTCTTTTTTTCTTCTTTCTCTCATTGCTTTAGGTGTAAGGTTAAGTTGTTTATTTGAGATATTTCTTGTTTCTTGAGGTAGGATTGTATTGCTCTAAACTTCCCTCTTAGAACTGCTTTTGCTGCATCGCATAGGTTTTGGGTCGTCGTGTTTTCATTGTCATTTGTTTCTAGGTATTTTCTGATTTCCTCAGTGATCTCTTGGTTATTTAGTAGTGTATTGTTTAGCCTCCATATGTTTGCTTTTTTACAGGTTTTTTCCTGTAATTGATATCTAGTCTCATAGCGTTGTGGTCAGAAAAGATACTTGATATGATTTCAGTTTTCTTAAATTACCAAGGCTTGATTTGTGACCCAAGATAGGATCTATTCTGGGGAATGTTCCATGAGCACTTGAGAAGAAAGTGTAATCTGCTGTTTTTGGATGGAATGTCGTATAAATATCAATCAAGTCCATCTTGTTTAGTGTGTCATTTAAAGCTTGTGTTTCCTTATTTATTTTCATTTTGGATGATCTGTCCATTGGTGAAAGTGGGGTGTTAAAGTCCCCTACTATGGCTGTTAGCATTTGCATTATGTATTGAGGTGCTCCTATGTTGGGTGCATAAATATTTACAATTGTTATATCTTCTTCTTGGATTGATCCCTTGATCATTTTGTAGTGTCCTTCTTTGTCTCATGTAATAGTCTTTATTTTAAAATCTATTTTGTCTGATATGAGAATTGCTACTCCAACTTTCTTTTGATTTCTATTTGCATGGAATATCTTTTTCCATGCCCTCACTTTCAGTCTGTATGTGTCCCTAGGTCTGAAGTGGGTCTCTTGTAGACAGCATATATATGGGTCTTGTTTTTGTATCCATTCAGCCAGTCTGTGTCTTTTGGTTGGAGCTTTTAATCCATTTACATTTAAGGTAGTTATCGATATGTATGTTCCTATTACCGTTTTCTTAATTGTTTTGGGTTTGTTATTGTAGGTCTTTTCCTTCTCTAGTGTTTCCTGCCTAGAGAAGTTCCTTTAGCATTTGTTGTAAAGCTGGTTTGGCGGTGCTGAATTCTCTCAGCTTTTGCTTGTGCAAAGACATAATTAAAAGGAAAGAGTGAAGATACATGATTGAGGAAGAAAAATAAGAACAAATAACAGGAGAGTAAATACTTGGCCAAGTTGCAGAATTGCTTTTTTTTTTATTAATAGAAGTCTCTACCAAGTTGTTTCTTGATTATTTAATCCTCATCAATTAAGAGACTTGGATTTTAACTAGTTCTGCTACTAAATTCTATGATTTTGAGTAGGGCACTTTATTTCACTTGATCTTAATTTTCTTATCTTTAATACAAGGTTAGGACTAAATCTCTAAAGGAACATATAAATGGATTTTCTTTTCTTTTTTTCAGTGCTATAGATACTGACATTACTCACTTCTGAAATCATAAATAGACAGAAAATATTGGGTTTCTTTTGTAAATGGGTTAGTATGTTCACATTGGGACTTACCTGTTGAATTGGTATCTTTTATTCATTCATTGTGAGTTTTAGTATAAAATGATTTTCACTGTTTTCTTTGAAGACATACATATAAATCTTAATTGTGTATACAATTCTTTTTTGACTTCTTAAGTGTGTAATAATTTGAAAACTTAAGTGACATATAGACAAGTAGTTTTGACATAATTGATGACAATATATTCTTTCAGATTTATTATACTATGGCTCCCTTCAAAGTTGGGCTTGTGACAGTTTTTTTTCAACTTGACCTTAATTTTAAAATATTTAAATAAATGGTTTACCTTTAATCTAAAAGTGGAGTTTGTGTAGTAATTATAATAAAGCAGCACTGAAACAGTTAAGAAAGTGTGGGTTTGTTTAGGTTTGTGGTATAAATTACCTTTTTCTCAACTATTCTAGTGCTTAAAGTCTGTACCACAGAATTTGGGGATTAGAGTTTGTGATGTTTAGGAGTATTTTATCTGTTTTAGATGCATTTTCCCAATAGACGATATATTCTTTGAGAACAGAGATTTGTCTAACAAGATGCTTGGCACTGATTGGTTTAGTATGTGGCTCTTTAAGGCTCATTGGCCTGGCAAAGATTAAACCCATAAACTTCACTTCCCCATTTGAGCTTAAATATCTTGATCAGTAATATAAATATGTTTGTATTGATTACCTACATTTTAAAAATACTGAGAGTTGGCCCATAAGGGTTAAATTGATAGGCTTTAGAGTTGAACTTGGGTTAAAAACTGCTGACTGATAACTGTCACCATAGTTCACAGTTTCATCATCTGTATCTCTTAGGGTTTTTGTGAGGAGTTAAATGAGGTACATTAAAAAAAAAACCCTTAGTGTCCCAAGCTGAGAGTAAATTGCTCAATAAATGATAGGTATACATAGGTGTTTTTATTGTTTATTCTGAGTTTTACATCTTTATAAATTTCCTACCTTATATTGATTATGATTAGGAAACTTCTAGAATTTGAGTTTGGAATACTTTTATTAGCTTTTCTTATTATAATCTTTAGTGATTTCAATTTTGTTTTTGAGATATAAGTAACATAGGATAAAATTTGCCCTTTTACAATGTACAGTTCATGGTTTTATTATATTCAGACATTAGGCAACCATAAGCACCATCTAATTTCAGAACTTTTTCATCACCCCAGAAAAAAAAAAAAGCCATATCCATAAGCAGTCATTCTCCAATCTCCCTTTCCCTACCCCTTAGCAACTACTAATCTACTTTCTCTGTTGATTTGCTTATTCTGGATATTTCATATGAATGGAATCATACAATAAATATTCTTGTGTGTCAGGCTTCTTTTATTCAGCATAATGTTTTGAAGGTTCATCTATGTTGCAGGTTGTACCAGTACTTTCTGTTTGTGGCTGAATAATATTCCACCGTATGGTAATACCACATTTTGTTTATCTCATTGTCAGTTGATGGGCATTTGGGTTGTTTCCACTATTTGGCTATGAATAATGCTGCTATGAGCATTTGCCTGCAAGTTTTTGCATAGATGTTTTCATTTCTACTGGATGTATACCTAGGAGTGGAATTGCTGGGCCATATAGTTACTCTACGTTTTACTTTCTGATGAACTGCCAAGCTGTTTTCCCAAGCGACCACACCATTTTACATTTTCACCAACAATGTGTGAGGGTTTAAGTTTCACCACATCCTTAGCAATACTTGTTACTGTCTTTTGATTATAGCCGTCCTAGTGGGTAAGTGGTATATTACTGTGTTTCAAATTTGTATTTCTCTAATGACCAGTGACATTGAGCATCTCATTCATGTGCTTATTGGCCATTTATATATCATCTTGGGAGAAATATCTACTGAAATCCTTTGCTCCTTTTTAATTGGGTTTTTTAAATTATTATTATTGAGTTGTGAAAGTTCTTACATATTCAAGATCTAGTCCCTTATCAGATATATGATTTGCAAAAATTTTCTTGCATTCTATGGATTGTCTTTTCATTTTCTTGATAGTGTCCTTTGAAGCACGATCATTTTTAATTTTGATGAATTCAGTTTATCTGTTTTTCCTTTGGTCGCTTATGCATTTTGATATCATACCTAACAAACTATTTCATAATTTGAGGTCATAAAGATTTTTGCCCATGTTTTCTTCTAAGAGTTTTTAGTTTTAGATCTTACACTTAGGTCATTGATCCATTTTTTTTTTTTTAATTTAAAAAAAAATTTTATTTATTTATTTATTTATGGCTGTGTTGGGTCTTCGTTCCTGTGCGAGGGCTTTCTCTAGTTGCGGCAAGTGGGGGCCACTCTTCATCGCGGTGCGCGGGCCTCTCACTATCACGGCCTCTCTTGTTGCGGAGCGCAGGCTCAGTAATTGTGGCTCACGGGCCTAGTTGCTCTGTGTCATGTGGGATCTTCCCAGACCAGGGCTTGAACCCGTGTCCCCTGCATTGGCAGGCAGATTCTCAACCACTGAGCCACCAGGGAAGCCTCAGTTGATTCATTTTGAGTTAATTTTTGTAAATGGTATGAGGTAAGGCTCCAGTATCACTCTTTTACCTGTGAATATCCATCAGTTCTTTCCCCATTGAATTATTCTTTCTCCATTGAATTATCTTGACAGATTTCCATTTTAAGGAACTTAAAACCTGTTTGTCATGATTTAAAACAAAAGGTTTGTTGTCTTTCCGTCTGAAAGCTATGTCCTAATTATGGAGTATAACTTGCTCTAAAATTTGAACGTGACACACTGATGCTTTAGGTATTACCTTACCCAGTTGACCAATTGTATCTGAGATTATAGGATGACAGATGAGCTGGATATCTCACAGTAGTAATTTTCCCTAGTATGAAAGCTTCTTTTCCTCTTTATAGGATTGATTTGATTTTATAACATCTTATTTTATTTATTTATTACCTTTTTAAAATTATACTTAATTTACAATATTGTGTTAGTTTCAAGTGTACAGCAAAGTGATTTCAGTTATACATAAATATTTATAGATACTCTTTTTCCGATTCTTTTCCATTACAGGTTATTACAGGATATTGAGTATAGTTCCCTGTGCTATGTAGTAGGTCCTTGTTGTTTACCGATTTTATATAGCAGCTTATTTTAAAAGCAGCTAAGTCAGAGTTTGAGATGGGTTGTAATCTGTCTTTTTCTATTTTGTATGTAAGTATTTTTTCTAATGTCAACAATTAATGAAAATACTGGCACAACTTGGGGGAGAAGCAAAAAGTGAATTATTAAGATAATCAGTTATCATACTGGTCAGGCCTTAATTTTTCTAATCAGTTTCTTAGAATACCATGAAGGGATCTGTCCTCCAAAGGAAAGAAACCCAGTAGTGACCATTTACTTTTGCTATTCTGTTAATCTTAATTTCTGTAGTCTACAGATTATGAAAATAGTTATATATATTTTCATCATTGTGGCTTCTCATTAAGCATCTGATTTTTTCATAATTTCAGCCTAGAGATGTTGGACAAAGTTGAGCCCCCGACTATACCAGAAGGTTATGCTATGTCCGTGGCATTCCATTGTTTGCTAGACCTTGTACGTGGAATCACTAGTATGATTGAAGGAGAGTTAGGAGAGGTTGAAACAGAATTTCAGACTACTACCACTGAAGCGGTTTCTTCACCAACACAGTCATCAGAACAGCAAGAATTACAGTCAACATCAGACCAAATGGATAAAGCAATAGGTATATTATTATGATTCTGTATTTTTAATTTTTATTTTGAAATAATTTTAAATTTACAGGGAAATTGCAAAAATAATAGTTTCCATATATCCTTTACCATGATATTCCAATTGTTAACTACCATATTTGCGTTATCATTCTCTCTATATACACGTCACTATACTTTTTTTCTGAACTATTTGAGAATAAGTTGCAGACATGTTGCCCATTACCCCTTAGTACTTTAAAGTGTATTTTCTAAAAATAAGGACAGTTTCCTACTTAACCACAGTATAGTCACCATCAGAAATTTAGCATCCATTCAATATGTCATCGAATCCCACATGTCCTTCAAATTTTGCCATTTGCCTCAGTGATGTCCTTTATGGTCTAGGATTACATGTTGAATTCAGTTGCATGTCTCTACACTCTCCTTCAGTCTGGAACAATTCCTTAATTTTTCCATGTTTTATATGACCTTGACATTTTTGGAGAGAACAGCCCAGTCAACTTGGGTTTGTTTTTGTTCCCTCATAATTAGATTCAATATATTCATTTTTGGCAGAGCTACCACAGAAATGTTGCAATGCTATACACTGGTGATGTTAACTTTTATCATTTGGTTAGTATGATGTGTGCCTTGTTTCATCAGTATAAAGTTAATTATTAACTTTTTCTGGAGAAATACTTTGAGACACCTGTAAAAGAGAGCTTTCCCTTCTTCCTCATTTATTTTGTTTCATTTATTTATTTGTATTAGTGTAGACTCTCGGATTCCTATTTTATTCAAAGAGTTACAATCTTTGATTATCATTATTTGGTTTGACGCTCATTATCCCTGACATGGCCATTTGGGAGCCCTTTCAAGCTAGCCCCTGTGTCCTTTTATCATCCCATGTCCTTTTGTCATTTTCTGAGCACTACCTTACTGTCTGATTCAGCAGAATGTTCTAAGATCATCTTGGATTTTTCTTGCTTAACCTAGGAGTCAGTTATTTTTCCAAGGAGCCCTAGTTCCTTTTAGTGGAGAAAAGTATTTAGAAACTAACACATGGGCATTAGGTATGCTTCTTGGTACTTGAATAGAAATACACACATACATGAGCACACGTCTATCTACATTTAAAAAATATGTATCTTGGGACTTCCCTGGTGGTGCAGTGGTTAAGAATCTACCTGCCAATGCAGGGGACACATTCGAACCCTGGTCTGGGAAGATCCCACATGCCACGGAGCAACTAAGCCCATGCGCCACAACTACTGAGCCTGCACTCTGGAGCCCGCGAGCCACAACTGCTGAAGCCCGCACACCTAGAGCCCATGCTCCGCAACAAGAGGAGCCACCACAATGAGAAGCCCGCGTACCGCAATGAAGTGTAGCCCCCCCGCTCGCCGCAACTAGAGAAAGCCCGTGCGCGGCAATGAAGGCCCCACACAGCCATAAATAAATAAATAAATAAATTTTTTAAAAGATCTTTAAAAAATAAATAAATAAAAATAAAAACATATATCTCTATATTAAATACCATGAGGTCACACCAATTTTTTCAATTCCAGTTTAATACCACAGGGTTTACTTTTAACTTTCCATATTTGTAATTTCCTTCTCCAACAGTGAGAAACTTGATCCTATTTTACTCTGTGTATTTACTTATTTGCACGATTTACAGTGTATGTAACCAGTCTCGTGGCTGAGCCTGCTTATCACAGTGTCTCACTGCCAGCTGGTCACACAGGCCGAAAGTTTGGCCCAATGAAATGGAAGGGAATAGGAACTGATATTATATATATAAATATATATATGTATTTTGAAGGTCACTTTTGTAAGAAAGATCTTATCATTGATATGTTAAAACAACTCAGTTTTAAAACTTCTTGGGAATTCCCTGGTGGTCCAGTGCTTAGGACTCTGCGCTCTCACTGCTGAGGGACCAGGTTCCATCCCTGGTGGGTGAACTAAGATCCCACAAGCCACACGGCACAACCAAAAAAAAAAAGACTTCTTGAATTCTGAAACTATGGTATGGTTTTAAAATTTTCATTTATTCAGATATATATTAAATGTTACAGCTTTAGTATTTAATAATTGAGTTGTTTTTGGAATATTTGCTATATTACCAAGTGATAAGGGGGATTATAGAGTTTGACATATTGTCAAGTGCTGTGACATCTATAATTATCATTAAATATTGTATGTTTTTCCTTTAAGTTAGTAGAGCTGTTTGGGAAGAAATGGTGAATGCCTGCTGGTGTGGTCTGCTTGCTGCACTCTCACTCCTTCTTGATGCCAGGTATTAAGTCTTTGTAAGTTTTATGTTGCATGTGGCAGTTAAAAAGAAAACAACAAACCATTAAAATGGTTTCCTTAAATTTATCCTGAGAATTATTTCCTAATATTAGTTTTTATGTTTGTGGAATGTTATTATTTTTCTGCCATTCTCCTCCCCCATCCTATTGTCACATGTTATAATGGAAAATACAATCCTAAAATAACAGAATGCCTTTTTCTTTCCTTTTTTTTTTTTTAACATCTTTATTGGAGTATAATTGTTTTACAATGGTGTGTTAGTTTCTGCTGTATAACAAAGTGAATCAATATACATATAGCCCCATATCTCCTCCCTCTTGCGTCTCCCTCCCCCCCCCCATCCCACCCCTCTAGGTGGACACAAAGCACCGAGTTGATCTCCCTGTGCTATGCTATGTGGCTGCTTCCCACTAGCTATCTATTTTACATTTGGTAGTGTATATATGTCAGTGCTACTCTCTCACTTCGTCCCAGCTTACCCTTCCCCCTCCCCATGTCCTCAAGTCCATTCTCTACATCTGTGTCTTTATTCCTGTCCTGCCCCTAGATTCATCAGAATCTTTTTTTTTTTTTTAGATTCCATATATATGTGTTAGCATACGTTATTTGTTTTTCTCTTTTTGACTTACTTCACTCTGTATGACAGACTCTAGGTCCATCCACCTCACTACAAATAACTCAATTTTGTTTCGTTTTATGGTTGAGTAATATTCCATTGTATATATGTGCCACATCTTCTTTATCCACAGAATGCCTTTTTCATTTTAAGCTTTACTACTACTTTTACAATGATGATTATATTATTCAATTTTTTTTGATGTTTTTCTTCAGAATTATAGAATTTACTGATTTTAAAATGCTTGATATTTTTAAGTTATATCTTTGAGTTCTTGACCATTTTCTTCATTAATGAATATATGTGTCATAAATTGCTTTTAACCAGTTCAAATTTTCAGAGGTTTATTAGTTAAACGTTCTTCTTAAGTAGACTGATTTTGACAACGTTTTAAATAGATTTTCTTAAAACTTTACTGACTGCCTAATTCCACATCATGTTTGGCAGCATAATTTAAAATAAATTAATCATACTAAATAAAATACTTTTTCTTTTCAGCACAGATGAAGCTGCCACTGAGAATATTTTAAAAGCTGAACTGACTATGGCTGCTCTTTGTGGAAGACTGGGCCTTGTAACTTCAAGAGATGCCTTTATAACTGCAATATGCAAAGGTTCCCTGCCTCCGCATTACGCTCTTACTGTATTGAATACCACCACTGCAGCCACACTTCCCAACAAATGTAAGATTTCAGCTTCCTCAGAGTTCTCTTCATCTAGTGGGGTGACATGGCATAGGGAAGAGATTATAGAAATTCTGAGTTCAAGCCTCTGCTTTTCCACTCACTGAGTCTCTGACCTCTGTGGGAAGTTAATGTCCCTGAGCCTCAATTTCTTCCATCTTTTTAAAACAATGGAGGTGGGAGTAGGGCAGAATAATACCAATTTTAAACAATGATTGTGAGGATAAAAGAAGATAAATCTAGAAGTCCTTTGTAAACTCTAGCATACTACTGACATGGGAGTGGTTAGTTTGTTTTGTTTTTAATGGAACTAGTAGAACAGGAATGTTTGCCACCACTTAGATTAAGTTGACATTCAAAAAGTTTTTTTTTCTTGTTGATTACTTTGTTACATGTTACATGTCATATAAATAAATTTCAGTGTGATGCTCAGTTTTCAAACTGAAAATGTGAGTATTGGTCTCTCTTCTAACTTTAAGTAGAAAAGTTTACTGGGAATACATGTTTAAAATAGTAAGTGTCCTAAATTCTATTTTGCTTGTGAAGCAATCTACCGAAGTTTTATAATTTGTTAAAGTTATATATAAAATTACTTAATATTTGCCTAACTTGTCTTTGTTTTTGCACCTCCTGAGTTTTCAGAATGTTTGCATATAGATAATAGGTAACTAAATAAATGTCATAGTTGAACTTATTTTAATCAAATTAATGTTTTAAAATATAACATTACTTTGAGTACAACATGAAAAGTATATTTTAGTTATTTAGGTTTTCCTTTGTGTTCTAGCATATTCCATTCAGGGCCAAAGTGTTATGATGATCAGTCCATCAAGTGAATCTCACCAGCAAGTTGTGGCAGTGGGTCAACCGCTAGCAGTCCAGCCTCAAGGGACAGTAATGGTAAAGTACTTTTTCTTTTCTTGGTAACCAGTTAATACCAATTAACTATCAAGGAAATCTTTCGTACCTTTTTTTATGTTTCTCAAAATTCATCATTATACTTACTTTTATCTGAATGATACTTTTAGAAAAACTAGGTAAATATGGAGTGACATTATTATAACCAACTATGATAACACAAGTTTTAAGCAAATGAATTTGTTCTGTACAAAACCATCCAAGCCTATTTTCTTAATATTTTTGTTTTTTAGTAAAAAAATTTGAATACGTTAATACTTCTTTATAAGCTTATAATTTTCAAGAATGCATAACAGTTCTTGCAAATATATCCTTTTTTCATATAGCTAACTTCCAAAAATATCCAGTGTATGAGGACTTTACTTAACTTGGCACACTGCCATGGGGCTGTTCTTGGAACATCATGGCAACTTGTCTTGGCAACTCTACAGGTATGTTGTAGCCTCTGGGTCAGAGGCCAATGTTGTTTTTAATATCTAAATGCTAACGGTTAAACTCACCATTGCCTATCAGTGCTTTGGGCAGGCCTGAATAGACAGTAAGTATGAAAAAGGAGAAGTCAGAAAAAGAAAAAAGACATGGCTCATAGTGTACAAAGCAATGGGATGTTTCTTATAATGGCCTGTTCTACTGCCTATGCTTGGTGTAATAAGTCTTTTGTATGAATATTAATTACTAATTTATATTTAGTTATTAGATACCTACTACTGATTTTAGTTTTAGTTACTGGAATTTTTGTAGGTTTATAAATTTCTTTGTTTTGATTTTTTTTACAGCATCTAGTATGGATTCTGGGATTAAAGCCTAGTAGTGGTGGTGCCTTGAAACCTGGGAGAGCTGTAGAAGGACCCAGTACAGTAAGCTCTAGTCATTCTTACTCCATTAGTACTTCGCAAAATGTTTATATGTTACATTTAATTTTATTCTTCTCTTAGGTTCTAACAACAGCAGTGATGACAGACTTGCCAGTGATTTCCAACATACTTTCAAGATTGTTTGAAAGCTCACAGTAAGAGTCAGTTTTTTTAATTGATACAAACGTTATTGTTAGCTGTATATTTTATATCAGAATGTCTTATTTCTTCTTTTTTTTTTTTAGGTATCTTGATGACGTATCATTGCATCATTTAATAAATGCACTTTGTTCCTTATCCCTAGAAGCAATGGATATGGCCTATGGAAATAATAAGGTGTGATATTCTACCTTTCTGTGTTAAATATGGTATATTATTTTGTTTAATAAGGTGTGTATTCATTATGATCTTAGCGTTTTACAAGTGGGACTAATACCTTGTAGGCTAGCCCTGCTCTGTTGGGTTTTTATATTTATGGTTGTTATTTGTTGAAGGGAGAGTGAAGAGGACATTTTTTGGCTTATGGTATGTGCCAGTATGTATTATGATTTTAAATTGTGTCCATTTCTCTCGTGTACTGAATGTTATTTAAAATATTTCTATAAAGAATAATTCAATACCACATTTATAAATGTGTTCCACAAAATGTCACAGTAATCCTCATGACTACAACTTATGATTGGGGTAGTACAAGTTTTAAATCAAGGAATATATGTCTCAGTTTCTCTTGCCTTCGTTGGGTTGGAAAATAAGGTGCTAATCATTTCTTTCTGAAGGTAATGATTCTCCCTACCTTGAAAATGAAATTCTTGCTTTGTTTGTTGACTAAATGAATAGAACAGTACTTTTGAGAACATTTCTTTGTATACTCAAAATATCATTTTCTGTTAAACTTGGAAAAGCATGGGAATATTTGGGTTTATTTATACCTTAGAAATTATTTAAAATAAAATGCTTTGTACATTTTAAAATGAATAAATATAGTACTTGGACCATTTACAAATAAATGAAGACACCCAGAAAATAATTAGAAAAGCAGAGAATGCAGCTTATGGTTTATTTAATATCCAACTGTAGGATCCAAAATTATGTTGTCTGCCTAGTCCTTAATTATAATTCTGGGTACTGTGGCTTGTCATCTTGGCTCATGTAACTCATTTAAAGATTAGCCAATAAGATCTTATTAGGGCAAAGTTTTGTATATTAAAGCACGTAGAGAATTACATAAACATGCAGGTATTTGAAAATATATATTATAGTTTACTCCAAATCAAGGCAAGGATAATATGAAATACAGTGAAGTAATCAAATTCTTGATACCTTCAATAATCCTACATCCTTAAGATTAATTCTTAACACAAAAGTATAATATTTTTAATAGAGTACCTTAATGAAATCTGAGCAAGTTTATATGGTAATGGCTTGAGAATTTATGTATTCACTCAACAAGTACAGTGTGTTTACTATGTACATGACACTCTGCTAGAAAATATAAAGGAAATGTAAGATTTCTACTTTAAAAGAGCATGTAAACCACTTGGCCCATGGATAAGTGGCAGTTAAGGTGGTAAGAGAGTCTAAATAAATGGTATAGATATTAAGTGATATGAGACCTATTTTCTGAATCCTTATTGACTTGTTACATAAGATTTTTTAGTACATATTTTTACTAAAATGAATTAAAACTAATCAAGATAAATTTGTGATTGGAGCTGAATATTGAAGGAACGGTAGGAGATATATATGTATGAAAGGGCAGGTTCATGGAAGTCAGAAGAGAAAAATGTTACATGAAGTTGGGATCAATGAGGATTGAGGAAAAAATAGATTTGAGTATTATTAGTTTATTGTTCACCTTGAGGAGTATAATTTCAATAGAGTTGTAGGAGTAGATGTGATATTTCAGGGAGACTTGGGGGGAACAGATGTTGAGAAAATGGATACACTGGAATAGAGATGACTTCCCTGAGAATGGGGTCACATCTCTCCATTTTAGGATTTAATTTTGTAAAGTAATGTGGTGAATAAGGAATGGAAATAAAAGTTTTTAGAAGTATTCAAGTATGAACTTTATAAAAATTATTTTTATGGAGGTGTAAAACAGTTTATTATTCACTTGTGCTTTCTATAAAAATTTATAAATGTTCAGATGTTAAAATAAGTAGAAACATTTGTATTTTTTTACTTTTTTAAAAAGTTTATCAATGTCAGCTGTTCTGAGTGAATTAAATAGCTTAGGAATTAAAATGTATATATCATTGTCCTTTAGGTGTGGCTTTAAAGTGACCAGTCGTCTCATTTTTGGTCCTCATTTCAGGAATTTGTGCTAATGTGTTGAGGAGGTAGCTGATGGTAAAACTTGCAAATTCTTTCGTAGAAGGGGGCAATATTGATGATACTTGTGCAGGCATATTACCAAACTCAGTATAACAACAACAAAAATAATGAAAGAGCTATTATTCTTTGTTTACTGTATGTCAGGTACTAACGTATTTTTATTTAATCATTTAAGACAACTCTGTCAGGTTCAGTAGTAGTAACCCCTTTTTACAGATGAAATATAAAACTAGCTTAAATAACCTGCCTAGGGTTACCTATTTAGTAATTGGTAGAACTTGGATTTGAACCCACATATGTCTCATTCCAGAGCTCCATTCTTTTTTTTTTTTTTTTAAATTTATTTATTTTATTTTTGGCTGCATTGGGCCTTCGTTGTTGCTGCACGCAGGCTTTTTCTCTAGTTGTGGAGAGCGGGGCCTACTCTTCGTTGCGGTGAGCAGACTTCTCACTGCGATGGCTTCTCTTGTTGTGGAGCACGGGCTCTAGGCGCGCGGGCCTCAGTAGTTGTTGCGCACAGGCTCAGTAGTTGTGGCTCGCAGGCTCTAGAGTGCAGGCTCAGTAGTTGTGGTGCATGGGCTTAGTTGCTCGGCGGCATGTGTGATCTTCCCGGACCAGGGCTCGAACCCGTGTCCCCTGCATTGGCAGGCGGATTCTTAACCACTGTACCACCAGGGAAGCCCCAGAGCTCCATTCTTAACCACTTCACTTGTGGCTCTAAGTTTTGTGTGCATCAAAGTCAGGTATGGTATTTTTTAAAAATGCACAAGTCAGGGCCACTTTCTAGGCTTCATGAATGTAAGAATCTTTGGGTATGAGGTCTGGACATATACATTCTTTTAAATGCTACGTGATTCCTCTGTGTATCCTCATTAGAATAAGAAGAAGGAGGAAAAGGAGGAGGTAATACTAGGCGACATTTATGAGGACTTATTATGTGCCAGGCACTTTCTAACGTGAGGTCATTTCTGTATATTATTATCTCCATTTCATAGATTAAAAAAAATTAGTAGCCTTAAAAAAGCATGAAATTTGCAACAACATGGATGGACTTGGAAGGTATTATGCTTAGTGAAATATGTCAGACAGAGAAAGACAAATACTGTATTTATCACCTATATGTGGAATCAAAAAAAAACCACAAAACAAAACAACCCCCCCCCCAAAACTAGTGAGTATAATAAAAAAAAAAGCAAACTAGTAGTTACCAGTGAGGAGAGGAAAGGAGGAAGGGGCAAATAGGGTAAGGGAATTAAGAGGTACAAGCTGTTATGTATAAAATAAATAAGCAACAAGGTTATATTGTATGGCACAGGGAATATAGCCAATATTTTGTAGTAACTATAAATGGAATATAATCTATAAAAATTTTGAATCACTATGTTGTATACCTGAAACTAATATGATAAATCAGTTATACCTCAATAAAAAAAATTACTCAAGGTTACATAGCTATTAAGTGGTAGTACGGACATGTTAAAAGTTCATAGACATCAGTCTTAACTACTGTATCATATTGTCTCTAGAATGGTGAATTTTTCTACCACAAAAATTTTTAGGGTACCTACAGCATTAGCACATGCAGGAAGGGTCAACCTGACTATATTTGTCTTAGACCCCAGGGTACTTGGTTCAACGGCTTTTACTAGGAAAGAAAGATAATATCACTCATTTCCATAAGAGATTTTTATCAGCCCTGTAAAAATGTTGAGTATAGAGTAATAACGAAATCTTTTTCCTTAAAAATTGTAAAACTATTATCCTCTTAATTTGCTTTTAAAATTTCAGTTGCCTTTTGTTCACAAAAGTGGTTCACAGCCACTCATCAAAAAATTCTCATGGTTTTAGTCAGCTTAGTTTGCATTTAAGTATATTTTACTACCTCTATTAATATTGGGTTAGAGATAGTTGCCCTTTGATCTTTTTACTGAAAATGTTCTTATAACACATGGACCAGGTACTCTAATTTAGCCATTTATGAGGTACACTGACTCCCTTTCTGTTGTTGAAATGCCAGCGACTAAGGAACGGGGTTTGTCTTCTGTCTGCAGCTTTTCTGTTAGTGTCTAAACTGACAGCGCTTATCTCTGCCTCTTCTTGACGTCATGCTTCTTTTCCCTGATCTCTGTTGCCTCCTTTCTGTTTTTTGTTTTTGTTTTTCATATTTCCTGATATTAACACATAAACCCTGAGCATTTGAAGACTTCACTAATAAGAATATATATCAGTCAGCTTAGCCTGCCATAACAAAATACTGTAGACTGGATAACTTAAACTACAGAAATTAATTTTCTCATAGTTCTGGAAGCTGGAAGTCCAAAATCAGGTTGCCAGCATGATCAGTTCTGGTGTGGATGCTCTTCCTGGATTGAAAGATGGCTGCCTTCTCACTGTGTCCTCACATGGCAGGGAGAGAGGGAAAGGGAGAGGGAAAAGGGGGAAGAAGAGGGAAAAGGAGTGTGCCTGAGCTCACAAGCTCTTTGGTGTTTCTTCTTATAAGGACATTAATCTTATCGTGTTGGGGCCCCACCCTTATGATCTCATTTAACCTGAATTACCTCTATATAGACCCTATCTCCATATACCATCAGACTGGGGGTTAGAGTTACAGCATATGAAGTTTGGGGGGTGGGAGTCACAATTCAGTCCATAGGCAAATTCTTTCCTTCTGGTCAGAAGACTAACCATTCTGTGTGTCTGGTATAATTTTTGAATTTTCACTCTTCCCCACTAAAGCATTCTCTTCCCAACCAAATTTTCCAATTAGGAGCTATTCTAGTTACTTGAGGGTGGGCAGAAAGGCTTGTCTTATGATAACTGAGGTTTTGTTCTATTTACTGCGAATTAATCATATATTAATTATAGTCATGCTCTTCACAGTATTCTCAGTTTCATTTACAAGTGAAATACTCAGATTCTCCTTATAATATAAAAATGTATTATGTTTTCTCTCTAGGAACCATCTCTTTTTGCTGTTGCCAAATTGTTAGAAACTGGTCTAGTTAACATGCACCGAATAGAAATTCTATGGAGACCTCTAACTGGCCATCTACTGGAGGTAACCTCTTTTTCTTAATTATTATATTTACTTTTTGTTTAGGATAAAGACATACACAGTGAATTAATAATTGTGGATAACCATAAGAAAAATCAGCATTAACATTTTTTTCCTTGTACTTCTGTCTATATATTTTATCAGGGACTAAAGTTTTACAGTAATCGTTTTGGTGAAGGAATAGGTTGACTTTTTTTGGCTGAAAGTGGATGATATATCAATGAAATCTCTGAAGTCTCCTTCAGCTGATAGCTTGGGACTCCTTTCTTTTATTATATAATCTTTTTATCCCCTCACCTTCAGCTAGTTCTGAAACTTCAAGGCAGTTAGCACTGAGACTTCGTCCTAAACACTGCTCCTTTACAGCCTTTCCTGTGATTATGAGGTGGCTCTTCTACAAAGGGAAAAAAATCTGTTTGGTATCACTAATTATAGATAGTGCCAGGGAATTTTATTTGGATTTCTATTCTCTTGTATTCAGACTGGGGTGAATCTGAAGAATTAGCTGCTTCTTAATAACAGCTGCTTCTATGGAATACATGTTTATGTGCAGTTTAGGTTTAGGTTGCTGTGATTGTTTCACATTATTTTAGTAATCTGAGAAAGGTATTATTCTTCATAGGAAAAAAATGTGCTTGTCTTTTCTTTCTTTTTTTCTCTCCATTTTATTGGGATTACTTTTATGAGCTTTTAAAGAATATATGCGGATTTCTTCATTATGGTATTCTCATCAAATGGCAAAAAAGTTTTTTCAAATTTTAGCTCAGTGTTTGATTATGAAGATAGACCTGATTAGGAACCTGAGTATCTGCTGCTTTTGTTTATTCTGCTGACATCATTTACCTTTATGAAATCCTTTCTTTTCTGTGACTTGTTTAGTTTCATTTTTTATCTTCTGTCTCTCTATTGCTTCCTCTTGCCTCTTATTCAGAAGGTAAGCTTTTGGATATTTTTGTATATTCTTCAACCTTTATTGATGCATATTTGATATAATTTTTAAAATATTGATGCACATTTGATATAATTTTTTTAAATTAAAAAAAATTTTTTTTTAATATGAAAGAATAGAAAATGTGATGTTTTAATTTTTCTTTTCTCAAACTGATGTGAGATGCATAGTTCAGTATACAAATTAAATATTAATTTTTTTTCTACATGTGTACCCTTAGGTGTGCCAGCATCCAAACTCTCGAATGAGAGAATGGGGAGCAGAAGCTTTAACTTCACTTATTAAAGCAGGATTAACATTTAACCATGATCCTCCACTTTCACAAAACCAGGTAAAAAAAAAAAAAACTTATCTCTTTTTTAAAAGTACTTAATGTAAGATCATTCTCTCCCATGTGTAACTTTTCTTAATTTATCAAATAGATGATAGTCTAAAAGTGGATCTTATTGCTTAATATTCTATTTTATTTGTCGGCCATGGATCTCTTACAGAAGGTTGATATGTCTAGATTTTTAGGATTATCTGTATTAAAAATTTTTCTTGTTAATAACACTGAACTAAGTTAATAAATTACCTAGAATTGGTCCCCCGGTCTAGAAGTTTCCCTCTTCATGAAGTGCCAAGGCTTCATTTTGGGGCCATACTTTATTAGCCTCTTTTCCTTTGGTCCTTACCTGTCTCTATTTTTATTTTTCCCGCTCATTACCCTTACATTGGGAGAAACAAGTGGCAGAAGAGGAAAGCACAATAAAATAGATTTTTATTTTTAAATACTTTTAAAGGTTATTTTATACTTTCAGAGTTTACTTTTGTCATGAATCCTTTGTCCTGACTCCCATAATCATTCACATATATCTTATACAGTTTCTAAAAAGTACACCAAAGTTTTATTATTTGAAGATTGAGTAGGAATGAGGCATTTAATAGCCATTCCCGTTGCCCTATTATCTTACTGTATTGTATGTAGTTATAGTCTACAAATTTCCTCAACAAATAATATTGAGTGCATGCTATGCCAGGCAGTATTTTAGCTGCCTGGGAATAGAATGATGAACAGGACAGAGAAGATCATTTTTATAGAGCTTTCATTTTAGTGATTTCATATTTTTTTCCTACTACAATTTAAGTTTTTTTGTAACAAAAGCCCTGTTTGTGTATATATCCTCAGCATCCAGCTTAATACCTGGCACATGGTGAGAGCTTAATAAATGTTTGTTCAGTCAGTGAACCAAATGAATCCTTGGAGAGAAAAAAATTAAAAATGAAGCAAGTGCTTTCAAATGCTGAAAAGAATAGAACAAAGTGTTTTTTTCACTTTGCAACAGTAAAAACATTTTGTGGTTTTATGTCATCTTTGTCTACTGTACTTGTTCATTTTTAGGAGTACTGACACTTTTAAATTTCAATACATGGGGTATGCATTAATAGAGTAAATGAAAGGTAATTTTAGAAATTGGGAATTGTTTTCTTCTCTCCAAATAGAGCTAGGTATATATAGATATATTTCCTTTAGTGAGATTCATTTATATATGGGTCTATAATTAATACCTTTTAACATAAGATCACTCCCTATTTATCCTGAAATGTAGCATCTTAAAGATTGATTTTTATTTTCTCTTATTAAAAAAAAAGACATAGATGCCAAAATAATCCTAATGATTACTGTTAGAGAAATCTTTTTCAATGTTTATTTTACTAAAAAAATTCTCTTTACCATTGCAGTCTGAGTGGAGGTGAATTTAAACTTGAAAGGCAATAGCAGAGCCTTTCCATGTTCTGGGACTTCTCTTTCTAATTAGCTTCTTGCGTCCTTTTCAGAGGCTGCAGTTGCTTTTACTGAACCCATTAAAGGAGATGTCCAGTGTTAACCATCCAGATATCCGACTCAAGCAATTAGAATGTGTGTTGCAGATTCTGCAGAGTCAGGGAGACAGTCTTGGGCCTGGATGGCCATTAGTGCTTGGAGTTATGGGAGCAATCAGAAATGATCAAGGGTAAGTGTTTAAAATTAACATCCAAAAAGTGATAGGGAAAGGGAATCCCTCCTAAAATCTTGGGATGATGGTTAATTTTTTATGTATGCCCTTCCTGCTTAAGTTTAAGATCTAGAATAGTTTTTCTTACCCTACCTTCAAGTGGCTATAGGGAATTCTTAGGGCTCACGTTTGTTTTGGAAGGATGGAAAAATTGCTGTTTCTTTGCCATTTATACATGAATACACGGTTCTTACTTAACAATAAGAAAAATGCATCAATCTAACAAGCTTTGAAACACATCCAAAGGTTGAGTTTCCTTTTGGTAAACAATTTGGTAAGATGTAAATGAGCATTTAGTGTTTGACCCCTCTACATATACTATACTTGCTAGTTAGTCTGATTACATGGATAAATAGTTCCTGCTCTGAAAGTAGAAACCTGTGGAAAAGGAACAAGGCCTAGGGTCCTAGTAACAGAGTAGTTTGTTATGCTGCAAAAGAATAGAACTCCAGTGGGAGGGGTATATGCCTGTGGAGTGGGGCAGAGTCAAAACTATAAAGGACCTTATATGCCTTTATAAATTATTTGGACTTATCCTCAGTACATTTGGGAGGAATTTTAGGATTTTAAGCAGAGGAATGATGTGATTTGTTATGTGTTTGAGATACCTCATTATGTCAGTAGCATGGAGGGGTAAATGGGAAATCCTGCAGCACTCTCTAGAAATAGGAGGAGACGGATTTGAGCTACTTAATAGATTGACTGTTGAGGTGAAGGCAGAAATAGCAAACAGAATCAGGGATGACTCCAAGATTTGTGACTTAGGCAGCTTAGTGGGTGGTGGTATTATTAACTAAATAGGGAATACAGAAGGAAGAGCACAATTGGAGGAAATGTATGGACTTGTTTAATTTAACGTAGTACCTTGCAGTGGCGAGATTTAGCAAACATTTGGATATATTTGTCTGTAATTCTGTGGCAGGACTCGTCTTGTTTTGATGACTAGTTTAGGAGTTTTACATGATTGAAATGCTTGAGACTCCTGTGGAAAATTAATTTTTCTTATTTATTTGTAATAACAAATTTCCTTATATACTATAAAATACGAGATGATTAAAGTGGAAAGATATCAGCCAAAGCCTAGATCATCCGAACAGTTATAAAATAGAGTGTGTTGTAAGGATGAAATTAATTAATATGTGTAAAATACTTAGAAAGTACACGATATAGTAAATGCTCAATGTGTTAGCTATTTTAATGTTTTTATTATTTTTTTTCACCACCAGAATTTTTCTCCAAAACCATATACTTCTTATTGTCTTCATTTGCAATACAAAATTACTCTTTACTTTTACAGACTAGATGTAGAATTTTAAATAAAATATCGTATAGATATAAAAGAATAAGGAACTCATTTTCATTCAGTGAGTGAATTGTGTGTATTCTCCTGTGCTAGGCACCATGCTAGATATTGAGGGTACAGTGGTGAGAAAGTAGCTGTATCCAATTTCCCTTTTTCATTCAATGTCTATGTTTTGTTTGACTAGTTGATGCAAGATAGAAATAATATGGCATTAGTGCATAGTTTCTTTTTTTTTAGTTTACTGCTTTTATTTCTTATTCCTGTGAGCTACTTTCTTTATTTTTATTTGTTAATTATTTTTAAGTAAGCATATCTTTTTTTACATTTATGTAAATGTTGAAGTACTCTATGATCTATGTTAGAGAAGATTTTCTTGTTCGAATTTTAAAATAAAATTTTACTTCGGATTATTGTAAGGTATGTATTTTTCCTAGCATTTCTGTTAAATACATGAGTATAAATTTCTTTTCTTCTGTATTTTCAGAGAATCCTTGATACGAACTGCATTCCAGTGTCTTCAGTTGGTTGTGACAGATTTTCTACCAACAATGCCTTGCACTTGCCTGCAGATAGTTGTAGATGTTGCAGGTAGCTTTGGACTTCATAACCAAGAACTTAATATTAGTTTAACTTCAATAGGTTTATTGGTAAGTATCATTGCCTTCCTTATATAATCTAGAAATCACTGTTTGCAATTGAGAGTGAATGCCAAGCTAATGCTATGCTTTTGACTCTATAAGAGTCATTTAAATGACTTTTAAGTACCAAACTAATACCTTGTATGAAGGGTTAAATAATATCATTTAAGAAATAATTATTTAAAAGCAGAGTATTTGGAATAATTTTGATATATTGAGCTGAAATTTGGCTTTTGTAAGGTTTGTTATGGGAGGATTTAGTAAACATAATTGTACATACAAGAGAAATATTCAGTTGACTCTGCTGTGAACAGTAATTGATTTCTTTTTAAATTTAATTTTATTTATTTTTTTGTACAGCAGGTTCTTATTATCTATTTTATGCATATTAGTGTATATATGTCAATCCTAATCTCCCAATTCATCCCACCACCACCACCACTACCCCCTTTCCCCCACTTGGTGTCCATACATTTGTTCTCTACATCTGTGTCTCTATTTCTGCCTTGCAAACCGGTTCATCTGTACCCTTTTTCTAGATTCCACATATATGTGTTAATATACGATATTTGTTTTTCTCTTTCTGACTTACTTCACTCTGTATCACAGTCTCTAGGTCCATCCACGTCTGAACAAATGACCCAATTTCGTTCCTTTTTATGGCTGAGTAATATTCCATTGTGTACATGTACCACATCTTCTTTATCCATTCATCTGTCGATGGGCATTTAGGTTGCTTCCATGACCTGGCTATTGTAAATAGTGCTGCAATGAACATTGGGGTGCCTGTGTCTTTTTGAATTATGGTTTTCTCTGGGTATATGCCCAGTAGTGGGATTGCTGGGTCATATGATAATTGTATTTTTAGTTTTTTAAGGAACCTCCATACTGTTCTCCATAGTGGCTGTATCCATTTACATTCCCACCAACAGTGCAAGAGGGTTCCCTTTTCTCCACACCCTCCCCAGCATTTGTTGTTTGTAGGTTTTCTGATGATGCCCATTCCAACCGGTGTGAGGTGATACCTCATTGTAGTTTTGATTTGTATTTCTCTAATAATTAGTGATGTTGAGCAGCTTTTGTTTTTTTTTTTTAAGCCTCAATGCATCTTATTTTTTTTTATTTCTAAATTTATTTATTTATTCATTTATGGCTGCGTTGGGTCTTCGTTGCTGCGCGCGGGCTTTCTCTAGTTGCAGAGAACAGGGGCTACTCTTTGTTGCGGTGTGCGGGCTTCTCATTGTGGTGGCTTCTCTTGTTACGGAGCATGGGCTCTAGGCACGTGAGCTTCACTAGTTGTGGCATGGAGGCTCAGTAGTTGTGGCTCGCGGGCTTAGTTGCTTTGCGGCATGTGAGATCTTCCCGGACCAGGGCTCGAACCCCTGTCCCCTGCATTGGCAAGCGGATTCTTAACAACTGTGCCACCAGGGAAGTCCGAGCAGCTTTTCCTGTGCCTCTTGGCCATCTGTATGTCTTCTTTGGTGAAATGTCTATTTAGGTCTTCTGCCCATTTTTGGATTGGGTTGTTTGTTTTTTAAATATTGAACTGCATGAGCTGTTTATATATTTTGGAGATTAATTCTTTGTCCGTTGATTCGTTTGCAAATATTTTCTCCCATTCTGAGGGTTGTCTTTTCGTCTTGTTTATAGTTTCCTTTGCTGTGCAAAAGCTTTTAAGTTTCATTAGGTCCCATTTGTTTATATTTCCATTACTCTAGGAGGTGGGTCAAAAAAGATCTTGCTGTGATTTATGTCAAAGAGTGTTCTTCCTATGTTTTCCTCTCAGAGTTTTATAGTGTCCGGTCTTACATTTAGGTTTCTAATCCATTTTGAGTTTATTTTTGTGTATGGTGTTAGGGAGGGTTCTAACTTCATTCTTTTACATGTAGCTGTCCAGTTTTCCTAGCACCACTTATTGAAGAGACTGTCTTTTCTCCATCGTATATCCTTGCCTCCTTTGTCATAGATTATTTGACCATAGGTGCATGGGTTTATCACTGGGCTTTCTACCCTGTTCCATTGAACTATATTTCTGTCTTTGTGCCAGTACCAAATTATCTTGATTACTGTAGCTTTGTAGTATAGCCTGAAGTCAGGGAGTCTGATTGCTCCAGGTCCGTTTTTTTCCCTCAAGATTGCTTTGGCTATTCGGGGTCTTTTGTGCCTCCATACAAATTTTAAGATTTTTTGTTCTAGTTCTGTAAAAATTGCCACAGGTAATTTGATAGGGATTGCATTGAATCTGTAGATGGCTTTGGGTAGTATAGTCATTTTCGCAATATTGATTCTTCCAATCCAAGAACATGGTGTATCTCTCCATCTGTTTGTGTCATCTTTGATTTCTTTCATCAGTGTCTTATAGTTTTCTGAGTACAGGTCTTTACTTCCTTAGGTAGGTTTTTTTTTTTTTTTTTTAAATGAATTTATTTATTTATTTTTGGCTGCGTTGGGTCTTCGTTGCTGTGCAACAGGCTTTCTCTAGTTGTGGCGAGCGGGGGCTGCTCTTTTTTTTTCTTTTTTTTTTTTCTTTTATTTATTTATTTACTTATTTATTTATTTATGGCTGTGTTGGGTCTTCGTTTCTGTGCGAGGGCTTTCTCTAGTTTTGGCAAGTGGGGGCCACTCTTCATCGCGGTGCGCGGGCCTCTCATTATTGCGGCCTCTCTTGTTGCGGAGCACAGGCTCCAGACGCGCAGGCTCAGTAATTGTGGCTCACAGGCCTAGTTGCTCCGCAGCATGTGGGATCTTCCCAGACCAGGGCTCGAACCCGTGTTCCCTGCATTGGCAGGCAGATTCTCAACCACTGCGCCACCAGGGAAGCCCCCCCTTAGGTAGGTTTATTCCTAGATATTTTATTCTTTTGGTTGCAATGGTGAATGGGATTGTTTTCTTAATTTCTCTTTCTGATCTTTCGTTGTTAGTGTATAGGAATGCAAGAGATTTCTGTGCATTAATTTTGTATCCTGCTACTTTACCGAATTCATTGATTAGCTCTAGTAGTTTCCTGATGGCATCTTTAGGATTATCTGTGTATAGTATCATGTCATCTGCAAACAGTGACAGTTTTACTTCTTTTCCAATTTGTATTCCTTTTATTTCTTTTTCTTCTCTGATTGCTGTGATTAGGACTTCCAAAACTATGTTGAATAATAGTGGCAGGAGTGGACATCCTTGTCTTGTTCCTGACCTTAGAGGAAAGGCTTTCAGTTTTTCACCATTGAGAATGATATTTGCTGTGGGTTTGTCATATATGGCCTTTATTATGTTGAGGTAGGTTCCCTCTATGCCCACTTTCTGGAGAGTTTTTATCATAAATGGGTGTTGAGTTTTGTCAGAAGCTTTTTCTGCATCTATTGACGTGATCATATGGTTTTTATTCTTCACTTTGTGGTATCACAATATGGTATCACATTGACTGATTAGCATATATTGAAGAATCCTTGCATCCCTGGGATAAATCCCACTTGATCATGGTGTATGATCCTTTTAATGTGTTGCTGGATTATGTTTGCTGGTATTTTGTGGAGGATTTTTGCATCTGTAGTCATCAGTGATAGTGGTCTGTAATTTTCTTTTTTTGTAGTATCTCTGTCTGGTTTTGGTATCAGGGTGATGGTGGCCTCGTAGAATGAGTTTGGGAGTGTTCCTTCCTCTGCAGTTTTTTGGAAGAGTTTGAGAAGGATCGGTGTTAGCTCTTTTCTAAATGATAGATTTCACCTGTGAAGCCGTCTCATCCTGGGCCCTTGTTTGTTGGCAGATTTTTAATCACAGTCTCAATTTCAGTGCTTGTGATTGGTCTGTTTATATTTTCTATTTCTTCCTGGTTCAGTCTCGGAAGGTTGTGCTTTTCTAAGAATGTGTCCATTTCTTCCAGGCTGTCCATTTTATTGGCATATAGTTGCTTGTAGTAATCTCTCATGATCCTTTGTATTTCTGCAGTGTCAGTTGTTACTTCTCCTTTTTCATTTCTAATTCTAATGATTTGAGTCTTCTCCCTCTTTTTCTTTTTTTTTTTTTTTTAATATTTATTTATTTATTTATTTGGCTGTGCTGAGTCTTAGTTGCTGCATGCGGGATCTTTTTTTTTTGAGTTGTGGCATGTGGGATCTAGTTCCCCAACCAGGGATCGAACCGGGGCCCCCTGCATTGGGAGCGTGGAGTCCTACCCACTGGACCACCAGGGAAATCCCTCCCTCTTTTTCTTGATGAGTCTGGCTAATGGTTTATCAATTTTGTTTATCTTCTCAAAGAATCAGATTTTAGCTATATTGATCTTTGCTATTGTTTCCTTTATTTCTTTTTCACTTTATTTCTGATTTGATCTTTATGATTCCCTTCTGCTAACTTTGGGGTTTTTTTGTTCTTCTTTCTCTAATTGCTTTGGGTGTAAGGTTAGGTTGTTTATTTGAGTTGTTTCTTGTTTCTTGAGGAAGGATTGTATTGCTATAAACTTCCCTCTTAGAACTGCTTTTGCTGCATCCCATAGATTTTTGGGTCATCGTGTTTTCATTGTCATTTGTTTGTTAGTATTTTTTGATTTCCTCTTTGATTTCTGCAGTGATCTCTTGGTTATTTAGTAGTGTATTGTTTAGCCTCCATGTGTTTGTATTTTTTACAGATTTTTTCCTGTAATTGATATCTAGTCTCATAGCATTGTGATCGGAAAAGATACTAGATATGATTTCAATTTTCGTAAATTTACCAAGGCTTGATTTGTGACCCAAGATATGATCTTTCCTGGAGAATGTTCCATGAGCACTTGAGACGGAAGTGTATTCTGTTGTTTTTGGATGGAATGTCCTATAAATATCAATTAAGTCCATCTTGTTTAATGTATCATTTAAAGCTTGTGTTTCCTTATTTATTTTCATTTTGGATGATCTGTTCACTGGTGAAAGTGGGGTGTTAAAGTCCCCTAGTATGATTGTGTTACTGTCGATTTCCCCTTTTATGGCTGTTAGCATTTGCATTATGTATTGAGGTGCTCCTGTGTTAGGTGCATAAATATTTACAATTGTTATATCTTCTTGGATTGATCCCTTGATCATTATGTAGTGTCCTTTGTAATAGTCTTTATTTTAAAGTCTATTTTGTCTGATATGAGAGTTGCTACTCCAGCTTTCTTTTGATTTCCATTTGCATGGAATATTTTTTTCCATCCCCTCACTTTCAGTCTGTATGTGTCCCTAGGTCTGAAGGGGGTCTCTTGTCAACAGCATATATACGGGTCTTGTTTTTGTATCCATTCAGCGAGCCTGTGTCTTTTGGTTGGAGCATTTAATCCATTCACATTTAAGGTAATTATCGATATGTATGTTCCTATTACCATTTTCTTAATTGTTTTGGGTTGTTTTTGTAGGTTCTTTTCTTCTCTTGTGTTTCCCACTTAGAGAAGTTTCTGTAGCATTTGCTGCAGAGCTGGTTTGGTGGTGCTGAATTCTCTTAGCTTTTGCTTATCTGTAAAGGTTTTCATTTCTCCATCAAATCTGAATGAGATCCTTGCCGGGTAGAGTAATCTTGGTTGTAGGTGCTTCCCTTTCATCACTTAAAATGTATCATGCCACCCCCTTCTGGCTTGTAGAGTTTCTGCTGAGAAATCAGCTGTTAACCTTATGGGAGTTCCCTTGTATGTTATTTGTCATTTTTCCCTTGTTGCTCTTAATAATTTTTCTTTGTCTTTAATTTTTGTCAGTTTGATTACTCTGTGTCTCGGCGTGTTTCTCCTTGGGTTTATCCTGCCTGGGACTCTGCACTTCTTGGATTTGGGCAGCTATTTCTTTTCCCATGTTAGGGAAGTTTTCAGCTATAATCTCTTCAAATATTTTCTTGGGTCCTTTCTCTCTCTTCTTCTTCTTCTGGGACTCCTCTAATGCGAATGTTGGTGCATTTCATGTTGTCCCAGAGGTCTCTTAGGCTGTCTTCATTTCTTTTCATTCTATTTTCTTTATTCTGTTCTGCGGCAGTGAATTCCACAATTCTGTCTTCCAGGTCACTTATCGGTTCTTCTGCCTCAGTTATTCTGCTATTGATTCCTTACAGTATGTTTTTCATTTCAGGTATTGTATTGTTCATCTCTGTTTGTTCATTCTGTAATTCTTCTAGGTGTTTGTTCTTTAATTCTTCTAGGTCTTTGTTAAACATTTCTTGCATCTTCTCAGTCTTTGCCTCCATTCTTTTTCTGAGGTCCTGGATCATGTTCACTATCATTATTCTGAATTCTTTTTCTGGAAGGTTGCCTATCTCTACTTCATTTAGTTGTTTTTCTGGGGTTTTATCTTGTTCCTTCATCTGGTACATAGTCCTTTGCCTTTTCATTTTGTGTATCTTTCTGTGAATGTGGTTTTTGTTCCACAGGCTGCAGAATTGTAGTTCTTCTTGCTTCTGCTGTCTCAAGGGTAACTGATTTTTAACGTTATTTTGGTAGTAACATTTTTTTTTAATTGAAGTATAGTTGATTTACAATGTTGTGTTAATTTCTGCTGTACGGCAAAGTAATTCAGTTATACATATATATACATGATCTTTTATATTCCTTTCCATTATGGTTTATCATAGGATATTGAGTATAGTTCCCTGTGCTAGATACAGTAAGACCTTGTTGTTTATCAATTCTAAATAGTTTATATCTGCTAACCCCAAATTCCTAATCCATCCATCCCTCACCCCTCTTCCCCTTGGCAACCACAAGTTTGTTCTTTATGTGTGTGAGTCTGTTTCTGTTTCATAGGTAGGTGCATTTGTATCGTATTTTATATTCCAAATATAAGTGATATCATATGGTATTTTTCTTTCTCTTTCTGACAGTAGTAACATTTTTATATACTGCTTATTTAGGAAGTAAGGCTTCAATAAAGACTTTACCATTTACATAGTCCTGTAGTGTGTCAACACTGCTTAGTTAGGTGTTTAGGAGATAGCATATAATAGTGAGAGAGCCTAGACTGCGGAAACAGATATACATGTACTATTTTATTTCTGTTTGCATCTTGTTCATTGTTAAACTATTGACCTCTTGAGCCTCATTTCACTTATCTTGAGTATAGAAATAATAAAATCTATGTTAAGGTATTGTTAATGTTACATTAAACATATAGAGAAGTAAACAGTATACATTTATTTAAAGGCAATTATTTAGACTCTTTTAAATGCATATTATAATTCACAAGTTTTTAAAGTCAAACTTAATGTTCCTTACAACTAGATAAGTTAATATTTTACAATTAAAAATGTAATCATGGGGGAAAACACAGGCATGTTGAGTATTTAATTGCTCCCAAAGAGTGGTTGGTTAATTCAGTGTTGATTAAATTACTGCTAGATATCACCTCCTTTATTTTACATTTATGTTCACAGGTATTGTATTCTCTTCATTTTTACAATTGACGTAATTCTCATTAATTCACATGCCTTACTGTGGTTGACAATGAACTCAGTAAGACATGTTTGGAGATATTAATTACTCTTGTATGAAATTACAAAATATTATTAAATGATAGTAAGGGATTGTTTAATAATTTTGTTAGGGTAATAATGGTATCATGGTTATGATTTTTAAAGCCTTTTCTAGTAGAGATTATAAAATATAGGCATGAAGAAAATATGACAAAATGTTAACAATTGTTATATCTAGATGTGGTGGTTATATCAGTATATTGATATATTCTCCCTGTTTTTCTGTATGTTGTTAAAATTTTTCATATTAAACATTTTTTTTCTTTTTCATTGTCCTTCATTTCTTTTAATTTTTACTGTGAAGTAAAGATATACCCAGACACCTCAGTACCCATCACCAAGCCAGGAAATGGCACGTCACCCTACTTAAGACCCTTCATATGCCCCTCTCAGATTGCACTGGTCTCCTCTGTCAAAGTCATTTGTATCCTGAAATTTCTGTTACTTGCTTCCCTGTTTTTCTTTATAGTTTTTATCACTTTATGCTTTTATACTTAAATAATATATTGTTTGCAGTTGCCTGTTTATGAAACAGAATAAGTAGAATCATACTTTAATCTTTTGTTGTTTCTTTGCTCAACATTTATTTTTGAGATTCATCCCTGGTGATTTAATCATGAAGTATTTCATTGTATGATTATACCACAATTTAATGATCCAGTCTACCTTTGGTGAACATTTGGATTATTTCTTGGTCTTTGCAATTATGAGCAATGCTGCCATAAAGATTCTTGCACTTGTGCAAGGAATTTTTTGAGGGCACATAGCCTACATTGGAATTGCTGGGTCTTTATGTATGTGCATGTTCAACTTTCTAGGTAGAACCAACTTGTTTTCTTTTTTTCTTTTATTTATTGAGGTATAGTTGATTTATAATATTATATTAGTTTCAGGTGTACAACATAGTGATTCAAAATTTTATGATTATACTCCATTTAAAGTTATTATAAAATATTGGCTATATTCCCTGTGCTTTACAATATTTCCTTGTAGCTTGTTTATTTTATACATAATAGTTTATACCTCTTAATCTCCTATTCCTATATTGTCCCTTCCCACTTCCATCTCCCCTCTTGTTTGTTCTGTATGAGTCTCTTTCTCTTTTGTTGTATTCATTTGTTTGAATCATCTTAGATTCTGCATATAAATGATAACATACAGTATTTGTCTTTCTTTGTCTGACTTATTTCACTAAGCATAATACCTTCCAGGTTCATCCATGTTGTTGAAAAAGGCAAATTTTCATTCTTCTTTATGGCTGAGTAGTATTCCATCGTGTGTGTGTGTGTGTGTGTGTGTGTGTGTGTGCGTGTGTACATGTATGTATATAGAGAGAGATATAGACAGATATACATATATATATGTAATATATACAATCTATTTATTTACCTATCTAGCTACCACATCTTCTTTATCCATTCATCTGTTGATGGGCACTTAGGTACCTCTATATCTTGGCTATTGTAAATAGTGCTGCTATGAACATTGGGGTGCATGTGTCTTTTCAGATTAGTGTTTTCATTTTTTCCAAATATATATCCAGGAATGGAATTTCTGGATCATATGGTAGTTCTATTTTTAGTTTTTTGAGGAACCTCCATACTGTTTTCCACATTGACTGCACCAATTTTTTCAAATTATTAATGTTAGCACAAGATTGCTCCCTCAAATTCTGAAATCAGATAGAGACACTTGACAGAAGAGGAGATATTTTCATTAAATCCATTCTACTAGAAAAGGAGTTTCTGAAATAATTGTTTTTTTAATTCTGAAAAAGTATGTGTTGCATATCTATGTGTTTAAAATAAAATCTATGAATAAATTGATATTTTCTCCTTTGCTTTTTAGTGGAATATTTCAGATTATTTTTTCCAAAGAGGAGAAACTATTGAAAAAGAATTAAATAACGAAGAGGCAGCACAGCAAAAGCAGGCAGAAGAGAAAGGAGTGGTTTTAAATCGGCCGTTCCACCCTGCACCACCGTTTGATTGCTTGTGGTTGTGTCTTTATGCAAAATTGGGTGAACTATGTGTGGACCCCCGTCCTGCTGTCAGGAAGAGTGCAGGGCAAACTCTGTTTTCGACAATTGGTGCACATGGAACTTTATTACAGCACTCAACGTGGCACACTGTTATTTGGAAGGTACTGTAAAATAGCTTGAGTTATCAGTTCTTAATTGAGATATGCTTATATACTTTTTCAATTAAACTTGTTCTTATTAATTTAAAATGTTTTTAATTTTTAGTTTTTTTATTGAAGTCTAGTTGATTTAAAATGTTGTGTTAGTCTCACTTTCACTGAACGTGATTCAGTTATACATATGTATTCTTTTTCTTCCTATTAATTTTTAAAGAAGAGTTTCCGTCTGTGCATTTGGCAAAACAGAAAATGTTAGCTTTGTTGTATTTTTAATTGCACCTCACATAGATCAGATTAAATACTAAAAGCCTCATCTTTTTATCTCTTTATCTCCTTTGCACTTCCCTTTCTCCTCGTTTTCCCCTGTGGTAATAAAACTAGTAGTTGCTAAACCACTACCTGTAATTCAAATATAATACAGTCAAATGAAAATTTTATAAATAAAGAATTTCAGCAATAGTGAAATTTACTTGCAGACTCACCAAACAAAAACCACCTCCAATTTGTAAATTCCATGTTTGTTCATTAAATATGCAGTTTCATTTTTTAATTTTTCAATTTTATCTTCTTTTTAAAATGTTCTTACAAAGTCAACAGCTTATTAGTGAGCATCCCCTCTTTACTAAAAGCTCTCTGTTTTTTGTTTAATCTGTTCCATTTTAATAAAATTCTATTTATAATCCTTTCATTGCTTTTGTGAATTTTTGAAATCAGCAAGTTTGATGGTAGGCAAAATGGTAAACCTTCATTGTATTTAACAATGTTTTCAGTTTAATAAAAAGACCCCAGAATGTCTTCTTAAAAAATTAATAATGTATGTTCCCTAATAAAAATAATTAAAAGCCCTGCTCCCCACTCCTATGTCTTCTGGTTTTCTTTGTTTTTTTTTTTACTAGCTGCACCACGCGGCATGAGGGATGTCAGGGATCGAACCCGGGCCCCCTGCATTGGGAGCGTAGTCTTAACCACTGGACCACCAGGGAAGTCCCCTCTTGTGTCTTCTGTTTCAACTGTATCCCCTGGCTTCTCAGTTCACAAACATGCTGAAGAGTCCTTTACTGTTTTAAAAAACAAACTGATATTTTCTCTGATTCCTGTTTTCCTTTCAGACAGCTTCATTGTTAATCTTGCTGCCTAAATCTCAATAATTTTTTTTCTTTCTCACTTCCTCTGCATTCCCTTACCCCCTTGTAATTTGACATACAGATTATTCTACTTCAGAGTATCTTAAACATTAGCATGTAACAGAATCTCCTAGAGGACTTATTAAAGAACAAATTGCTTGAGCCACTGTCCCCAACCCCCTAGAGTTTCTGATTTCTTTCCCCTGGCGCGGGGACTGAGAATTTGCATGTCTGTGAAGCTCCCGGGTGATGCTGATGGTTCTGAGACCATATTTTTAGAACCACACGAATTGTTCATAGGCTCTACAGGTAGTCTTCTAATTGCCAAGTCTCTTGCCCTGTGCTCAATCCTTATCCTACTCATTTTTTGTAGCATTTAATACTGCTGATTCTTTTTTCCTTGAAATTTCTCTTCCTTTGGCTTCTGTT
Source organism: Eschrichtius robustus (assembly GCF_028021215.1). Classification (NCBI taxonomy): domain Eukaryota; kingdom Metazoa; phylum Chordata; class Mammalia; order Artiodactyla; family Eschrichtiidae; genus Eschrichtius; species Eschrichtius robustus. The sequence continues at coordinate 52,159,717 of NC_090836.1, forward strand.
CCACAGCATGTGTATGCTTCTCTGTTCAATTTTTATTTTATTTTTTTGGCTCCTATTACTTCCTCTGATTCTACATTTTAAATGTAAACATTCCCCAAATCCCAACCGCTTCCTGCTTGATTTTTTTCAAGCACCTTCATCCAGTCCTGAAGTTTCAGCAGTAACCTCTGTCCAGATGTCACTCATAGTTATATGTTTGCCTGGATCCCTCTCCTTAGCTTCATTCCCTTCTTGTACGTTACCCCCCAGGTGCTCCATTGGCGCCTCAGCTCAGTAAGTCTTAGACAATCGTCTATGCAATTTATTTTAATTTTTCACATTCCATGACCTTAAGGATAAACTTAGTATAAGGACACCTCTGTTGGTCAGTTTCGTCTAATATATGGGGATTGATCAGAATGTCAGGTGTAATTCTTTGTAGCAATGCCTAATTTTCTATGCTGTTACTTGAGCTGTGTTATCAATGCTTTTTATATGCATTGTTATAAATATTTAGGTTCTCTTTCATCTATTGGACCGAGTTCGAGAGTCTTCTACCACTGCAGACAAAGAAAAGATTGAGTCCGGAGGTGGCAATATTCTCATTCATCATTCAAGGGACACAGCAGAGAAGCAGTGGGCTGAGACATGGGTTTTAACATTGGCTGGAGTAGCAAGAATCTTCAACACTAGAAGATATTTACTGCAACCTTTAGGTAGATACACAATTTTTTTTTCTGAGTATACAAATAATTAATGTTAAAGGAAATTTGGAAAATACAGGAGATTCTTTAAAGTTCATATACAATGCTACTTTCCAAGAATAATCCATCTTAACTGCCAGTCTTTGTGTTATGTGTGGTGTGTGCATGAGCATATGCACGTTTTCATTCATTTCACTGAAAAAATATGTACTGTGCACCTACTGCGGGTGAGTCTCTAGGGGATACGGTGATGAGCCAAATGCTACCGTCCTTGCTATATCATGGGTATGAGGGAAGAACTATAATTACATAAATAAATACAAAATTGCTACAATGATCAGTGCTAAAAGGAGCGTATAATAGATTGTGTGCTTATAGCAGATATTTGACCAGGCCAGTGCGATATGTATAGGCTTCCCTGAGAAAGCAGTATTTTATCTGAGTAGTAGTTCATCAGGCAAGGGTAGGAGGAACCGGGAAGAGCCTTACAGGCGGAGAGAATGTGTAAAAGAGATGGGAGAAGATTGAGGAGATGGGGATGGTGAGGACGCCGGCATGTTTGAAGGTCTGGGATGAAGAGAACACGGAAAAGTGTGATTCCACATGAGGATGCAGAGGTAGAGAGAGGCCAGAGCATGGAACACTCTGTAGGTTATGTTCAAAAGTTAAGACTTCATTCTAAGAGCACTGGAAACCACTGGAAGGTTTTGATCCATGATGTGATATGATCAGATATGCAGTTCAGAAATACCACTTCAGATGGTATGTGTGGAATGGAATGTCCACAAAGAAGAATGGTAGGGTACTGTTAGACTGGTGAGGAAACTGTTGGTGGTGTAGATGAGTGCCCCTCAACCGGGGCCAATTTTGCCCAACCTACTCCCTCCCCCCGCAGGATATTTGGCAATGTCTGGAGACAGTTTTGGTTGTCACAAGTGGGGAAGGACGTGCACTGCTGGCTTGTGGGGGGAGTAGCAGCCAGGGATGCTGCTACACATCTTAACAATGCACAGCAAAGGACCATCCCACCCAAAATGTCGGTAGTATTGAGATTGAGAAACTCTGGTGTAGATTATAATACCTTCCTTCAGTGCTAGTGGTGGGGATGGGAGAGGTTGAGAAAAGTGAACGGAAGTACTTTTGTACATAATTGTGAACAAGTTGTACATATTATGTCTCTAATTTATTATTTTATGGTTGGCTTTTTTCCGCCCTCATTATGTTAAAGCATAGGCGTATTTACTCTTTTCGTAGGCATGTTTGTGTGGTGTTCATCAGGGGCACTTTAGGGCTCTCTCTATTTTATATATACACGTACATATATATATAACGTACATACATACACATTTTAAATCTTAGTTTTTTGTTTTCATGTAAAATTTACATATAATGAAATGCACCAGTCTTAACTGTATGTTTGCTGACTTTTGACAAATAAGCATCATTTTTAATACCTCTGTGATAGTTACTTTATCTTAAAAGCTAAGAACTAATAGGTAGATTTAGATTTTTAAAAATGAAGACATGATGCAGTTCATGTAGCTTTGATGATTTTTTTATAATTTGAACACTAGGCAATGGTTTTTATCATTTTAGAATAAGATTATGGTGTCAGGGTGATGCTCATAGAATGGTTCAGAAGTGGTCCTTCCTCTGCAGTTTCTTTTTGAGTAGTTTGAGAAGGACAGGTGTTAACTCTTCTCTAAATGTTTGGCAGAATTCACCTGTGAAGCCATCTGGTCCTGGACTTTTGTTCGTTGGAGTTTTTGAATTACTGATTCAATTTCATTACCAATAATTGTTCATATTTTCTGTCTCTTCCTGGTTCAGTCTTGGGAGATTCTTTCAAAGAATTTGTCCATTTCTTCTAGGTTGTCCATTTTATTGGTGTATAGTTGTTCATAGAAGTCTCTTATGATTCTTTGTATTTCTGTGGTGTCAGTTGTGACTGCTCCTTTTTCATTTCTGATTTTATTGATTTGGGCCCTCTCCCTTTTTTTCTTGATGAGTCTGGCTGAAGGTTTGTCAATTTGGTTTATCTTTTCAAAGAAGCAGCTTTTAGTTTCATTGATCTTTTCTATTGTTCTTTTAGTCTCTATTTCATTTATTTCTGCTCTGATCTTTATGATTTCTTTCCTTCTACTAACTTTGGGTTTTGTTCTTTTTTTTCTAGTTCCTTTAGGTGTAAAGTTAGGTTGTTCATTTGAGATTTTTCTTATTTCCTGAAGTAAGCTCGTATTGCTATAAACTTTCCTATTAGAACTGCTTTTGCTGGCGTCCCAAAGGTTTTGGATCATTGCATTTTCATTTTCATTTGTCTGTAGGTATTTTTTGATGTCCTCTTTGATTTCTTCAGTGATCCATTGGCTGTTTAGTAGCATATTGTTTAGCCTCCACATGTTTGTGGTTTTTTGCAGTTTTTTTCTTGTAGTTGAAAATTTTGCCATTTGCAGCAACATGGGTAGACTTGCAGGGCATTATGCTAAGTGAAGTGAGTCAGACAGAGAAAGACAAATACTGTATGATATCACTTCCATGTAGAATCTAAAAAATACAACAAACTAGTGAATATAACAAAAAAGAAGCAGACTCACAGATACAGAGAACGAACTAGTGGTTACCAGTGGGGACAGGGGGGAAGTGGGGCAATATAGGGGTGGGGGACTGGGAGCTGCAAACTACTGGGTATAAGATAGGCTACAAGGATGTATTTTACAACACTGGAATGTAGCCAGTATTTTGTAATAATTGTAAATAGAGCGTAACCTTTAAAAATTGTATAAAAAATTTAAAAAATATTTTTAAATAATGCGGTTAATATTTTTAACATAACCATGTGCAATATATAATTATACCTAGTCTTTTAGAAAGAAGACTTCTTCCTAGACAGAATATATTAATGAAAGAATTGCAGGGTTTTTTCCTTCCTATGGCATGGAATATTCTAAATCTGAGACTTGGTCACCATTCTGGTGGGGAAATGTAATGTTTCATCTGACTTTTGGACTGGAATGGCAACAAGCAGAGGTATTTTGTTTTGTTGTTTTGATAGTTTTTAGACAAAAATTTTTAAAACTCCTTGAACAGCTTACGGAAAAATCTGTTTTTTATTGTATGTAAATTATACTTCAGTTTTTTTAAAAAAAAGAGTATGGAGAGGAAGAGACATATAACTGGGCAAGTGTTATCATTTATCCTATAAAGGCAGAGCAGTACTTACTGTTTTATACCAGACTTAGTTCCAGCTTTCCAATTAACTGAATGCTTCCTCAGTCACATGGGTTTATCCCTTCTTGAAAAGACATCTAGTCTTTGATAGCTTTTGTGAAGTGAAATTCTTTAAACCTCAGTTATCTCTATTTCATAGCCTACTTATGTTATCCTTTGTAGAATGTCAGTTCCTCTGATTTTTGCATTATTTAAATACAAATAGGTGGGTAATAATCCATGCTACTAACAAAGCCATTGGGCTAGATGTCTGTAGGAACAAGATCATTTTTTGCTGGGCTTTATAGGAACAAACCACACCTGGCCATAGAGAGTCTCATTATAAACGTGCTTAGTTGGTCACAGGAGTAGAGCAAGAGATTGAATTGATTAGTGGAAACAACAGCTACCATTCAGCCCGTGCTCTGCTGATGGTAGATCAGTCGACTCGGTTTTACATGGGAGAAATAAATTTAGACTCATTGTAAAAGGACAGTCTAATCTTTGTGGTGCATTTTCTCCTGGCAACTCACTGATGGGGGGAAAAATGTTTAAGAAAATTCTGCTACTGTAAAATTATTTAAATATGAAAACCAAAGTGTAAAGTTTAGATGTTTATGGAGTATGATTTACAGTTTATTTTAAACATTTAGACAGATAAAAAAACGTGTATCATGCTGTTATAACTTTTCCAATATGCTTAAGAATGGGAACATCTTACTTAGTCATTAATAAAGGTAGCTGGATAGACTGAAGATGTTACTGAAAAGTTTTTGTTTTCACCCTCTTAAGTTTTTATTCTGTTCTCCTTAGGCAGAAGTACTAGAATAGAAACATGTATACGTACATTTACAGAGTTTTATTTTTAAGACCAAAACCTTGTTTGATATACTCATTATCCTCTTCTTGATGCTGTTTGTTCCTGTAGCTGACAAAAAGTTTTTACTGGATTTTTGGGTTGTAATGATTTTAATTCACATTGTTAGTACCTTAGCGTATTTTTTCTAGTTCTATAGGAATTTAAGCAGAAAAATAAAGCAAATAAACTTTAAAGTGTCTAATAGTAAGAGAAAATTTGATCACTTTTATGGTGATAAATTTTTTTTTCCTCTTCCTAATATAGGAGACTTTTCAAGAGCATGGGATGTTCTTCTTGACCATATACAATCAGCAGCACTCAGCAAAAACAATGAAGTATCTCTGGCTGCGCTGAAAAGCTTCCAGGAAATTTTACAGATTGTGACCCCTGTCAGAGACTCAGATAAGCCTGAGACACCACCTGCAGTTCATGTCCCTGTGCCTGTCCTTTTAGGGTCCATATCAGGCCCTGGCCTGAACAGGCCATTTGTAAGAACAGATTCCATTGGAGAAAGACTTGGAAGATATAGCAGCTCTGAGCCACCCATAGTTACTGATGAGCTTGAAGATTTGAATCTCTGGTGGGCTGCATGGAATACCTGGTATAGAGTTGGATCTGAAAGCACTAAGCCTCCTATTACTTTTGATAAACTAACTTTCATTCCCAGCCAGCCTTTTCTTACAGCTTTAATTCAGATATTTCCAGCTCTTTACCAACACATAAAAACTGGTTTCAACATGGATGATTTGCAGAAGTTGGGAGTCATACTACACAGTGCCGTTTCAGTCCCAATAAGTTCAGATGCATCCCCTTTCATTCTTCCATCTTATACTGAAGCAGTTTTGACAAGTTTACAGGAAGCTGTACTCACAGCTCTAGATGTTCTCCAAAAGGTAATAGAATTTTAGTGGCTGTCTAAGCAATATTGCATATGGTTCTCTGGAACTTTTTTTACTTTGCTATATATTTTTTGGGATAAATTCTGGATCATCAAGATTGTTGTGTATGTATACTTTGGGATGAATTCAAGATTGTAAAGATCCAGTTATTTTTAAAACTTTTATTTTTCTAATATATTTTAAAAGATATTTCAGGTTTATTTTGAGAGTCTTTAAGAAACTGCCTGCATTCTCTTGCTTCTATTCACCAGCTTTTTTGGTTTGTTCATACAACTCTTCACAAGAGGATATACTTTTGGAATGACAACTTTAGTAAAGTATTTCTATAATTAGAAAATTAATAAGCCATGGGATTATATTTTGGTTTCTTTCATCTGTACTTAAATTTAGCTCTGGAATTGTTGGAAGCCTATATTTTTTAAAAAAGGAGTAAGAATAAATTTATAAAGTATTTTTCTCACAGAAATTTTAAAAAGATATATTTTAACCTATGTGTGTTTTGTTACTGCAAAATATATATGTATATATATATTAAAACAGACCTAAAAATTATTGAGCAGATTCCAGTTAGCAAGCAAGACCAGATCAAAATCAAATAATTTTTTAAACTGTCAAGGTAATTATTAGCACAATTCACAACAACCAAAATGCTAAACAAAAAAAATGCCACCTGAAGAGCCAGCAATCCCAACAAAGTAGCTGTGACATTCTAACAAAATTAGAATGCAAGTATTAGAATCTGATTACACATGTGTTATCAGTAGCCACTTGTGTACTGAAGGTCATGTATTCTAATTAAATGATTGCCTTGTATCCAACTGGATTGAAGAAAACTTTCACAGTAAGAATGGTGGTTTCTACTACACCATAATACGCCTTGAATGACTCTGGAGGAAGTCTAGCTGAGCAGTAATTCCTTGATCTCTTTACCCCTAGTTACACTGTGCAGAGAAACAAATTGTGTAGAAACTTAAAATCTAAGAGAATCTGGCATTTTAAAAACTTTATTATAGGGATATCAGTTTTCCATAATTGAAATCAAAAGAGCTGCTTTTATTTCCAGTGGGGGAAGAAAAGTAGCCTGTCAATAATAACTTTTTTCTCCCTGACTGTGAACATAAGTTGCTTATACACTGCCTTAGAGGGAATGAGAAAGTTAATATATTAGAGAAAGAGAGCATAGGCCTTGTGAGATACCCATAATCTAGAACTTTCAGATGTTTAATTCAAGCTTTTATATATGTGTAGAGGATAGTAAACAAAAAGCAAACAACAAACCCCCAAAACTTTTTTCCAGGGAGAAAAGTATATACTTTTATTTACAAAAAAAACTGCTGCTTTTGCAATAAGAAAACAAATAGACTCATTCTTCCCAACTACTAGGAATTTGTTCTAAGCTTTGAACTTTTAATGGCTTTTAAAGCAGTATATACCTTCAGTTGGAAACTTAGGAAGTTTTATTTATATAAATTGATATCATTTTGCATTACTAATTTTCACTCTAGCCATTGTTTATTACTTATGTGATTATCTAAATGATGTTTCATAATACTTGAATGTGATTCAAATATATGGGGTCTTTAATATTTCCTAACAGAAAACATATTTCATTATTAGTAAAGAGTGTTTTTATTTTTTCTTTCTTTTTTTTTTTCCAAGTAAGGGTGTTTTTATATTTCCCCCCACAGGTGTCAGAAAATTTTTTCACAAGCAAAATTTACTTGCTTTGGGACTTTATTCATAAACTAAATAAGCTATTCTGCAAAACATTTTATTGATTAAAAGCTGTTTTCCTTCCTAAAGGAAAAACTCATTTCTAATTTCATGTTTACCTTTACATTGTTTAGGGTTTCAGGGTCATAGTCTTTTCCTTGGTTTTCAAATCACTAGTTCACAACCAAAATGATTTAGTCATGTAGGCTAACTTTTTTTTTTGGCCAAGATATTTTGGCATACATGGGGGACCTGAGAATTAATATTATCTGCTTTCCCTGAGTTCTGAGATCAGGAGACTGCATCTATCTTATTTATTGCTACACGGATTGAATTATTTTAAATGACTTAATAAGAGAAGGCTTGTACCATGTCAAGAGGTTAGATGTCCAGTTTCTTTTCTTTTTTTCACATACACAGTTTTCAAGGACTAATAGGAACTGTTGTCCAGATTGCTTATTGATTCTTAGCTTTTGGACTAAAATCTGTTACCAGATTTATATATAGGCTTTTCTGATAAACTTCAGAATACTGAAGAAAGCCAATAATAACTTTTTCTTAGATGAAGTTTGTTGTAAAAAAAAAAAAGAGTTGGTTCCATATTATGCATTTTAAGATTCCAGAATTCAACTGTAACACTATTAGGTTGTTTTTTTTTTTTTTAATAAAGGATCACTGAAAATCAAAACATATAGTCCAGGTCATTATTTGTTGCTAAGGTATTTTCAGAAAAATTTTGATACTTAGTGTTCTAAGGTCTCCACACAGACTTTTCCCTCCCTCCCTCCCTCCCTTCCTTTGTCACTGAAAATAAAAGAATTCATTTAGGGTAATTATATCTTTTCCACGTAATTACTACTTGTTTACTTGTAAGAGTTAAGACTCAGCAAGGGGTTAATAAAGAAGACCGTGAAACTATTAGAAGTAGTTAGTAGAGAGAATTTTTTTAGGCCGTATACCTTGCAAGTTCATGATTCACTGTTTCTGAGAAAAGTAACCAAGTAGGGAAAGATGGTATTAGATATCTTTGTTCTACTTTCACATTGTAATTATAGGATAATCTAATGTACTAATGGGCAGCACTTTGCTTATCTACTTTGTACCTCAAGATAATTTTATCTAAAACACCAGTTAAAGCTAAATGGCTACCTCTTCTCTGAGGGAAAATAAAGCTAGTCTTTTATCTGACAGGTTATAAAAGCCATGATTGCATGAAAATATAAATGTTGTGCACATCTTTTTAAAGAAATTCCTTAAAATTTTGAAATGCTTTGAATTTTGATTTTGTATTTTGAGGGTACCTCAAGTGTAGAATGATCATGCTTTTTGTTTTGTAAAGCACAAATATATTTTAGGTACTCCATAACATATCATTAAATATTTTTCGCACAGAGAAAAACGAACACTAAAACAGGAAAATATGAAAGGATGGGAGGAGGAAACACATTTGTTGCTAGAGAAAATAAAAACATAAGATTTATTTTTAAGCACTTTCAATGTATTTGAAATAATTAAAATCTGCAGTGTCAGAATATGTATTCTTTGTTTTATGAAATTATTTGTAGTATTAAGTTTAATTTCTATTAAAATTTTCTTGTTTTAAATCAAGTCTATATATTTAGATACATTAGACACTAAATATACTCTGCCCTGTTAAAAATTAATATACTGTATACATTTCTTTTAGAAACAAATTTTTATTCATAACTTATTTTCCTGACTGTAATGAACATGATTATTTGTTAAAGTCTGTGGACCAGGCATGATGCAGGAATCAGCTGTCATTTCAATAAATTAATGCCATCACTTAAGTAGAAGTCAGTATCATCTTAGTCAGTGAAGCATTGTAAATGGTCTGATGCGTATATTACTGAACAAATGATCAGATTGTGGAACCTCAGAACTGCCTGGGATTTCTCTTTAAGTGCTTGCCCTTTGTTTAGTCTGCTAAGTAATAAGCCACACTTTTAATTAAAAAACGTTTTTTAGCTGATTAATACATTTAGCCTACACTTTATTCAATAATAGTTTAAAATAGCTTAAATGTCCTTCAGGGCTTATAAAAAATTGTATAATACTTAACATAAAATAGGGCAGTCTTTTCGATTCTTTGGTTAAACAAAAGCATATACAGTAAAGAACTTAATGGAGTTCAGATTATGCATTCTACTGTTCATATATTGTTTTTATAGGCCATCTGTATAGGACCGGAAAACATGCAGATAATGTATCCAGCTATATTTGACCAGTTATTGGCATTTGTAGAATTTTCCTGTAAACCTCCACAGTATGGACAGCTAGAAACAAAACACATTGCAAATGCAAAATATAATCAGGTAATTTGCTATAAATTATATTTACTCTGTAAGATTTCATGGCTTATAAATATAGTCAGTTCCACTTAAGGTGGACTTTGATTATCCCAGAAAATTTTCATTCACAAATAAACTTTCATATGTATGTTAACAGTTTAAGCTGAAAAGAAACACTATGTGGAAGACCTTTTCTGTGTTCCTTTTGTTTGTTTGTTTGTTTATACTTTCTTTTCCCAAGTGGTTCTCCAGAAAGTTTGGCTTTTCATGTTACTTTTTCTTCGAAGTTCCTTCCTTTGTGTCCTCACCCCACTATAAAATGGCTTCTAAATCCCTAAGCCTAATCTTATCTAAGAGATATCTGCAATACAAAATGAAGACATCTGTGTGTACTAAATAAGAAGTCTACTACTGGTGTGAAATTTAGTTGGATTTTACATAAAAGATTTTTATAGCCATAGTTGGCAAATTTTAACTTTGTTTTGGCTTAGGGGAAAAGTAAATTTCTGAATGCATGCACATGCTGATTTTGTTCACTCAACATAAAAATTATAATTTTACATGGTCCGAAACGTAGTTTTAATGTGTATTAACTTTTCTCATTCTATTTGTCTTGCAACACAATGGAATCACAATAGATCCAACTATTTGCACCGGTGAGTTAAATTTCCTAAAATTGTCCTAACCTATTGGCAACAAATAAAGTACATCTTTCCCAGTTTTTGATAGAATGCTCTATGTACTTTTTAAGATAGTTTTAATTTTTGCCTGGCTGAAAATTATTCTTTCATGAAGTACGTATCTCTTTGAGAACTTTGCATGTAATATAATCTGGCCTAAAACCAAGGCCTAAACTTTAAGACAAAGAAGCTTTCGCTTTGAAAACAATGTGATTTCATTTAATCTCATTTTTATTTTAACTCTGTGAAAATATTACTTTCTAGGCGGAATGGGTAGCCTTGAATTATGTACCATTTGCTGAAAGGTCTTTAGAAGTAGTTGTGGATTTATACCAAAAAACAGCCTGTCACAAAGCAGTGGTGAATGAGAAAGTACTCCAGAATATTATTAAGGTATTTTTTTTTTAATTTCTCTACTTTCATTTAATAATGTCAGTATTATTGAAATTTCTCTTTAGGTAATAATATATTATCATATATTGAGATAAATGGAAAATATAATTTGTTATTATTTATAATTACTCTTCTCCAACATTCATGGATATTATTTAGGAAGCCGCTTTTTTAAAACGAGAAGGTTTTTTTAATGAAAAATATTTTAAAGTAAGAGTACATTAGATTTTTTATGATTCTTAAATTTTGACACATAAGACAATAAGCATCCTGTTTCTTAGGATAGGATGCTCTATGATTTTGGGGCAAATGAGCCTGAGAGTGTTTGTCATCTGTAAAAGAAGGGTAGGGGCTTCCCTGGTGGCGCAGTGGTTGAGAGTCTGCCTGCCAATGCAGGGGACACGGGTTCGAGCCCTGGTCTGGGAAGATCCCACATGCCGCGGAGCAACCAAGCCCGTGAGCCACAACTGCTGAGCCTGCGCGTCTGGAGCCTGTGCCCCACAACAAGTGAGGCCGCGATGGTGAGAGGCCCGCGCACCGCGATGAGGAGTGGCCCCCGCTTGCCGCAACTAGAGAAAGCCCTCGCACAGAAACGAAGACCCAACACAGCCAACAATAAATAAATAAATAAATAAAAAATTCTCCTAGATCTTGTTCACCTCCCAGTTTAAAAAAAAAAAAAAAAAAAAAAAACTAAAAAAGCCTCACATTCAAGGAAACCCCTCAGTCCAGGGTAGATGGGGGCAGTTGGTCACTCTACAAAAGAGAGTAATAATGACAACCATCCTAACCGTTAAAAAAAAAAAAAAAAAAAGAAGGGTAATACCAATACAAATTTCATGTCTTAACCATTAAGAGATTCAATTGAGATATGGCATTTAATGATACTTGCCAAGTAGTCAGTGTTGAATAAAAAGTTAGGTTCCCCCTTCCCTCAATAGACAAGGAAATAACTACGCTGCCTAGGGGATCTTGGCAAGGATTAACAGAAGTAACATTTGAAGAAGGAGTACCAGCAAAAAGGGAGAAGGAGATATAGATCAATTAAGCAATATAAAAGATCATGGTATATTTTTAAAGCAGTGTTGAGAAATCCCACTTAGGGAGGTGGCAGGGCCTGGAATAGGTCTGAAAAAGTGGCTATGGGTATTACAAGCCATCATAAGGCATCAGATTTTATTCTTTAACCATTGAAGGTTTGAACATGGAGGAGTGACATGAACCAGTCTGTATTTTTGAAGGAATTAAATAATCAGTTTTCTGTACTCCGGAACACTTCATTGATGCCACTTACTACATTGCATTGTGGTTAATTGGACAAGGCTCTTCCTTCCTCAGAAATTGTGAGCTTCGTGACAGCAAGAACTGAATTTTCCAGTTCCATATACATTTACTGAGTATATACTATATGCCAATCTCTGTATTAGTTGCTTAAATATTTTAAAAAATAAATGTATAAATATATTTGCTGTGCTTAACATTCCCTTGACATTGGTAAAATATTAATCTAGTAGTAAACCATACTTTTCATTTATCTAATCTTGAGTTGTAACATGTTAATTCAGAGTGGCTGGTGTATAATTTAGTATTCTTTTGTTTGCATATGACAAAAATTCAGGCTCTGACTAGCTTTAACAATAAAGGGGCAGGCTTAGTTGGAAAATGCAGAGATGGAGGGCTTTAGGGTTGGTTGATCCAGTGGTTCAGTACTATCACCAAAATCCAAAATTTTTTTCCCTGTTCTGCTTTCCAAGGGGTTGACTGCATCCTAACTATGTTTCCCCTCATAGTTGTAGGCTAATAAAGGGATTATATGTCAGTAGCAGGTGTGTGTGTGTGTGTGTGTGGGGGGGGGGGGTTATCAGATTCTTCTTAAGTTACTAAAATTAAGTGAATTGGCTTTAGTCCCATGCCCAGTCTTGAACCAGTGATTATGGCCAGAGAAATGGAGTAGATTGATTGGCTTAATAAACTAATCATCTCTTTACCCTAATTTCCAACTGGATGTGGGGAGGGGAAAGGGATAAATAGATTCTGGGTAGGCTAATTATCTGTTAGTAGAGGCCCGTTTCATGCTAATATGTAATGGTTCACATGTTCACTGTGTGAGTATTCAGTAATCATTTGTGTGGAGGATGATGGAATCAGGTTTTATGTTCACTCCGTAACATTAAAATATGAAAATATATCTCTTCTACTCTTTATCTTTCTCAGACTAGAATTTTTATATAAAAGCTGAATTTTCAGTCTAATGCACATTATCAGACGATATGCTGAAACTATTTATTGATGGTGCTCTGGGATAACTCACTGTGATAGTTTGGTCAGTCTAGTCTTCTAGTTGTTGGATAGTACTATGACCAGAGAAATTCATTCTGAACCACTGAATTAGTTCTTTAATGATTAACAGCAACCTGTCTCAGAAGTTGACCAATTAAAAAGTAAGTCTCAATATTTTAGTCACTAGACATAGTTCAAATGCTGTGCTGTGTCCTCAAGGGTTAAAGATAAAATAAACCAAGTTCTTGAATTATCAATTTTTCTCAAATATTTGGAAAAGGAAAAAAATACATTAAAATGTTAGTGTAGAATATAAAATTCAAAGAATTTTAAAGATAAAGTATAAGACTTCAAAGTAATGATACTCTAGGCCATGTTTACCTAACCATTAGTGAAAAAATATAAGCAGTATTGATCTCTCTTGGATGGGAGAAACCCCATCAGTCAAATTATTTTCTGCCAGGAGAACTATGGCAGAATGCTCTAATTTTATAACATCAAGTTGGAGAAGCTGCAAAATTGTAAGTTTCTTACTCTTAACTTTTCAGAAAACATCACTATTTTTTTTTTTTTTTTTTTTTAATTTATGAACCCTAGCCCATTCTACAATGTAGAGGGTGTGACGCAGTTCTTTTTTTTTTTTTTTTTAATTTTTTTTTTATACAGATTGTTTTTTCTTTTTTAAATTAATTAATTAATTTATTTTTTTGGCTGTGTTGGGTCTTCGTTTCTGTGCGAGGGCTTTCTCTAGTTGCGACGAGCGGGGGCCACTCCTCATCGCGGTGCGCAGGCCTCTCACTATCGCGGCCTCTCTTGTTGCGGAGCACAGGCTCCAGACGCGCAGGCTCAGCAGTTGTGGCTCACGGGCCCAGTCGCTCCGCGGCATGTGGGATCCTCCCAGACCAGGGCTCGAACCCGTGTCTCCTGCACTGGCAGGCAGACTCTCAACCACTGCGCCACCAGGGAAGCCCCCATCCCTATTTTTTATGATGTGAAACCGAGGTTCAAAAAGGTTATTCAATCCTTATTCAGGGTCATTGTTTATAAAATGGACATAGGACTTAAAAGTATATCTTTCTAGGGAATTCCTTGGCGGTCCAGTGGTTAGGACTCTGTGCTTTCAGTGCTGAGGGTGCGGGTTCTATCCCTGGTCAGGGAGCTAAGATCCCATATGCCTCGGGGTGTGGCCAAAAAAAAAAAAAAAGTGTATCTTTCTAGGCAGTGTGATTTGAGGAACATGTCTGAGAATTGGTCTTTCTAGAAAATAACATCCTATTTAAAATGAAAATACCTATGTTATTATTTTTTGCTCTCAGCTATAGTCTTTTTTAAAGTAATTAAAGCTGTGTGTGATTGTTTTAATTAGTACTTATCTTAAACTGTCTTTATTTTCACAGACTCTTAGGGTTCCTCTCAGTTTGAAGTATTCCTGCCCTTCTGAAAGCACATGGAAGCTAGCAGTATCTTCCCTCCTCAAAGTTCTTTCTATTGGGCTACCTGTTGCCCGGCAGCATGCTTCTTCTGGAAAATTTGACAGTATGTGGCCAGAACTAGCCAACACTTTTGAAGACTTTCTCTTTACTAAAAGGTCAGCTTATTCATTTTTACAGTTAAGACAGTCTTTCAAGAAGTACACATTATACCTGTAATTGCTCTAAAACAGTATTTCTCATTATTCATTAACAAAGTAATTGACTCTTAAGATTGCTAGATTGTATACAAAGAAGAAGTGGATTAGGCATTTATCCACTGGGTACATTATCTGTGAGCAGTGGAGATTTTTGCTCTTCATAGTGTTTTGGTTGTAAGACAGGGGTCTATATATAAGGTCACATGAATGCATCATAATTAAGGAGCCATGGTTTTAATTTGATGAAGTTAAGAAGATCCATTTAAAAAATCTGATGCCCATTTAGCATTACAAGAGAAAAACAACTTCAGAAAATGAGGTTTTTTTTAGAATAAATAAGATCATTGGTAATAATGAACAGCTCTTTAAGATGTTTAAGTTTTGCAAAGAAGAATGGAATTTTCATTGTATACTCTCCAACTGGGGGTGTATCTTAAGGATGCTGTTTTGACCCCTCACTGAATGAGAATAGGGTAATTAGAATACGGAATTTTTTGAACGAGGAGTCTGCTGCAGTCTGTCTAGAGCTGTACTGTCTAATACAGCAGTCACTAGCTACCCTTAACTTACATTTTCAATTAACTGAGTCACATTAACAACTCAGTTCTTCATCCTCACTCGCCGCGTTTCACCATTGCCGTGTGTGGCTAGTGGTTGCTCTAGTGGGCACTGCAGACCACTGAACATTCCCGTCATCACAGGGAGTTCTGTTTGGCAGCACGAATCTCAAATGTGCCATTTTACTAAAGGTGGACTTATCCGTAATAGCTGTGATAGGTAGGTAGTCTTCAGTACTCCTACAATCTAATTTTCCTTTGTGCTATAGTGGTGAAATTCTGTGACAACAAAAGTTTTTCTGTTTTTTTTATCCATTAATCATTTTGTAAAACTATAGAATGACGAATGTGTCATGCACTGCTATTTAATCATTAAAAATTATTAGTTTGAAACCATTTAAATTATAAATTTCATGTACTTGAAGAAAAACCTACATTGGCATATTGATAATGATCAGATGAGTCTACAACAGAAGGATTTAACTGAAGAGTTTCTATCTTTCTAATGTGGTTTAGTTATTAAGAAAAGTTGTAGAGTGCAGAAGGTTAACTTTCATTTTTCTCTGTAAAGGCTTATCTGATATTTCAGAATTGGAAGTAATGACATGTGATTGTAATTTCTGTTTCCATAACTGGTCAGACTTTGTTTTGCTTTCTTATATATTTCTCAACTCTAGAAATCTTATTAATACCAATGCAAGCATATTCTTTGTATTGAATGTATGCAGGAAAATCATAGTGACTCACAAAGCATATTTAAGCAAATTATGTTTTCATTTTTAAAATAACCCTGGGTATTTGAGTTCCTTTGTGGACTCTGTTGCCTAAGTCACTACGTTAATTTGTATGAGGCAAACAGATTTAGAAATTTAAACTTTTCTTTTTCTTTCTCAATCTTCTGTCTGTGTATGCATGTTGCCCTATTAATAAGTTGAATGAGCTTAGATCAGTTTTTTTGAAATGAGTAAAACTTCTTTAAGAATTTCTTTTCCTATGATTGAGTCTTTCCACCACCTTTCTTATTCTCACGTTTCTTATTGAACATTCTTCATTTTGCAAGCTTTGTTCTTATTTTATTAAATTCAGTTTCTTAAGTACTTTCTTTGTGTACAGGAAAGTAGGTAGAGAAACAAAGGCCTAATAATAGGTAATTAACATTTTATGTAATTTTTGTATTCATGCAGTTGTAGTATAATTTCATTACAGTATTTTGCCTGTTGGAGGCCCTACTTACATTAAAGGTTTGAGTATATCGAGTATGTTGAAAAATCACACAGTTTAAGAAACAGTTAACATAGAGGATAAGAGCATTGACTCAGGAGCCAGATTACCTGGATTCAAATCCCAACTGTACAGCTTTGTAACTGTGATATTTTGTACAAGTTATTTATCTTTCAGTGACTCATTTTCCTCATCTGCTAAATAGGAATAGAAATGCTACCTAACTCATAGGGTTATTGTGAGGATTAAGTCATTTAAATGAATGTTTAGAATAGTTCCTGGAATGTAAGTGCTTCTGTTAAAATGCTTGCTCCTACTATTATCCTCATAATCATTATTTCTTTCACTTAAGAGAAACTGACATTATCCATATCCTTTACCATGAAACAGCTATATTTTAAACTAAAAACTTAAAGACCAAAACTCTAAATAACTGGGACTAGGAAGTTTACCCCTAAATTTGGGGTTTTTTTAAAATGGCTAGAAAAAAAATAAAGGTACTGAATTCTGGTACTAAGTAACACAGAATCAGTGTTCTAAGTTGTGGTTATTCTAGTTACACATTTAAGCCTTCTACTACATGAAGTAATAGAAAGGTACCCTGTATTGAGAGTCAGGAGACCTGTGGCCTACTCTTGACTCTGCCACCTAATTTCTGTTCACCTTGAACTGGTCATTTCCTCTCATTTGGCATCATTGTCCTTAATTGTAAGACTAAATTAATTGATTTGACTAGTTGTAAAAGTCCACAATTATTTTATGTATTTTGACTTAATGTTTTAATCAGTGTTTTTAATTGAATAGTTTATGTGGATAAAGCCAATTTAGTTTTTATTTCCTAGTCCAAAAAATACCTTAAGGCTCAAAGTGAAAGCTTTTATTAGTTAGTTGATGATAAAAATGCAGTGCTCACTAAGAGAACTTAAAAACCATGCACATTTTCACGGTTTCATGAGAAGATTTTGCCTTTGTTTTTGTTTTCCAAATAATTGATTACTTTGGATAATCACAAACTGTTAGATTTTAAATTTTATTTTATGGCACATATACACAATGTTCTATAATTGAAATCCATCAGTAGTAGTATTTGAACAGTAGGAAGAGTGTTTTGGGATGTTGATTGGAATAGCATGACTTAGGTTTTTAGATAATATGAATATTTGAGTATCTTTTATATTGGAACATTTTATAAGTTTTTTAACCTAATTACTGATACTCAAAGACTGTGTGAACAACCATGCCTTTCTCTGTGATGTTTCCCAACTGTTTATGGTCTGCAAGCTGCTTTCATACAGTAACAGTAACAGTACAGTAACAAACAAAACAAATAAAACCAAAATCAACTAGAAGAAACGAGAGGCTTTGGACATCACTGAGGACTATCATAAGTGAATGAATTGTTTAAATGAGTGAAAGAAAAACAATTAAAAATGAGAAACATAAGGGCTGTAACCTGGTGGACACCTAAAGTCTGTTAGGAATTCATTCAGCCACCCTTTGAGTACCAAAACATGGTACTTGTCCTCTAGAAGACACGTGGGCTAGTGGGAATTCAGACAATTAATGGTCTGTTGACCTTCAGTTAAAAATCACTAAGTACTACCCAAAAGAATTGAAATGAATGTGTTCACACAAAAACTTGTACACTAATGTTTATAGCAGCATTACAACAGCCAAAAAATGAAAACAATCCAAATGTTCAACTGATGAATGGATAAATTAAATGTGATATGTACATCCATACAGTGGAATATTCAGCCATAAAAAGGAATGAAATACTGATGCATGTTACAACACAGATGAATCTTGAAAACATTATGCTAAGTGAAAGAACCCAGACACAAAAGGCCATATATTATGTGATCTCATTTATGTGATATATCCAGAATAGGCAAATCAGTAGAGATAGAAAATAGATTAATGGTTATCAGAGTTGGGAGGAGGGTAGAATGGGGAGTGACTACTAATGGATACAGAGTTTCTTTTGGAGGTGATGAAAATGTTCTAGAAGTAAAAGAGGTGACCATTGCACAACTTTGTGAATATACTAAAAAGCTGAATTACGCAATTTAAAAGGGTGAATTTTATGGTGTATGAATTATATCTCAAAAAATAATTTTAATGTACCATTCAGAGAGAACTGATGAAAAATACACATAATACTTTATCAGTTTGAAGCCTCTTTTCTTTCAATAAAGATTCATGAAAAAAAACTTTTTTAAATTACTAACTACTGTACTCCTCAAACTTAGAGACTATACAGATCTTATATGGCCCATTTGTACCTGCAATATTGACTATCTCCCTTTATAATTTATAGGTAAATTCTGTTAATCATCTGTGTTTTTAAAAGCTCAACCAATGTTTTTTGATATGCTCACAGTATCTAGAAAGGATACTAACTATAAATTAAATAAACATTAGTGTGAGTTCTGAGATCAGAATATTCAACCTGTGCACAATTGAATAAATTCCTGATTTTATTGATCATTAGGATTAGGAAGAGTGAACCTTTCAGCTTTGTATGCTACTCTCTTCCCTCATTATAAGATATTTTAAAACTACAGTTCAGGGGCTTCCCTGGTGGCGCAGTGGTTAAGAATCCGCCTGCCAATGCAGGGGAAAACGGGTTTGAGCCCTGGTCCAGGAAGATTCCACAGGCCGTGGAGCAACTAAACCTGTGCGCCACAACTACTGAGCCTGCGCTCTAGAGCCCGTGAGCCACAACTACTGAAGCTCGTGCGCCTAGAGCCCATGCTCCGCAACAAGAGAAGCCACTGAAATGAGAAGCCCGCGCACTGCAATGAAGAGTAGCCCCCACACGCCACAACTAGAGAAAGCCCGTGTGCAGCAATGAAGACCCAACACAGCCAAAAATGAACAAATAAATATATGAGATCTATTAAAAAAAAATGGAAGTCTCAAAAAAAAAAAAATAAGGTTCAGTGTTTCTGATATGTGATGCCAATAATATTAATACTGTATGTTCCTGATAAGCTTTTTTTTTATTAGTACAATAGTTAGCCAATTGGTATTTGTCTTTGTGTGTGTGTATATTTTAATACCTGTGATTAGATAAACCAAATAATACCAAATAGAGCAAAAATAGCTCTAGATACAAAACTCTATACTGTACCTCTAAATCTAAATATGATAATACTATTTTTACATTTATAACTTTTATAAAAGAGAAGAACATAGGCTCAAATATCATATAAATCTAGGTTCAAATTGTGGGCTTGTCATTTATTTATGATGTGTTCTTGGTCATATTACTAGCCATTCGAAGCTTCAGCTTTCCTCTTCTGTCAATTACATGATAATACATGTGGTTACCGTGGAACATAGGAGATAATGTAAATAAAGCTCTTAATACAGTGGCTGGCTCTCTAATTTTTGCTGTCATTATTATTGTTATAATCATTACCATCCTATTCTCAGCTGTTTTTAAGTGCTTAATATTTCATTGTTTCATAAGTTTAATAGAACTATACTGCTCATTCTTATTCAGAGCCACAGGGTCTAGAATTAGCTTTGGTTCCCTCGGAACTGTTGATTTATTCTGATCTTGTTGGAACACTGTTTTGTTTTAGAAAGTCTGAGTCAGTCCACTTCTTTCCATATGTTCTCTATCTTTTACTGTAAAGATATTTAGTATATTGTCTTTATTACAAATTTATGATCAGTGGGCTGTCGCTGAGTGAATAATTCAGCATCTTGACCAAGGCTCTTTTAACTCTCTCTGAAATCACTGGCAATATAAGTGAATTCAGTTTTTGTCACTGGCAATATAAGTGAATTCAGTTTTTGTCACCGTGGTAATTTTTGCTGTAACTCCAGATGATAGTATGTTTACTTTTCTTTGTTTTTCATTCATAGTATTAAAAGAAGTTTTGTTCTACAGATTTTATTTAGTTCAAGATTGGACTAAGTATTTTTGTAGCTAGAATTTCATGTTTGTAATTAGCTTAGTCATTTATACTAATTAATTAAAAATGCTGTTCTTTTAAATAAATGATAATGTTCTAACTTGGGTGAGAAAGTATATTCTTTTGATACTCGAATTCTGTTTGTTTATTTTCTGTTTGTATTTTAAGGAAATATTTTACCTTTAAAAATCAAGTCTTTTATTTATTTATTTTTTAGCATACCTCCAGATAACCTCTCTATTCAAGAATTTCAAAGAAATGAAAGTATTGATGTTGAGGTGAGGAAGCTATTTAAAACATTTTCCTGTGACCATTTATGAAAACCAAATAGTAGAAATGTTGAAACTGTAAAATTGCTAAAAAAAAAAAAAAAAAGAAAAGTGAAGTGATAGGTTGAGCTTGAACCTAAAAGCATTAAAACACAAAGGTTAAAGTTTAATTTTTAAAGCACTGACATTTATAAAATTACTTTCTTATATTTGTTAGCTTTGTGCTATGTGCATGTTGTCCAGATACTTAGTTGTGTCCATTTAATAATTTTAAAAAGCAGTTGATTTAGTAAAATAAATCCATCAGTCAGTGAGCATGTATTTGAGAGCTTACTTTATAGTTTGACAAATCAGATGTTTGTATTTAAATTAATCAGTAAGTTGCTCAGATTCTTCTATTTTTAACCAGATGTAGAAGCAAATAATGAATTTTTTTTAAAGAATATATTTTGCTGATTATAAATGGAATTTAAAGAAGTAGTTTTTGGTTATGGATTTTTTTTGTTGGGGGGGTTATTTTTTCCCTTTAAGTGGGATAAGGGAACTTTTAAATAAATCAAATAAATTACATAGAAAGCATAGGCATCATATCGATATATAGATGCAAAATATTGCCTTTTGTCCCATTGCTATGTTAACTCTTGCAAACTCTTCTTCAAACTTTTCTTCTTTCTCTTCAAAAGGCAAAATAACACATTGTATGTTAGAAATAAGCTATTTAACAAAAATGAATATAACTTTACTTCTTAATGGCTCATTTTTATGGTTCTAAAAGGAGATTTAAATCATGTTCTTAATCCTGTTTTAGATATTTTATTCTAACATGGATACATTTCATATGCTGATTTTTTTCTCCAGAGCGCTCTTTGCACTTATCATGTTGCAGATCAAAATTTATTGAAGTTATTGTATAGTAAATAGTTTATAGTATTGACTATTTTGTAATAAAGTTACTTACTAAGACAGATGAGGGAAACAGACTATCCTTAAAATGGTTGTATACTTCTATTAAGAAAGATTCTTTAACTGATTTTCTTTTAAAATAAGATTTAAATTTTACTCTAGAAATTATCATTTGAGTTAGTCTCTTTCAAGAAAAAAAAATACCTTTGAATTTGCATCTTTTGTTTTAGGTAGTTCAGCTTATCAGCACTGAGATACTACCTTATGCCAATTTTATTCCTAAGGAATTTGTTGGTCAGATAATGACTATGCTTAATAAGGGATCAATACATTCTCAGTCATCTTCATTTACAGGTATGTTATTTCAATGATTTTTTTTTTTTAATGTTAATAATTATTGAAGCACTTTTGAAGAAGCTGACTTCTACTAGAAGTGTTTACTCCTACAATTGTGGTAAATGTAAACGGGAGAATGGTTAAGAATGTGATATAGAACATTAAGCTTTATGAGGGGAAAATGTGGTAAATATTCTATGATGAATTAAATTGCAAAGCACTTATGGAATCCACCTAAATCATTGCAGGCTGACATAAATCACCAGTTTTGTGAAGTCATGGGTTATTGGGAAATAATGAATGTGTATTCTGCCAGTTAGTAGTTGGTTAAGTGTCAGTTTTGTCATCTGTAAAATAAAGATATTAATACCAACCTCTCAGGACTATAAATTGCAAAGTTAGTCCATTAAAAAAAAAAAACTCCTTAACATTTGTTAAGGGAACTAAGATTTAGTGAATGACCACAATGTGCAGGGTATTATGCTAGAATATTAATCTCATTCCTCACAACATTTCTGTGAGGATAGGTTCTACTGTATTATAGAGGGGAAATGGGTTTAGAAAGGTTGAAAAAAATTGCCCACAGTCTTAAGGCTGGAGACCAAAGTTCATCCTTAAAAAGGACCACATGCTTCTTTTGATGTACCATATTGGGAGATGAGATGTAAGTTGCTTTTTGCTATTATTTCTTTTTTTTAAACCTATGCTCAAGTGTTAAATGTAATCGTGGCACCATAATGTGATTTTTTTGGTGAGATAATTAAAAAGTTCTAAATTTGTGCCATGCATATCGTTAGTCCCCAGAATTTACTGGAGCTGTGACTAAATTCTACTAAACTGTGGTAAACACTTTAAAGAGCATTTCTATGTACAGTTTGACCACTAGATACTGCTTACTTCACAAACTGATTCTTTTTCCTAGCCCAGACAGTTTTTAAAATTAATCTGGTAAAGTGCAGGTTTGAAAACATTAGAACCTCAGAGAAAAAATTTTGAAGTCCATTTATCTTAATGTAGTCAACTTTTTATTAAGAATATTTAAAAATTATAGATAAATTTTTTTATAAAATACATTTTAAGAACCATGTTTATAATTATATGTAAATATTCTAAGCTAAATAAGGACTACCAAGTTACCGTGTATAATTTTTCTAACAGTTTTCTGATGATACCTCTTGCCATTTACAATATTAAATGTACCAAGATAAAGAAGGTACATGTACGTTCTTCCAGTGACTTGACCATTGGACACAAATTTCTCAGCTTTAACTTGGACTTTTCTTTAAACATATACATACAAAGTCTTTCCTGCTAATACACAAGACCAAGCTATAAACACAGAGGTTCCAGTGATTATTTTTGGTCCCCTGCTCTTAAGTATGATCTGACAGCCACAGCTCACAGACATTTGAGGAAATCTTCCAACACAAAAGAGAAGGACCAAAACAAATGAAGAGAGGGTGAAAGAAACTGGTAGGAAAGAGATAAAATGCAGAGCCATAGAAAACATTTATTTAAAAAAATATATAATTAGGATGCTTAAGGAGATAAAAGATTTTACATTCATGAAACAAGAAGAATGCTATTAAAATGGAACAATCAGAACATGAAAGAGCTCAAAGAAGCTAAAAATATGATAGCTGAAATATGTTCAATGAAGGGTTGGAAGAAAACATTAAGGAAATATAACCCAGAAGTAGAGCAAAGGCAAACAAGTGGACAGTATGAGAAGAAAGAAATAAAATGGATCTGAGGGATCTAACATCTGACAATAGGTCTTTCAGAAAGAGAGAATAGAGAAAAGCTAGGAGAGGATATTATCAGAGAAACAAACTGAAGATACAAATCTGCAGATTAAAAGCCATGTCTCAGTACCCAGAATAGTGAAAGAAAAAAGACTCACAATAAGACATGTCATCATGAAATACCAGAATAATAGAAATAAAGAGAAGATCCTAAAAGATTTCAAAAAGAAAAGAAAAAAGTTCAAACACAAAAGGGTTGTATCAAAAGGACATTGCAATTCTCAGCAACACTGGGTGCTCAGAGACATTGAGGCTGTGGTTTCATAGTCATAAATGGAAAAGATTTTTACCATGGAGTTTTATACCTAGGCCCACTTTTGGCCAAGTGAGGAGTGTAGAATGGTAATTCTCAAATGTCAGCGTGCATTATCCTCACCTGGAGTGAAGTCATTGCTGGGCTGTAACCCCAGAGTTTCTGATTCAGTAGGTCTGGGGTGAGGCATGAGAATTTGCATTTCCAGCAAGTTCTCTGGTGGTGCTGATGCTGCTAGGAACCACACTTTGAGCACCCCAGTAAAATGACATTTTCAGAAACGTAAGGTCTCACAATTTGTACTTCCCATTCACTTTCTCAGGTACTACAGAATATGCCCTGTGAAAACAAAGGGGTAAATCAAGGAAAGGGAAAGCATGAGGTCTAGAAAGTAAGATATAACACAAGAGAGAAAAAAACAACTCACAGGGTAAGGCCAAAGACTAGTTCCAGGATATAACTGGACAGTATGTCCAGAGAGCAACTAGTCCAGACAGGAGCAGAGGTCAGGGTCCAGGGAAGATGTTGCCAAGAGAAAAAAAGAAAGAAAGAAACAGACAAACGGATTATTCCAAGTTTGACCATGTGGAAGATTATTGAGAGGTACTCTAGTGCCGTTGAAGTGTATAAAAAGACCAAGACAAGAAAAATGTTGAAGTGATGAGAGTGGATAGTCTTGCCTTGTTTTTTGACCTTGCAAGGGGGAAAACTGTTTCTCTCTCTCTCTGTACATATATATATATATATGTATGGTATAAATTTTTCATAGATGCTCTTTATCAGTTAAGGAATTTCCTTCTATTCCTAGTTTGCTAAGAATTGTGTCATTAAGGCATATTTATTTAACCTTGTATTAACCATCAAACATTGTTAATTCTACAGAAGCAGAGATTGATATTCGTTTGAGAGAAGAATTTTCTAAAATGTGTTTTGAAACACTGCTCCAGTTTTCCTTCAGTAATAAAGTCACAACACCTCAAGAAGGCTACATCTCACGAATGGCACTCTCAGTGCTTCTAAAGAGGTCTCAGGATGTACTACATCGTTATATAGAGGATGAAAGATTAAGTGGTAAATGCCCTCTTCCAAGGTATATGTATATATGTATTTTTTTAATTAAAGAAGGAAATACACTGTCATAGTTATTAATAATTTTAAAAAGCTCTGGAAATCAAGTGTTTTCATAAGTGATCTGAACTTAACCTGAGGCTGTTTATAATTTTATTTATCCCATACAGTGTAAATATTCATAAGTTTTGCTGCAGATATATTACTGTGTTTTATTATGGGGTGCTTTTTCATACTGCTCATGGAGGTTAAGTAATATATGGTATATATACCAAATTACTTATTTGAATTAGAAAAAAATTGAAATCTAAAATATATCTTCTCAAGGATTTCTGGGTAAGGACTTGTGGGTCTGTATGAACACATGATCGTGAATCTCTCTAGAGAGAAAATAATAGATAAATCATACTTTATGAACTTCCTAGTTTGTTTTACAGTCATTTATTTCTAGGTTTCTCTGTAAGTCATCTAGCCATATCTTAGATCTTCTTTTCATGTAATTTGCTTAATTAAGCCCTTGTACCTAAACTGATTTGCTTCTCATGTAGTCAAGCCATGCCAGCTGAAGGGGATCTAGGTCTTTCTGCTAAGCCAAGGCTAATCAAAGTTGGGGTATATATCAGAATTCATCAAAAAATACAATCATAAATTGCGTTATGTTGCCAATCTATTTTTTAATGTGTAAGTTAGAGTTTAAGGCAAAGCAAATGAAGCAAACAGAAAATAATATTGGAAGACAAAGTTATCAAAGTCAGGAAAGAGTTAGGAAAATCATTTCAGGTCCCATCTCATAAGGCAGTAAATCACTAACCCTAAGTCTTTGTGTACATTCTTATTTACTTAGAATAAATCTCCAGAGTTGGGATTGACCTGTCAAAAGATATAGACATTTTAAAGGTTTTGATACATATTACAAATTGCCTGTTAGAGACTTCTGTCAGTTTATGTTCTCTCAGGAGTATATGACTGTCTTTTCCCTCAATTTTTAGCAGTTTAAAATTATTTGCCATTTTATCACTTATTTTATCTTTTTAAAAATTTGATGAATGAAGAAATAGCCACATAGTAGTTTGCTTTTTTTAATTTTTCTCTTCTTTTTTTAATTACCAATGCTTATTTGCCATTTGTATTTCTACTTTTAGCATCCACTGTATTTTGAATTTCTAGAACATAAATTATACCTCCTAGTGGATTTTATACAAAAGCATTCCAAAGACAAATGTTAGTAATTTGGTTATTGTCATGATTGAAAATTGATTTATTAAAATTGACCTCTGAAGCATACTTGGAAAAGCAGTAATAGAGTTGCCTTGATTGGAATATTTTTATTGGAGTATAAGATATTATTGGATTTCAGAAAGCCGCTTTCCTTCATTTTTTGTGTTTTAAGTGTTTATTGCTTTAAATTGAGTCTTATTTATAGTTGTTATATTGTATCATTCTATGTTTGATACAGTATTATTGCATTATTTCCTAAAAACCTACACTGCAACACAATAAAATACTTGTATACTTACAAAGGGAGGCTTGAAATAGTACCCTGTCATAGTATTAGGAAAATCTTATCTGTTGAATGATAACACAGATTCATACCAGGAGTAGGGTGTGGGGGAGGACTGTAGAGCAGAAGAGATATATTTCTGCAAGGAGAAAGAAAGAAATCAAACTACTCTTGTTGGTCCTTTACTCCAAGTTCATTCTTCATTGCCAATGTCTCCAGTGTCACCTTGGGGTTGATTTTGAGCATATTTCTAATTTGTTGTTTTAGAAAGTTAAATAACTACTATTGTGATTTTAAAGATACTTTTAATAGCATGATAAAATATGTGAAGGGGGTAATAGTGATCTTTATTTCCCTTTAAGCTTTGGCAAATCTCTTTTAGTACTAATAAGTTAAAAAAAAAAAAAAAGAAAAACTGCTGTAGAAGTTTTAAAAGCACGTCTTGTACAGTGTTTTAATTTGAAGTAGTTCCATGAAAATACCTTACTAATAAATTTAGATCTGCATGAGTAGATTGCCTCCCCCGTTTTAATGTTGATAACTTAGAATAACTATAAATCTTAATTGCACACTGAAGTACATGTTAATGAAATGATTTTCTTTTATAAGAATTTAAAACTAATATTAACTTTGCATTGTTTTGTGTTCAGTGTTTTCCAAAGTATGTCTATTTGTATAACTTAGTACAAAACACACATGGCATATCTTAAAATCTTGATGGAAATATCTCCCATCTTTTTTTTAGGCAACAAGTAACAGAAATCATATTTGTCTTAAAAGCAGTCAGTACTCTCATTGATTCACTTAAGAAAACTCAGCCTGAGAATGGTAAGTGCTTGGAAACTCAGTTATTCTAAATTTATAACATTTACATTCTATTTGTGTTGTATTTTTGTACTACTATTAAGTTAACTGAGTTTTAGGAACATAACAGCTATAAGACTTTTTTTCTCCAGGCCTTATGACAACAAAGCAGCAAGTCCATTAGGATGTCAATTAAGTAAAATTACTTTGTAATGTTTTCTTTATTTTAAGCAAATTTTGCTGACTTTTTTTCCCCCCAGCTTTGAGATGTAGTTGACATACAACCGTGTATAAGTTGAAGGTATACGACTTGTTGATTTGATACCCTTTTATATTGCAATATGTTTACCATGGAAGTGTTAGCTAACACCTCCATCATGTCACACAATTACCATTCCTTGTCTGTGCTGAGAACATTTTAAGATCTACTCTCTTAGCAACTTGCAAGTATATAACACAGTATTATTAACTGTAGTCACCATGCTGTATATTAAATCTCTGGAATTTATTCATCTTATACCTGGAAGTTTGTACCCTTTGACCAACATCTACCCATTTCCCTGACCCTCCCAGAATTGGCAACCACCATTCTACCCTCTGTTTCTATGAGTTCAGCTCTTTTAGATTCCACATATAAGCGCTATCATAATATAGTATTTGTCTATCTCTATGTGACATTTCACTTAACATAATGCCCTCAGGTCCATCCCATTGTCTCAAAAGGCAGGATTTTCTTCTTTCTCACGGTTGAATAATATTTTGTTGTGTGTGTATGTATGTGTGTTTACAAATATATATAAATATACATATACACATGTAGCACATCATTATCCATTCATCCATTGATGGACACTTAGGTTGTTTCTATGTCTTGGCTATTGTGAGTAATGCTACAATGAACATGGGGGTGCAGTTATCTCTTTGAGATCCTGTTTCCTTTTTCTTTGGACATACGCCTAGAAGTGGAGTTGCTGGATCATATGGTAGTTCTATTTTTAATTTTTTGAAGAAACTCTATACAGTTTTTCATGGTGGTTGTACTAAATTACATTCCCATGCACAGGGCACAAGGGTTCCCTTTTCTCCACATCCTTGCTAACACTTAATATTTCTTCTTTTTTTGACGACACCATTCAAACAGGTTTGAAGTGATACCTCCTTGTAGTTTATTATTATTATTATTTTATTTATTGATGTACGATTGGTTTATAACATTATATGTTTCATGTGTACAACATTATATTTTTACTTGTGTATATACTACACTAGTGTGCTCACCACCAAAAGTTTAGTTTTTATCCATCACCGTACAGTTGTCCCCCTTTATCCATTTCACCCTCCCCCATCTCCCTTCCCTTCTGGTAACCACTACTCTGTTCTCTGTATCTATGTGTTTGTTTTTATTTGGTTTGGTTTGTTTATTATTTTTTTAAAAAAATATTCCACATATGAGTGAAATCATACAGTATTTGTCTTTCTCCATCTGACTTATTTCGCTTAGCATAATACCCTCAAGTTCCATCATGCTGCTGCAAATGGCAAGATTTCCTTCTTTTTTATGGCTGAGTAGTAGTATCCCATTGTATATATATGTATATACGTGTGTGTGTGTGTGTATAGAGCATCGTCTTTAGCCATTAATCCGTTGATGTTTCCATTTCTTGGCTATTGTAAATAATGCTGTGATGAACAGGGGATGCATGTATCTTTTCAGATTAGTATTTTCGTATTCTTCAGATAAATGCCCAGAAGTGTAATTGCTGGATCATATGTAGTTCTAGTCTTAATTTTTTGAGAAACCTCCATACTGTTTTCCATAGTAGCTACACAAATTTACATTTTCACTGACATTGTATAAGGATTCCCTTTCCCCTCCACATCCTAACATTTGTTATTTTCTTGCCTTTTCAATAGTAGTCATTGTAATGGGCATGAGGTTATATTTCATTGTGGTTTTGATTTGCATCTCCCCAATGATTAGTCATGTTGAGAATCTTCTCATGTGCCTATGGCCATCTGTATGTCTTTTTTTAGAAAAATGTCTATTCAGATCCTCTGCCCATTTTTTAATCGAGTTGTTTGTTTTTTCGTTGTTGAGTTGTATGAGTTCTTTATGTATTTAGGATATTAACCTCTTATCAGATATAATGATTTGCAAATATCTTCTTCCATTTGGTAGGTAGTCTTTTCATTTTGTTGATAGTTTCCTTTGCTGTGCAGAAGCTTTTTAGTTTGATACACTCATTTAGTTATTTTTGCTTTTCTTACCCTTTCCTGGGGAGATATATCCAGAAAGACATTTCTAAGACCAGTGTGAATGAGTGTACTGCCTATGTTTTTGTCTAGGATTTTTATGGTTTCAGGTCTTACATTCAAGTCTTTAATCCATTTTGAGTTGATTTTTGTGTCTGGTGTAAGATAAGTAAGGTAGTGGTCTAGTTTTATTCTTTTGTGTCTGGCTGTCCAGTTTTCCCAACACCTTTTATTGAAGACACTATCCTTTCTCCATTGTATGTTCTTTGTTCTTTTGATGTAAATTAATTGTCCATATGTGTGTGGGTTTATTTCTAGGCTCTCAACTGAATTCCATTGATCTGTGTGTCTGTTTTGCTGGCAATACCAGGCTGTTTTGATTGCTACAGTTTTGTAGTGCAATTTGAAAACAGGGAGTGTGATACCTACAGCTTTGTTCTTTTTTCTCAGGATTGCTTTGCTCTTCAGGGTCTTTTGTGGTTCCATATAAATTTTCGGATTTTTTTGTTCTATTTCTGTGAAAAATATCATTGGGATTTTGATAGGGATTACATTGACTCTGTAAGTTGCTTTAGGTAATATGGACATTTTAACAATGTTAATTCTTCCAATCCATGAGTATGGAATATCTTTCTATTCCTTTGCGTCTTCGGCTTCTTTCACCAGTGTCTTATAGTTTTCAGTGTACAGGTTCTTTCACCTCCTTGGTTAAATTTGTTCCTAGGTATTTATTCTTTTTGCTGCGATTGTAAATGAGACTGTTTTCCTAATTTCTCTTTCTGATAGTTTGTTGCTAGTGTACAGAATGCAACAGATTTGTGTATGTTGATTTCGTACCCTGCAACTTTAATATATTCATTTATTATTCCTAACAGTTTTTTGGTGGAGTCTTTAGGATTTTCTATATATAAAATCATGTCATCCGGAAATAGTGATAGTTTTATGTCTTCCTTTCCAATTTTGATGCCTTTTATTTCTTTCTCTTGCCTAATTGCTTTGGTTAAGCCTTCCAATACCATGTTGAATAAGAGTGGTGAGAGTGGGCATTCTTGTCCTTTTCCTGATCTTAGAGAGATGGCTTTCAATTTTTCACCATTGTGTATGATGTTAGCTGTGGGTTTGTCATACAACTTTTATTATGTTGAGGTACAGTCCTCTATCTCCATTTTATTGAGAGTTTTTATTAGAAAAATAGGTGTTGAATCTTGTCAAATGCTTTTCCTGTATCTGTTGAGATGATCATAACATTGTTATCCATTTTGTTAATGTGGTGTATCATGTTGATTAATTTGCAGTTGAAATTAATTTGTATCTCTGGAATAAATCCCACTTAATCATTGTGTATGATCCTTTCAACGTATTGTTGAGTTCAGTTTGCTAATATTTTGTTGACAGTGCTTGCATTTATGTTCAACAGACATACTGGCTTGCAATTTTCTTTTTTCTTTGTTGTCCTTATTTGATTTTGGTATCAGGGTAATGGTGGCCTTGTAAAATGAGTTAGGAAGCATTCCCTCCCCTTCTATTTTTTGGAAGAATTTAGGAAGCATTAGTATTAAATTTTCTTTGCATGTTTGGTAGAATTCACCTCTGAAGCCATCTGGTCCTGGATTTTTGGTTTTTTATGAGGTTTTTTTTATTACTTTTTCAGTCCCCTTGCTAGGGATCAGTCTATTCAGATTTCCTGTTTCTTCATGATTCAGTCTTGGAAGATTGTATGATTCTAAGAACTTATCCATTTCATCTACGTTGTCCATTTTGTTGGCATATAGCTGTTCATAGTATTCTCATAATATTTTCTATTTTTGTGGTATCTGTTGTTATTTCTCCTCTTTTTTTTTTTTTTTTTTAAATTTTTTTGGCCATGCTGCATGGTGTGTGGGATCTTAGTTCCCCAACCAGAGATCAGGTTCGTGCCCCCTGCAGTGGAAGTACAGAGTCTTAACCACTGGACCACCAGGGAAGTCCCTCTCCTCTTTTGTTTTTGATTTTATTCATCTAAGCCTTCTCTTTTTTCCTCAGTGAGTCTAGCTAAAGGTTTCTCAGTTTTGTTGCTCTTTTGTAAGAAGCAGCTCTTAGTTTTATTGATCTTTGCTATTGTATTTTTAGTCTCTATTTCTGTTATTTCTGCTCTGCTCTTTATTATTTCCTTTCTTCTACTGACTTTGGGCTTCATTTGTCCTTTTCTAGTTCCTTTAGGTGTAAGGTTAGATTTTTTGAGATTTTTCTTGTTTCTTGAGGCAGGCCTGTATTGCTATAAACTTCCCCATAAATACCACTTTTGCTGCATCCCATAGATTTGAAATGTTGTATTTTTGTTTCCATTTGTCTTCAGGTATTTTTTTTTTTTTTTTTAGAAATTTATTTATTTATTATTTATTTATTTTTGGCTGCATTGGGTCTTCGTTGCTGCATGTGGGCTTTTCTCTAGTTGCAGCGAGCAGAGGCTACTCTTCGTTGCAGTACGTGGGCTTCTCATTGCGGTGGCTTCTCTTGTGGAGCACGGGCTCTAGGCGCACGGGCTTCAGTAGTTGTGGCGCACGGGCTCAGTAGTTGTGGCTCACAGGCTCTAGAGCGCAGGCTTCAGTAGTTGTGGTGTGCAGGCTTAGTTGCTCCGCGGCATGTGGGATCTTCCCAGACCAGGGCTCGAACCCGTGTCCCCTGCATTGGCAGGCGGATTCTTAACCACTGTGCCACCAGGGAAGCCCTCAGGTATTTTTAAAATTTATCCTTTGCTTTCTTCATTGACCCAATAGTTGTTCAGTAGCATGTTTTTTAGTTTCCACATATTTGTGATTTTTCCAGCTTTCTTTTTGTAGTTGATTTCTAGTGTCATACCATTTGTGATCAGAAAAGATGTTTGATATGGTTTCAGTCTTCTTACATTTATTGAGACTTGTTTTGTACCCCAACATATGGTCTGTCCTTAATAATGTTCCATGTGCACTTGAGAAGAATGTGTATTCTGGTGCATTTGGATGGCATGTTCTGTATAAATCTATCAAGCCCATCTGGTCTAATGTTTCATTGAAGGCCACTATTTCTTTGTTGACTTTCTGTCTGAATGATCTATCCATTGCTGTAAGTGGGGTGTCAAAGTCACCTACTATTACTGTGTTGCTGTCAGTTTCTCCCTTTAGATGTATTAATAATTGCTTTATATATTTTGGTGCTTTTATGTTAGGTACATACATATTAACTGTTAGGTACAAACTGTTATGTCTTCTTGATGAATTTTCCCCTTTATCATTATATAGTGTTCATCTTTGTCTCTCGTTACCTTTTTTGGCTTGAAGTGTATTTTGTCTGATAGGAGTATGGGTACATCCACTTTCTTTTGGCTGTCATGTGCTTGAAGTATCATCTTCCATCCCTTCATTTTGAGCCTGTGTTTGTCTTCAGAGCTGACATGAGTCTCCTGGAGGCAGCATGTACTTGGGCCTTATTTTTTAATCCATCCAACCACTTTATGTCTTTTGATTGGTGAATTCAATCCATTTACATTTAGGGTGATTATTGATGGATGAGGACTGAGTACTGCCATTTTATCTTTTGTTTTCTGGTTGGTCTATATCTCCATTGTTTCTCTTTCCTTGTGTTTCTGCCAGTTTCATTTGCTGGGTTTTTTATGATGTTTGTCTCAGTTTTCTCCTTTTTTATGTTTTGAATTTCTGCTCTAGATTTATATTTTGTGTTTACCTTGATGTTTATGACATGTCTCATAGATGAAATATTTCTTTTTCTGCTGATAGCATGTTATTTTTATTTGCCTATACAGGTTCTGTCCTTTTCCTATTCCCCTTTTGTGTTTCTTGGTGTCTCAAATTATCCTTTTTTATGTTGTGATTTTGTTACTAAATTAAAATAGTTATAGTTATTTTTTACTGCTTTTTCCCCTTTAACCTTTATGCTGTAATTAAGTATTTAAAAGATTTTGTCTGTCTTATCACCTTATTCAATGTTTTGTGTACTTTTACCTTTTTGTTTCAAGTAGAAGAGCTCCTTTCAACATTTCTTGTAAGGCAGGTCTTTGTTGATGAACTCCCTCAGCTTGTTTGTCTGGGAAAGGCTTTATTTCTCCTTCATATCTGAAGGATAACTTTGCTGGATAGAGTATGCTTGGCTGATAGTTTTTAATCTTTCAACATTTTGAGTATGTCATTCCATTCTCTCCTGGCCTATAGATTTTCTTATGAGAAATCTGCTGATAACCTAATGAGTTACCTAATGGTAGGTTAGCATTCTTTTTTCCCTGGATGCTTTTAAAATTCTTTCTCTGTCATTGATTTTTCACAGTTTTAATATGTCTTGGAGAAGGTCTTTTTGCATTGAGGTAATTAGCTGTTCTCTTAGCTTCATGGACTTGTATATCCAGTTCCTTCCCCAGGTTTAGGAAGGTCTCAGCTATTATTTCTTTAAATAAACCCTCTGCCCCCTTCTCTTGGGATACTCATTATTCTGATGTTGCTTTTCCTAATAGAGTTGGATAGTTCTTATAGAATTTCTTCATTTTTTTTAGATCTTAGCTCTCTTTCCTCTTCTACTTGTATTGATTTCTTGATTTCTATCTTTGAGCTAGCTAATTCTCTCTTCCATATGGTCTGCTCTATTTCCCATATGTTCTTATGCATTCTTCATCTCATTTGAGTTCTTTGGCTCCAGAATTCCTGTTTGGTTCCTTTTCAGAGTTTCAGTTTCTTTGGTAATGTATTCCTCTGCTCATTAATATTATTCCTAAGCTCATCGAACTACCTTTCTGAGTTTTCTTGTAGCTTGTTGAATTTCTTTAGGACAGCTATTTTGAATTCTGTCAGTTAGATTGCAGTATTGTTTAATTTTAAGTTTGGTTTCTGGAGAACTGTCATTTACTTTTGTGATACCATATTGCTCTGGTTTTTCATGGTGCTTGATGAGTTGTTCCTCTGATATATTTGAAGTAACACACACCTCTTTTCTTTAGTAAGGCTTCTTTTTTATTTGACTCTAACAATTTAACAGGTTAGTAATTAGAGGCCCTTCTTTTGTTTTTCAGTAGGTGGCACTATAGTACAAGTTTTTGGTTTCTCTTACCTGAGTTGCCTATGGTTATATTTGAGAATTGGCACTTTCCATCCTCCACTGCCTCTGCTAGAGGTGTTGTCTGGTGCCCTTGTTGTCACTGCTTATGCTTTTAGGGTTGCTGGTACCTTGCTGCTGCCAGTGTCGCTGTTGTCACTGGTGTCGCTGCCTGTAGCACTGAGATAGCAGGTGTGTCCACCATGTCTGGGATCTCCTGGATCCATGCTCCTGGGTCCACTGCAGTGGGGACAGAGGGTGGTTGGGGTGAGGAGCTGAGGTCTTGGGTGCTTTTGCCACATCCAGGGTTATCAGTTTCATGGGCGCTGCTGCTATGGGCAAAAGGGCCAGAGTCACATGTGCCTGCATGACTGGAGGGATAACGTTGCAGGCCCTGTTGTTGCCTAGTTCCCTGTAGCCTTAGCCACTGCTGTGGCTGAGAAGCTGGAGTCATGTGCATCACCTGCCCTGCTGCTACCAGGTTTTCTGAGGCTGCAGGCTTAGCTGCTGTGGCTGGGGATCTAGGACTGCAGGTACCACCTCCACCTTTTCCCTGGTCCTGCCTCCTCTGTGTGTTTCAGCCCATCCACTCTTTTTTTTTTTGGCCACACTGCTTGTGGGATCTTAGTTCCCTGACCAGGGATTGAACCCAGGCCCTTGGCATTGAGAGTGCGGAGTCCTAACCACTGCGC
Organism: Eschrichtius robustus; assembly: GCF_028021215.1. Classification (NCBI taxonomy): domain Eukaryota; kingdom Metazoa; phylum Chordata; class Mammalia; order Artiodactyla; family Eschrichtiidae; genus Eschrichtius; species Eschrichtius robustus. The sequence continues at coordinate 52,195,019 of NC_090836.1, forward strand.
CACCAGGGAATTCCTAGTCCATCCACTCTTATGTATAGTTGTACAGGTGTGTGGAATTCTCTGGGATCCTGGTGTATTGGGCAGAGACACTTTTATTGAGTTATGGTGTTTTACTAGCTATAGTTTGAAGGGAAGAGACAAAGGGAGCTTCTCACACTGCTATGATCCTGACTTCACAGTCTGGCTGGATTTTTTTTTTAAACTAAATTGGTCTGACTATAGATAATTTATATTTTATATATATATATATTTTTTTTAAAATATTTATTTATTTATTTGGTTGCACCGGGTCTTATTTACTTATTTATTTTTATATTTATTTTTGGCCGTGTTGGGTCTTCGTTTCTGTGCGAGGGCTTTCTCCAGTTGCGGCAAGCGGGGGCCACTCATCATTGCGGTGCATGGGCCTCTTCACTATCGCGGCCTCTCTTGTTGCGGAGCACAGGCTCCAGACGCGCAGGCTCAGTAGTTGTGGCTCACGGGCCCAGTTGCTCCGCGGCATGTGGGATCTTCCCAGACCAGGGCTCGAACCCGTGTCCCCTGCATTAGCAGGCAGATTCTCAACCACTGCGCCACCAGGGAAGCCCCTTTATATATTTTTAATGTAGAACATGACTGACTTTTTTGGGTTGTAGGAGGCTTCTGTTCTGCCTTTGTAGTGATTTATCATATAGATGTAAGAAACTTTGAATTATTTTTATAGCCTTTTCTCATCTGTTTCCTCTTTCTGTCACTCATTTCTATCCAATCCATTCTTTACATTAATGCCAGAAATGATTTTTCCAAAAGTGCAGCTTTGGTCATTCATTTTTCCATCCTTGTAAAACAAAACAAAATAATCTTTTTCATTTACCGTAACCTACCAAATACAAAGAGTACTACTGTCTGACTCCATTCTATTCACGCTTTATTTCCCACTAGACTTCATATATCCTGCTCTCTCACCAAACTAAAATTCTTAGTCTATCCAAGTATTCCTAGTCCTTTGCTCATTCCATTCTCCTGCCTATATCCACCCTGTTCAGATATCACACCACTTTTAAGCCTTGTTTTTATTCCTTAAAGGTGAGCAATTTCTTTTTTTGGTGAACTTGTAGCTCTTTTATGTGTGCCTTTGTCTTAAAACACTCTGTTTGTATTATAGTTATACATGTACATGACTCATGCCTCTTAAAGTGTAAACTTCTTGACAGGCTATTTGAACCATGTTTTATTCTATTTTGAATCCTTTACAACACTGCTGCTCAAAGTGTGTGTGTGTGTTTTTTTTTTTTTTTGGACCAGCTGCTGGTCCAGGACAAGATAAAGAGCTGGCATCAGAGTATAAGTCAATTGTGTCACTGAGCACACTGGTTCAGCTGACTTTTTATATAAGACTTTGTTATAGAAGGAAGTGTGTTTATTTACATTCTGGCACAAGCACCTTAGCAGACTGGCGCTTTAAGCAGCATTACTTTTAATAACCAAGAAAAAAGTAGGTTCCTAATAAATGCCTAATAAGTGAGTCCCAGGATATTTGTTCCTGTCAGTTGTTACACAATTAAATACATATTTTTCTGTTTTCAAAATTCACTGACTGTTACTTTGGCCTAGAAAGCGTGAGTATTATACTGGATATTAAGAGGCAGTAGACTTGTGTATATTCAACCCAAAAGAAGAGGTAGAATTTCTAAGAAAAATTCTGGAACAGTGTCCTTAATTTATCCCATCAAGTTCAAATTTGAGTTATCTTAATAAAATGTTCTGGTTGAATTTTCAGAGAGGGAGACCATGCATTGATTTCCTCGAGACCAGTAAAATCTTTATTAGATCACAGGATAGAATTTGATTCTTAGAAATATGTTACACTTAAGAAATAAACAGGAAATTCTCTATTTTTCATGTTATTGCTATAGATGTATTAAAAACAGAAAATGTATTTCAGTGCATAGTACTTGCATTATTTTTTATGATCTTTAGATAGCTGTCAAGAATGTAACCAGAATTTGTATAAAGGAAGAAAAGGGAAGGAAAAGGAAAACTTAGTAACCTGTTTTTTACAAAGTCAATGGGCCATGGGTAGGGCAGCCTAGTAATGATAGATGATCTAACTAAATTAATGTTAAAAATCGTTTGAGTTTGAATTATACCTCTGGGCATATTAAGTGAAGATTTAAATTAAATGTAACCATAAATGATGATGATGATATAGTAACATATTAAAATGTTATGATAAGCTTCATTAAGAAACAGAAAAAAAGAAGATAAGTTAGAGAAGTCCAGGCCTTCCCAGCAGAAATATGTTGGACATGCTCGTAGCCAGTCCAAAATTAATTCTAGGGGATGGCTACAAGGTTTGGAACCAGTGTTCACCCAACATTTGTTTAGAACATTTGTTACTTGTTTTAGGGTTTTCTAGTGGGACAGGAGGCATTTGTTGGACTTATTTATCACCTTACTTGATCTTTAATTAAAAATTTGAATAGGTAGTAAACATATACATGGTTCAAAAATTCAAAAATATTGAAAGATGTAGAGGGAACATGTCTTTCCCCTGTTCTGTATCTGCCCAGCTCTTACATTACCATAGTCAACCATTTTTATTAGTTTGTCGATCCTTCCATAAGTTTATTATGTAAATACAAAATACATATGTAGTCGGCCCGTGAACAATGCAGGAGTTAGGGGTGCTGACCTTCCAAGCAGTTAGATGGTTCTTCTGTATCCGGGATTCTACATCCTTGGATTCAGCCAACTGGGGATTGTGTAGCACTATAGTCTTTACTGTGTATAAGCGGATCCACACAGTTCAGACCTGTGTTGTTCAAAAGTCAACTGTGCTCCAACACGCCCCCAGTTTTCAACACGAATTAATATGCATAATAGCCCAATGTTTTACCTACTGTTCTGAACAGTCTTCATTTTTTCCACTTCATAAAATATCATGGAGATTCTTCCATATCAATACATACAGCTTTTTCATTGTTTTTGATAGTTAAGTCCAAAGTGCCCATGAAGATCTATGGTTAGTTTTTAAAACATATTTTAATTTAAGAAATTTGAGTAGCTTCCCCTGAGTTTAAGATGTTATCTTAAATAATTTATTTTTGTATTTTCCTATAATAAACCAAGAATAAGTTTGGTCAGTTGACTATGTGGACCAATCTAGATAACTTTCAATCTATGCAATCTTTTTTTTTCCCCCCCAAATTCTTTTATTGCAGTAAAATACATGTAACAAAACTTACTATGGTAACAATTTTTTCAGCGGCATTAAATACATTCATAATGTTGGCAACCATCACCACTAGCCATGTCCATAACTCTTTTCATTTTATAACTGAAACTCTGTACTTGTTAAACAATAACTCCCCATTCCCCACTTCTCCTAGCCCCTGGTAATCACCATTCTACTTTTTATCTCTATGATCTTGACTACTCTAAGTACCTCATATAAGTTGAAACATACAGTATTTGCCTTTTTGTGACTGGCTTATTTCACTTAGCTAATGTTGTTAAGGTTCGTCCATATTTTAGTATGTTGCAGTTTTCCTTCTTTTTTGAGGCCGAATAATATTCCATTGTGTGTGTATATATCTTTATATATCCATTCATCCATTGGTGGACACTTGGGTTGCTTGCGTGGTGTTAGCTGTTGTGAATAATGCTGCTATGAACATGTGTGTACAGATATCTCTTTGAGACCCTGCTTTTAATTCTTTTGGGTATATACCAGAAGTGGAATTGCTGGGTCATATGGTAAATTCTATTTTTTATTTTTTGAGGTATCACCATACTGTTTCCCACAGTGGCTGTACCATTTTACATTGCCACCAACGGTGAACAAGGGTTCTGTTTTCTCTGCAGCCTCACCTACACTTGTTTTCTGTTTGTTTGTTGTTTTATAGTAGCTATTCTATTTAGCATGAGGTGGTGTCTCATTGTTGTTTTGATTTGCATTTTCCTAATGGTTAATGGTGTTGAGCATCTTTTCATGTGCTTTATCGACCATTTGTATATCTTCTTGGAGAAATGTCTATTTAAGTCCTTTGCCCATTTTTGAATTATTTGTTTTTTCTTTTGTTCTTGAAGCCTCTTTGCACCTCTGTGATCAGAAGCAGCAATTAGAGCACAGACCCCTGATATTTGGAGTATAGGGTGCTGTCTTCCCACCCTGGCCTCCCACAAGCTGCGTGTAAGCTGCTCCAGGAACACCTGCACAACTGCTTACCACATGGCTAGGAATAGAGGATGGGTAGCTGCTACTGTGCTAAGGGCTTAGATTGACGAAAATTAACTGCAATATACTATCCAGGTCTTCCTCTGGAAGTTGGAAGCCTTCAGTAGACTCCAGAGTTCCAAAATAGTTGCATCAGATTCTGCCCGTTCAGTTGTTGTCTAGGTGGGCAGACAGATTCCTGGTACTTACTACTTTGCCATTTCCCAGAATTCTCTCTATGTAATCTTTTGTTAAATGATTAGTGGAAAGTTTTATAGACAACAGCTGGAGCAGACTGTTTAAAACTACTTAGGCCATTGGTTTTTTTAATGTTTCTTTTTTGTTGTTGCTGTTAAGCAGCGAAATTCTTTTTACAAATGGAATCTGATGTGGATTTCCAACATACAAAACAGCTAAAAGCAGAACAGCTCTGGCCTGACATTCCCTCCCTCACCAATACCCATCAGCCCCACACCCCTTTTCTTCTTCCCACCTCCACTCTGAGGAAGCCCTTGTTGAGGTGGAGAAGAGATTAAATGAGCGGGTTAGCATTTCCCAAGACATGTACTAAGGAATGAATTTTAATGATGAGGGATGTCAGTAGATACTGAATGGGGAAAAATTCCATAATCAAATTAATTTTGGAAACCTTGGATTGGATAAAAGTTAAACCTATTCTTTAACTATGAACCTGTGTGAATTATGAATCCCCCAAAAGGAAGATTATACATACAACATTTGCCAAACTTACTTGACCATCAGTTTTTTTTAAAGAAGTAACTTGAAGAACACTAGTTTGAGAACCTCATTTCTTTATTCTATAGTGAAAGTCAAGATACAAGAAATTATATGACTTGTTCAGGGACACCCAGCACTAACTTATTTCAGGAAGGTTTTTAGACACTTAGTTGACACTCAGTAAATTGGAGTGAAAAACGGAACCAAAGCTCGTTATGCATAGTATAGTGTTCTTTCTTTTATACTACACTGCCTCCGCAATTTGAGATTTGTTCTGCCAAGTGCCATATACATATACTTTCTAAGAAAAATCTGTCATCAGGTTTTATCGTGTATTACACTCTCAACAATACGCACAGTACTTACAGGAAAATAGAAATGTAATATGTGATCTCAGAGTATGAGGAAATCACAAAGTAATCGTGATACAACACTTTTGTCCGTTCACCAAACAACATTTAACTGTACTAGCTGTTCATAATAGTGATGAGGAAGGCAGAAATGTCCCTCCCCACTACAGCTTAAATCTAGTCAGATACATTAAGGATTAGCAAACAGTATAAGAGAAGAATGGATCTATGTGTGGTCATTTGAAGTTAAAATCAATATTGACATTATTAGGAAAATTATTTAAGATATATATATTTTTTAGCATATAACTGCATAAAAAGTTGAACTGTTTTCTAATTGTTCTTGAAAAGTACACTTTCTTCTCTGGCTATTATACTGAAAATGACAAAGGTTTGAATTATTCTAAGTTGTTTTGTTAGCTTCCAAGACCTTCACATATTGAAGTATCATTTTAAATGTACTTTATCAAATTTGGTGGTATTGATGATTCTGCACATTGATCATATATTTTTCCCTCATACCTTATTAAATATTGCAGGAAGTCTTCCAAAGTTTTAAGAAAGAAAAGGTACAAGCTTGTGGAATTTCCATATTTTGGATTTTTTTTTTTTGCATTGTGTTTAAAGGATTGTGTATATGTTAACTGGATAATCTGCTATTTCAGTCCACTCTTTTTTGAGGTTTTATACTTTTTGCATTACAGTTGATGGAAATACCTGGGCACAAGTAATTGCCTTATACCCAACTTTAGTAGAATGCATCACCTGCTCATCTTCAGAAGTCTGCTCTGCACTTAAAGAGGCACTAGTTCCTTTTAAGGATTTCATGCAACCACCAGCATCCAGAGTTCAAAATGGAGAATCTTGACCAGCTACAATAAATTTTAAGAAGAATGATATACAAAAATGTTTGCTCCTCAGTGAATTTTCTGTGAGAAGGACGTTTCTTACTACAAATAATTCTTGGCAGCTGTTGTTAGCCTCCTTTAAATTGTACTTACCTGAGTTAAGTAATTCATATTACAAGCTTACATGTCAACAAAGGTTCCTGAATGAGTAGCAGTGCAAGCCTTTAATAAATTAAACTGATGGGAGAGATAGTTAATACTACAACATACCTGCTACCATATCTTCAGTTGGTGATTTAAAAGTAAGCTTATGTACAGTTTGTGCTGTATGTGTTAATGATGTACTTTTTAAAAAGAAAGAAAAGATATTTCATTTAGTCAGATTTATTAGGCTGGTGTTTTTGTGCCCTTTTTCTAGTACAAAATTGTACTAAAATTTTATGCAAGATGGTACTGTAACATTCCATATTGTCTATAACCAGCCTTTGTAAACAAAGGGAACTGATATACTTGTGTGTATAATAAATGGTACAGTTCTGTATAAAATAGTTGCATTTATTATTTAAATTTTTAAAATATTGATAATGTTAAATGCTTGAAACTGTATTTATTATTAATACAAAATTGCTTACATTTTAAATTATGATTTGCCTTCTTAAGTGGCAGATATGCTTACCGTATGATCATGCATTTAGCTTAATGCTTATTTTAAATGTATTTACTAATGACTATTAAACATCTGACCAGAAAGGTCATGAGAACACAGCAGCAGATAGTTTATGATTTGCTGATATTGCAACTTTGAAGTATAGGTTATTATTAAAACTGAATATATTGAGGTAAATTGTAGCACTATGACTCCATCATACCTCATTTCTTTAAATATCTTTCCCAGATTTCACTTAAGTCTGTCTCTTTTTATATTTGCTGTCTGGATTTTAAAGACTATTTTATATTTCTACTGATTTTTTTTTTCCCCACTGACTAACAACATTGATCACTGTCTTTGAAATATGACCCAGGCAAGATAATTTTAGATTTCCTAAAATTTTGCTGTGAGGTTTTGTTCATTTGAGTGCTTCATTTTGTAATATATTCTCAAGAAGAAAATAACTATGCTAAACCACAAATATAAAATATGTGTGTATTCTAAAACAATGAGAAGTGTATTTTTAGAGACGTGAAGCATTTAGAAGTACAGTAAACTTTCTGTCGTGGAGTAAAATGCTAATTTTGTTTCACTTTCCTATCTTAGTGAAGAAGAAAAGTGCTCTTGAATACACTAACTTAATTATTTCTTAAAAAACTGGCCTAGCTCACTGTATTTTTTCTTTAATGGATTATGGTATTATATTTTTCTTCTGAGTTAAATTTTCATAATTATTTATGTGAAGACTCAAAGATGTTTAAAAATGATTATTCGTAAGACATTACAATGGTCTTAGTATTATTTTAGTGTTCTGGAAGGCCTTTGATTTTAATAGAATTTATAAATTTCTAAGCCTCTCTAGAATAAGTATAAAACTACAAGAGGATATTAGAATTGAGTAATGAATTAGATACAATTTTGAGGCTGTTGTAATTGTGTATTTATTTAATTTGCACTAGTATCTGTAAACATGTGTTAAGGTCTTTTTTTTTGAGGGGATATTATTTTTCTTTACACTAATTAATGAATTTCTATTTTATAATTTCACCTAAAATTAAGGTAAGATATGGCATTTCCTAGATTCTATCTTCAGCATTTCCTTAAAGAAAGTTGTGAAAAAGAAAATTCAATCTGTGTATTTAGTTTATTTTCTGTATTTGGATATGTTAAACTGGGAATTAGAAAAATCTGCATATCACTGATAAAGTGTTGAAATTGAATAAGAAGGGTAGTGTTCCAATTCAGTAAGACGTTAAAAATATTGCCATGAATTTACATGAAGTAAAAATTATGTCTGTTCTTGAGAAATAACAGATCAATTGCAATCAGAATAATTATTCTCCAGTGAAAGTTAAATGTGAGTCAAGGGTATGCAGCATATACTTATATAAACTGAGTAGTTTTAGCTAACGTTGTATTAGTTTTCAATACTAGGACCATGCCCTACAGAAAAAAAAAAGGCATAAATATGGTGAATTTGTAAATACCATATAGTATGGTAATCATCCCAGTCTTAGTGACAAGCAAAGTGGGCTGCCCACCTTGTGGTATAATTTGACAGGTTTTTCCTCCCAGAATATCTCCTGCCACCCCCAGGAATCACTACTAGCAATTCATTCCCTTGAGTCAAGGCTGCATTTTCTAAAATATCCTGATCCCTGGGGAGGTTAACACATTGCCCTTGTCTTGTTGGTATGAATTGCCTTCTTTAGTTACTAGAAGAACTGGGCTGTGTGAGATTACTATTGATAGATGCTAGGAGATTCAAAAAGGAAGCTCCCAAAGCTAAGATCATTTTATAGCACATTTGAGACTATGACTGGTCCTTGAAACAGTAGTAATAATGTCCTTTGGGATACGTATTATAAATACAACGAGTTTTAAGCCTCACATAATCATCTTTTGTCCCTGACAGTGCCTGTCTTATATGGATTGCTGGACAACTGGCGTATGCCAACAATTGGATTAAGGTCCTTTTCTGGCTATTTTTTCCATTAAAAAGGAAACAAACTAATTTTCAACTTGAATAACTTACTTTTTAGCTTCCTATAATGCCAAAAAGGAAAAGGTCATTTTGTAGTTTCTTATTTAGTATTTCTTTATAAAAACTAGTGTTAAAGTTTTGTTAGTTTTACTGTATACTTTTGTGAGTAACATTCATTTCTGAGAAGCCTGTTAGGTGCATAAAAGCCTGGCTTAGAGAGACCCACTTTTCACTTGCTTTCACTTTAAATTTTATTAACAGCTATGTTGTTTCTTACCTGTTTTTCCCCTGTGTGATTATTAATTCATCTCTTGCTATATTCCTTAAATTATATGTAGTACCAGAAGGAAGAGATGAACAATTCAGCACATATATTTTACTGTGATGAATAACATTCACTTAATTTAATTCTGTAGCAGGCCAATAACTAGGTTGTCCATTCTCATTGTAACCTTAGAGTATTTTGTTCATCATCACAATTTGGTACCTCTAGTCCTAGGTAACCATTGCGCCAAAGAGTCAACTCAAAAGTATTAATGAGGTTATCATTGTTACACTGTGTTAATGAATGACAGTGTAGTTATTATATAATGACTAATATATTCTTCTCAAATGTAGAATAATTCAGACGGGCAACCAAATCCTCAAGAGTCTGCTGTAGGTGATGTGACATCTGGCTAGCCAAGGCACAGTTCTTGTGATTCACAGTACCTGTGATTGCTATAGAAATTAATCGTGGAGATTTAGAAGCCTTTGGAGAATTAATCTATGTCCAGCCCGAAAATATTGTTGATTACTTTTTTTTTTTAACGGAAAACTACCACAAATGTAGACAAAAATGGTCTCATGAAAGCATTGCCAGCAGCCTAGTATGTTCTTTAGATTTCTACTTATCAGGTTTGGCCTTTGGGGCAGATATGCTCATCTTGTGTAAAGTACCACATTTTACTCTGCTTAGTGTTGCAGGGTTGTATTTATCTACATTATTAGAGTGAATTTTGCTTTTTTTTTTTTTTTTTTTTAACCATTTGTGAGAAGAACCAGGAGTTCATACCGCCTGGTGTGTTACCAATTTATGTACTATGGGAAAGCAGTTTTTAATGCTTCAAAATCACTTGAACTAAATTTTTTTAAAACCTCTGCTAAGTAGAATAGTGCTTTCAGTTTGAATGAAGAGTTTTTATAGATTGGGAAAGAAAGTTATAATGTCTGTCTTATATAAAAACTATTTCAGAGGATTTAGATAAATATCAATTTCTTACAAATCTAGTAATTTTGAATGCCTAGCAGTGTTGGCTCTCTTTAAAGGAGCATGTTGTGATCCTCTTGTGAATATAAACAACTCTTAGTAATCCTGACGAATTGTGAGGCAGTGAGGAGCTGAGGCTCTGCCTCTTATTTAGTTTCAAGCCTGTTAACTTTTCAAAGACTCTGTTTTCTTATCTCTAAAACAGATGATAATGAGTTACTCACTCATTCTTTAGAGAAAACAATACGTAGTTTGAATTTTGAGTTGATTTGGTAATGACATTCTTGGGGTAGTTGTTTGATAAATTTATTACTGTACTATTAATTGAGATCTTTGACTATATATTTTTCTCCCCTTTTCTCCTTTTTTAAATTGTATGTTTACCTTATTTCCTTTCTTATACATTCCCCTAGTTTCTCTTTTTCTCCTTTCATTTCTCTTTCATTCTCTGCCTCTTTTCTTCCAGCTTTTCTTCTAATTTCACCTATATCTGTTCAGAAGAAACAGAGCTATTAGTGGTAGAGCCACTGCCAACTGCCTTTCTATTAAATGAGATTCTGGAAATACCTTCTACTTTGGCCACTGTTGCTTTTTTGCAAAGCTGGAGTCCCCCTGCCATTTCAAAATAGCTGAACAAGTTAAAGTAATATGTGGCTATAGCTCCTACTATCTTTCTGAATCTACAAGATTCGGCAGCCAGGATGCTCACAAAATGGAGATTGCCATACATGTGTTGAATTCAGCAGCTAAACTTGGAACAATCATGTCTTTTATGTAAATAGAGAGATCATACCACTTTTCTCAAAAGGGAGTCTTTAAACTCATTCATGAGTTTTTGGTTTTTTTGTCTTTTTGGGGGGAGGTCTTTTTATTTGTTTTTGGAGGCAGATACTTTGAACTATTTTATATTTATGTTATCTAAATATTATTTGTTGATTTATAATATTTGCATGGTGCCTACTTTCAAGGAGGACTTAGAAGCAGCATATTGCCCATGTATTTCAGCTGTTTCTATTTTTCTGTTGAAAGCAGTATTCTTTGATAGAAGACCTGGAATGTTATAGTACTCATCTTCAAGTCTTTCTTGGGTGTATTTGGTATCCATATGGTTGATGCTTATAATGATACAGAGGTCAGTTGAAACATTCTTAATCACACTGTGGGATTGATTCTAGCCCCTCAGAAAAAAGAAAATTATTGTACCCTTGAATTTTGAGATCAGTTTCAGTTGCTGCAAATGTGGTTATATTAAATTTCATTTTAAACATTCAATAAATAGTGCCACCAGGGAAGATCTGCTAAACCATGCCACCATTGTGGGAAACTATTGCAATATAATACCAACTGCTCCTTTCCATGAAGTTTTACTAGATGGAGAAAAACTCCAAAGCTATAATATTGCAATCTTATTCTTTTTATCTAGAAAAATAAAATATTAGACTTCAGACCCAACTGTGCAAATTGCATTTGCTTTCCAGCTTTTACTACCTCTGTGTCATAATTTTAACACATAACATACAACTCCTGTCTCTTAAGGCAGTTACCATATGGTGTTTATGTCAGACTGGATATATTTATCTAATTTTGTGAGATTCTTTTTTAGTTCCCGACACAGTTCTTGAAAGTAATACTGCTGTTGTTACACTTCCTCCTTGCAATTTTTATGTTGTTGAGATGTATCAGTTATGTATTATAATCATGAAAGTCTCTTGGCTTCAAACCCAAATTTTCTTTGTGGCCTAGGATAGATTTTTCGCAAAAACTGCATAGATATGGCTGTGATTACATAGATCCTTAATTTGCTTTACAGTTACCACTCAGCATGATTCTAGGTTTTTAATTATGTTCTAGCAGTACTAGTTTTCTCAGTATAACTTAAAGTCATAACCACTTTGAGAATTTACTTTCAAATCTGATAAATTATTCATTTTTTTTCTTTCATATACTTTGTTTGCATCCTCATCCCCATGAGGTTCAACACTTCAGTGACATCCCATGTCATTGCCTCTGTTTAAAGACTTCATAAGTGATTCAAACATTTGTATGAACTTGGAAAAACTTTCATAAAATATAATAATGGAGATGTGTTTTTGAGACCTTTGTTGAAACTATTAATATATAAAATGAAAAAAAGAATATACAGTCAGAAGGACATTATGAAATATCTCTCAGCAGCTTAGAAAGAAAGAAGATTTATAACTGTGTTAAAATTTTAGGTCAAGTAAAGAACATAATCCTCATCTGGATTAGACTCTCTTAATTATCTCTTGTTTTATGAGCACTCCTATTTATTTATTTATTTATTTATTTTTAAAAATTTATTTATTTATTTTTGGCTGTGTTGGGTCTTCGTTGCTGTGCGCAGGCTTTCTCTAGTTGTGGAGAGCGGGGGCTACTCTTTGTTGCGGTGCGTGGGCTTCTCATTGCGGTGGCTTCTCTTGCTGCAGAGCACAGGCTCTAGGCATGCAGGCTTCAGTAGTTGTGGCACGGGGACTCAGTAGTTGTGGCTCACGGGCTCTAGAGCGCAGGCTCAGCAGTTGTGGCGCATGGGCTTCATTGCTCCGTGGCATGTGGGATCTTCCTGGACCAGGGCTTGAACCCGTGTCCCCTGCGTTGGCAGGTGGATCCTCAACCACTGCACCACCAGGGAAGCCCTCCTATTTATTTTTAATTTAGTGAGGCTTGAAACTGCCTACCTATAGCAATGACAGACCATCCCTCCACCTCTCAAAGATAAATAGTTTGTTTTAAAATTTCCTTCTTGAAAACCTGGCTTGTGTAATAAATGTATGATACTGAAAGATTCCTCCATAGTATTTACAGAAGTCAAGTGTAGTTACAGTAATTTTTCTAACTTCTAATTTTAATCATCATTTCTGGAGGACCTAGTATGTGTCAGCCAGGGCTTTGCCTATATTATTCCTTTTAATTCTCACAGCAGTTCCTGCAAGGAAGGTATTAATTTTACTCATTTTATAGAGGAGGAAGTCAAGGTTTAGCGGGTGAAGTGACTTACTTAGAGTCACATAGCTGAAGTCCGTGAATAAGCATCTCTTTATTTCAAAAGCAGTTTTTTCTACACCATGCTAGATTCACGTTTTACAAAAATGATCCGCACTTCATTAAAATCCAAGCCTTACTGAAGTAAATTGAAAATGCTTTTTAGACAATTACTATTTCTATGAATAGGAATTGGGACAAAAACACTTGAACCTAACAAGAGAACTGTGAAGTACTGTGAAAAAAAGATTTGTCTAATGACTGGGACCTCCAGAGCTGCACTGGGTTTTTAAAAAAATTTATTTATTTTTATTTTTTTTTTATGGCTGTGTTGGGTCTTCGTTTCTGTGCGAGGGCTTTCTCTAGTTGTGGCAAGCGGGGGCCACTCTTCATTGCAGTGCGCGGGCCTCTCACTATCGCGGCCTCTCTTGTTGCGGAGCACAGGCTCCAGACGCGCAGGCTCAGTCATTGTGGCTCACGGGCCCAGTTGCTCCGCGGCATGTGGGATCTTCCCAGACCCGGGCTCGAACCCGTGTCCCCTGCATTGGCAGGCAGATTCTCAACCACTGTGCCACTAGGGGAGCCCCATGCACTGGGTTTTTATTTGGTCCAAGAGAGTTTAAAACATCTTACTGATTTGTAGTTTGTTACAAGAGGTTATATTATAACCAATAGCTTAGTGGTTAAGAGCCCAGAGTTTGGGGCTAGACTTCCTAGATTCAAATTTCAGCACTGTTACTTACTTGATGTGTGACCTCGGGTTAATTAATCTGATTTGGCTTCCTCATCTGTAACATAGAGTTCATAATAGTGTTTAACTCATAGAGTTGTTTATTAGGATTTTAAAAAGAAGTGTTGTGAAGAACTGTCCCAGGGCACACGGTAACTGGTGGATGTTACATAAAACAAACAAACAAAAATTTTGGCCCACGTCATTCAAGAAATGGTCAGAAAATCCATACCTTCTCACAGAGAGATCAGTTTTTTGCCTTTTACTGGACAACCACAGCATACTGAGAACCTACTATGTGTATATTCATAACTGTATCCTTGCTGTGTGGACAGAAGTCATTGGGGGCTTCCAGGTGCTGATAGCTAGTTGGGTCCAAAGGATATTGGAGGGTATTTCAGGTAAAGACAAATAACGTGAGCAAGGCGTATCTCTCAGATATGAGGAAACTGAGAGAGTACATTTCGATGTGTTGTGTGAAACAAGGTTGACGGTAAGGGATTGAGTCCCGTTCATGAAATTCCTTGAAAACCAAGCAGAGTAATTTAGATTTGAGGTGGCAGGAGTTTGGAGTGATTATTTTTAGGAGTATATTATGAAACTAAGGAAGATAAACTTGCAGTTATAAGCAGGATAAAGTGGAAGGAATATAGAGTAGGGAGAGCTAAGGTAGGAAGCTGTTGCAGTTTTTCTGCTGTGAGGTCATGGTGAAGGATTGATAAGGTGAGCATGCTCACATTAGGAAAGGAAAGGATGATTAGATTCTGGATATTATGGGTGGAGGAAAAGAGAGTTGATAACAGCACATTGTGTGTCTGGATGATGAGTACATTGGTGTCAACACTGTCAAAAACAGGTTAATTGTGGAAAGGAATCTGATACAATTAGTGTAATGACTAAATTTATTTGGAAATGTTATTGCTCTAATGTATCTGTATACTGTAGACCAAATAACTGTTTGATGACCATTTGAATATCTGGACCATCATGACAAATGACATTTGCTATGGTGGGGGATAATGTGGTCCAGTGTACAGTGAATGAGCAGTGGGGGATGACGGCCATGGCAACCCAATCATTGCTTATGGGAACAAGGTGGTGTGAATCATAATGAAACTATTAGTGAAGTTTCTACAGACTTTGTGGTAGGCATCACTGTGATGCAGTCAATTTTGTCAACTTTGTCAAGTAAGGCACTTAATTGCAAGTATGTTCAATATATACAAAAATACATATTGTTAATTGGAAGTAGTTCCGATTGAACATCGCAGGCAAACTACCTTTAGCAGTTGCTTTGAAATGCGTACAAGCGTGACATTGAGATCGGTCAGTTAGTGGGCATACCCAAGTATATTTTAATGAATTCCCTGATGGTCCAGTGGTTACACTGTGTATTTTCACGGCCAAGGGCCTGGGTTCCATCCCTGGTCAGGGAACTAAGATCCCACAAGCCAAGTGGCACAGCCAAGAAAACCCAAATAAACCAAGTATATTTTATTTTCTTAATTTGCATATTACAAATTTTGTTTTGAAACATGTCAGGCAGGATGCTTTTTAATTTGAAAATTTGTTCAAGAAATTGTGTCCCATCACCAATACTATATAGAATAGAAATGAAAACCCAGTGTTACGTAATCTTTAATTTGCATGAGATTCTTTGGCTGAGAGGATGTTATCAAAATTAGATTGTGCTGGTTTAAAGGAAGAGAAAACCTACTTGTCCAAAAAGCACATGGACGTCCCTTGTGCGTAGTTTGGAGTCTGGACCTCAGCCCTCTGGCCTTCGTGAAGGGATCGAAGTCTCCGCGCAGAGTCAGTTCCAAATCTGAACACACACTTCAGTTCCTCCGTTCCTTACTTTTGTTATGTGGTCTGGATTTTCAGGAGCGTGATGACTAACAGTATTGCCAGATTTAGCAGATAAAAAAATATAGGACGCCAGTTAAATTTGAAGTTCAAATAATTTTGTTTTGTATATGGGACATACATATACTAAAAAACTATTCGTTTATCTGAAATTTGCATTTAACTAGACGTTCCGTATCTTTACTGGCAACCCCTGCTTACTTTTTCTTCACAATGATTTGTTTACTTCACAGAAAGTCTCAAAATGGGAGACAAAAAGTAACTTGCCTGGCTCCAAAGCAGATGGGGCTCACGGCAGTCAGCCTTTTCCCAAACTTGGCCTTTAAAAAAAAAAAAAAAAAAAAAACAAAACCACCCACAAGTCCCAGGAGCCTGCGCATTAAAGTAAGCGGTGCAGCAGCTTTCCCGCCGGTTTTCTGCGTAATGTAGCACGGCGGCCACGCCGCGGGGGGGAGCGCATGTGGCGGTGTCCTTGCCGGATGCGAAAGGAGGTGCCAGAAACTTTAAACCCCGGCCAGAAGACAACGTGTCCACTTAGACGGCGGTAAGTGCCGCCATTTTCTTTGCGGGCAAAAACCGAGAGAAGTTAGGGGCTCCACTTTGCCCCGTAAAGCGGATTGGGGGGCATGGCCCACGGCCTCAGCACTTTGGTGACGTGGAATCGGGGTCCCCCCCCTTTGGGGGCTGATTTCTAGTGACACGTCGAAGTTTTGCCAAGTCGGGGAAAAGGGACGCCGCCTCGGTCCCGGATGTAAGATGGCGGCGCGGGGGGCGGCCTGGCGGGGCGGTCACGTGGTGGGGAGTAGCGCGCGAGCCTCCTTAAGTAATCTCTATGGTTCGTCCGGACTCACTGGAGCAGCGGAGCGCGAGACGGGGCGTGTGTCCGCGCTCGCCGGGCTGCTGCCGCTGCCGCTGCCACTGCCACCCATGCCGCCGCCCGGCCCGGTTTCAGTTTTATGGGGTTTTTGTTTGTTTTATTCTCGCCTCCTGCAGAGGTGCACGAGATTTCCCCGAAGGGTGCTGGGGAGCGGGTGGCCTGGGGACTTCTGGGCTGTGCCGTGGTTTCTGGTTGCGGCGCCGGAGTCGGTGTCGCCTCTGCGGGAAGCGCCCCGGCGTTCCGGGCGGAGAGCCGGCCTCGCGCGGGTGTGGGGAGCGCGGCAACGGTGGGGGCCCAGCCGCCGCCCAGCCCCCACGGCAGGGAGGGGAGCGGGCGGCACAGCCCGGAGACGTGGCGGGAGCGCGACGGGCGAAGCGCGGGAGCGCTGCTTGCTGCCTCTCGGGGACCGTCCGGGTCCCGTAGGCGTCTGCTGCGCTTTTGCCGCCCATTTCATGCTTTCGAGTGGTCCGGGGGACGGCGTCCCCTCGGGGCGGCGGAGGGAGCGGCTGCCTCCGCCAGGACCCCTCCGCACCTTTTCTCTTTCCAGAGCTGTCGGTTACGTAGAGGACGCCGGCCCGGCCTCCCCCGGGCGCCGGCGCCGCTGTGATGCCCGGAGCTCCCGGGGCGCGCCTGGTGCGGCCGAGCGGCTCGGCGCTGGGCGGGGTCTGCGGGCGCGGCGGGGAAGGGCAGGGGCGCCGGGCCGACGTCGGCGGCTGAGGATGGACGAAGGAGCGCCGGAGCCGCCTCGCTCGCCTCAGCGTGGTCCGGTGCCTCCCTGACACCATGGCCCTGGCTGAGGTAGTAGTTTGTGCTGTTGGTCGGGTTGTGACATTGCCCGCTGTGGAGATAACTGCGCAAGCTACTGCCTTGCTAGTGCTGGTGATGCTCAGCGCCGCGGAGGACAATGGCTGGGAATCCCCTTTGTTTTCCGGGGCGCGGGGGCAGCCCGCCGAGCCCCGGCAGGGCCGGCCACCACGGAAACCGTTAGTTGTACATTTTCCCGGAGGGAGGAAGGGACTGCGGGGAGAGGGGTGGACGGGGACGTGTGTAAAGCTGGGGAAGACCTAAGTCTTTGGAGTCGCTATTTGCTCGAAAAGGAAGGAATGAAATTGCGAGAGAGATTGACATAACTTTTCCACCCTAAATAATTTTACCGCTTCTTTCAGTAGTTTATGCAAGATTTAGTTTGTACCTGTTTTACTTCATTCTTTATCTGTGGGTCGGAGTGGTGTGAGGTATCTTGTGCAGAACTGGCATTAGGGGCGGAATAGTAGACCCATTAATTATAAAGTTTATGCCTTAACAGTTCAAATCTGTTTTTTTTGATATGTTCTCTCGGTAAATCTAAGAGCTTTTAAAATGTAAACCCAAAGCAATTAAAAGTTTCTGTTTAAACTTTGTTTGCAACTCCTTGAATAAGAAGATTGAATTTATAGTTAAATGCACTATTGAGACTTTTTAATGTATGAGGCAAATAAATTCTCTTTACAGTGTGCTGTGCTTTTTTTCCCCTTTCTTTTTAAACTTTGGGGGCTCAAATTCTGCCGGTGTGGTGGGATTTTTTGGCTTTTGATTCTCATAATCACTTATATATCATTGCATTTCAGTGTGGGAGGAAAGGATCTAGGTAGGAGCTAGAAGTGTGGTTTCTGGATACTTTGAGTTTAAAATCGAAGATTGCCCATTTTGATTTGTGAGGGACCACTACTCCAAGCAGGACGATCCAATTTTTATAAAGAAAATGTAGTTTGGAAAACTAATGAAATTACTCGATATTTTAAATACCCTGAAGTCTGGGTGGAAAAGATGATTGTATTTCTAAAATTTTAATTTCACTGAGAGAAATTGGTGGTAAATTTTAGTACTTTTCTTAGAAAACTGATCCGGTTTTGATTTGTGCAGAATAATTAGCTTTGTGATGTAATCACAGACATTCTGTGTTTTAATTTTTGATGCATAATTGAAAAAAACTAAGGCAATTCTTTACTAAGAAAAAGGCACATATAAGGAGAAAAAACTAAAGCCAGCCGAATCCTCTTTGTCCCCTTCAGGAGGAGTTTGATGCTTTCGTAATTCAAAAGTTATCTAATAAGTATGCCTTGATTTGCTTTGGTTTAGCTTTGAGAGAGAACCTTGCTCAATCTGATCTCATCTGGATGGAGCTGCCTCATTGTGGGAAGGACAGTATAGAACCTTATGTTGAATCTTAAAATGCATAAAATATTTGAGAGTTGGCTCTTGGAGTTTGCTTTCTTGATATCAAAGAAAATTCAGGACTTTATTAAGTGCCAATTCTTTTAAATGATGAAAATCTTTGGGTGCTACGTCAAATCTTGATTTATGGAGAAACTAATAAAATTCTAATTGTAGGATAATAATTTTCATTTTCCAACATACTCCATTCAGCCAGCCATGCTAATCCTCATCCGACAGGTCATCTTTCCCACTATTTAACATTTTATAGGGGATCAACAGTTGTTAATTTGTGCCCAGAAGTATTACAGATTCTGCCAGTAATTTATTGAACTTTAATGGATCAGCAGATAGGAAGCTGAAGTATACAGATAAAGTATTCACAGTTTATCTTCTGCTTTTAAAGTAAATTTCATCCAGAACTGTATGTTGCCCACATAGTAGGAACATTTTCAGTTGCTGGATATAAAGGTACTTCTGTATGTTTTTCTTGTTTGCTAAATTACAAGAGAAAATACTGCCCTCTCAGCCAACTTGTTTTTAGTACCATGGTTATATTTCTGCTCTAATCTCCAGTATTAAAAATGAGCCTTTCACTTTTGCATTTCACTTTTACATTTCTGTACACACCGATGAAAATTACCTACTGAACATTTTTACTGTTGACAGTTTCCTACAAGATGAATTTGCCTTACCAAAAGTGCAACTTTCCAATCTTGATGTTTTTGACATTTACTTGGCACAATTGACTTTTTTGTTGATCAGTTGTCAAGCATTTAAGTAATTTGTATTAGCAAAAAGCCACGGATGGGAAAGAATAAGGCAGTGTTTGGGTGTCCTCAATAAGTACCAGACCAAAGGAAAGCTGAGTTATGGTAATAACGTTTTAATAAGTGTCATCCTCAATTATTGGAAATGTAGATGTTAATTTTGTATATGGGACACCTGGAGAAGATTCTTGGGAAGCAGTTTGGCTTCATGCCCCAAAGTCAGAATTCCTGATTGTTAATCTTATATACAAAAGCTTTTGTTTATAAGCTGTTTAAACATACAGTTGCCTTTTGGTAGGTGGGCCAGGGTGTACTCAAGACATTGTGTCTGTGGAGTGGCCCCAAAGAATTCTTGCCTGAGGAGCCTGACAGCAGAGAGAAGCTCTTCAGTGTATGGGAACTAGGTGCCAGGAAGGCTGGGATTTCTTCATGGCTACCCATCCTTTCTCCCTCTCGTATGTCACATCCCACCTCCTCCATAGTGGGGGGGGTGGGGGTGGGGGGGGAACTGACAGGAGAGGTACTACTTCCCCCACTGAACACTCCTTCTATAATTTCTGCAACAAAAGGAAAATAGGACAGTCACCTTCAAAAGTGAATTAGGCCAGATCGGTAATACCCAAGAGGACAATTATGGCCATTGTCGTAAAATCTAAAAAGTCATTGGTGCCACTGATATCTAGATAATACAGGCAAAAATATTAAAATCACTTGAATGATTGTCTAACACAATTCACTAAATGTTTTTGTTAGGATATTGCTGTTAGGCACCATGGGGAAAGCAGAATAATTGTATGGCTAGGTCACTGCCCCGAAGGTCGATGCATTTAGAAAAGGCAGAACATGAAGTGCCTAAGAATCAAAATGTGGGCAGGTGAGAAAAGCATTAGTGACCTAGGTTACCTTTGAGACCTGGCAGAAGAAAAAGTGGGTGAAAGAGCTGAGGGGAGGGAAGTACGGAACACTTAGAATAGATCTTGTAATTTAGATGTCTTGATGTTTGTTGTCTCTAGTAGTCATTCTAAAAGTGGAATTGGAGTCTTGGAGATGAGCATTACAATTGTGGTTGATATTCAGTGATACTCTGGCTGGCTTACCTTTTAGCCTTGTATTATCTGCTGTAATACGTTGAGGTGTTTTCTGAATTTGTTTAAGAGAAATATTAGTTTTACATGGAATAGAGTGTGCTTTTTTATCTGAAGTTGAGAGTTATTTTTTGTTGTTGTTAGATTTTCATTTTGCAGTTATCTTTCTTTAAAAGCGCTGTTTTGTGCACGTGTAATGGAATTGTGCCCACACAGACTTCTGGGCACTAAATTTGTGGATAGGATCCTTTTAAATTGCACCATTGACGCCCAACAGTACAGATTTGGTTATGAACAAACAAACCCAAGATAGGAGCCTTGTGTTGATTTTACAGGGTAAGTTCCTAGCTCTTTTTTCTTATTCCACCTCAAACAACTCTTTCTGAAAATATACCATTTGCCTTTAGCCGGGTTTCAAATATAATTGAGTGTTAGTTCTGTTATGATGTAATCGAGAGTGTTTTATCATGAAGGTCAAGGTTTCTCAGAAGGTCAAATAGTGTCAAATGTCACAGAAAAGTAAACTAGGAACTAAAAAGTATCCACAGACACTGGCAGTTTAGATCATACATGTAGTTGTAACACTGTTTTCTGTTATAAATGAATAATCTCTAATTGCTCTCTGGTGGAGTAACAGACTACAATTATGTGTGTTTCATACCGCTTTGAACTTGAACAAAAATGTATTAAGATTCATGGGACTTCCCTGGTGGTCCAGTGGTTAAGACACCACGCTCCCAATGCAGGGGGCCCGGGTTTGATCCCTGGTCAGGGAACTAAGATCCCACATACTGCAACTAAGCCCTCGTGCTGTAACTAGCGAAGCCCGCGTGCCTGTTCTTTTTTTTTTTATTGAGATATAATTGACATATAATTTTATATTAGTTTGATGTGTACAACATAATGATTTGGTATATGTTTATACTGCAGAATGATCACCACAATAAGTCTAGTGAACATCCATCACCACACATAGTTACAATTTTTTTCTTGTGATGAGAACTTTTAAGATCTGTGCTCTTAGCAGCTGTCAAATAATAACATACAGTATTGTTAACTTTAATCACATTGCTGTACATTACATCCACATGACTTAATTATTTTATAACTGGAAGTCTGTACCTTTTGACCACCTTCAACCCGTTTTGGCTACCCCCCACCCCTTGCCTCTGGCAACCACCAGAATAACTGAATTCAGTTATTTAATTTTATTTTTTTAGATTCCACATATATGTAAGATCATATGGTATTTCTTTTTCTCTGTCTGACTTATTTCACTTAGCATAATGCCCTCAAGTTCCATCCATTTTGTCACAGATGGCAAGATTTCATTCTTTTTTATGGCTGCATAATATTCCACTGTATTTATATATACCACATTTTCTTTATCCATTCATCCATTGATGAAGACTTAGGTAGTTTCCATATCTTGGCTATTGTAAATAATGCTGCAGTGAACATGGGGGTTCCTATTACCTTTTTGAGTAAATGTTCTCATTTCTTTGAGATAAATACCCAGAAGTGGAATTGCTGGAATTGGTAGCTCTATTTTTAATTTTTCTACACTGTTTTCCGTAGTGGCTGCATCTGTTTACATTCCCACGAACAGTGCACAATGATTTCATTTTCTCTACATCCTCGCCAACACTTATTTCTTATCTTTTTGATAATAACCACTCTAACAGGTGTGGGGTAATATCTCATCATGGTTTTGATTTGCATTTCCCTGATAATTAGTGATGTTGAGTGCTTTTTCATGTCCTGTTGGCCATCTGTATGTCTTCTTTGGAAAAATGTCTATTTGGATTCTCTGCCCATTTTTTAATCAAATTGTTTGTTTTTGCTAATGAGCTACATGAATTCTTTATATATTTTGGATATTAACCCCTTTTCAGAAATATGAGCTGCAGATATTTTCTCCCATTCGATAGGTTGCCTTTTTGACTGTTCTTCAGGAATGACAAACATTTATGTCTTTTGAGGAGAGAAGTTACACAAGAGGAAAAGAAAATTGCACACACAAAACTTGAAGGAGGTGGTAGGGGAAGAACGATTGCTTATTAATGAGGAGATAAGACTGTTGGTAGGTGGATAGAGGAAAAATGAGAGGAAATATGGAGATTCAGGATTGAATATACAATAGAAAAGGGATAATTGATTTGGCAAGATTCTGTGTTGTTACACTATCTACTTTATTTTTGTGAGGAAACTCTATATGTTAAAAGCATCCTAGCAGTAGGTTTGCTGTTTTATCTGTAGTAACATCTGAAAACATTTGAAAGTGCTTTAGAGTAGGGATCAACAAACATTTCCTGTAAAGGGCCAGATATTAAATATTCTAGGCTTTGTGGGTCATATATGGTCTTTATTGCATATGCTGCTGTTTCTCCTCCTTTGCTTTCTTCTTTTCCTGTCCCTCCTCTTCCTTCTTCTCCTTCTTCTTCTTCCTCTTTAAAAACGTAAAATCATTCTCAGCTCATGGGCAATACTAAAAACATGCCATAGGCCAGATTTGGCCTGCAGGCCAGTTTGCTGACCCCTGCTTTAGAACTTAGCTATCCTGATAGAACATTTGGTTCCACCCTTACCCCGCCCCCCTTTCTCTCATTAAGTGAGGAGAGAAATAGGTCTTTCTTGGAGAATAAAATGTTGGAATAATTTAATACATTTGAATGTATGTGACCCTGATCTGCTTTTGACCATCATCACTCAGATTTGTGACGATAGTCTGTGTTCCTTTCTCTTGACCCTAATGGCGTTTATAGAACAGCTACCCTGAAGTTTCCATTCTGAAAGGACCATGGGGAGATCACATAGACATACGGAGAGAGATCTGAGGAAACCCAGCTGTGCCTGCCCCAGCTATTTTAAGTCTTCCCAAACTAGGCACCATGCATATGAATGAGCAAGTCCCAGATGATTCCAGTACCAGCTACCATCTGCTGCAAGCTTAGGACACACCCTAAGCAAGAACCATGTAGGCAAGTTTAGTAAAGCCCCAGAACCATGAGAGATAATAATAAAATTGTGGTTGTCGTTTTAAGCCAAAGTTTTGGGGTAATTTGTTACATAGTGTAGATAACCAGAAATGGTTTGGGGACCTGGAAATGGAGTATTACTATAACAAAACCTAAAACATGTGACCGTGGCTTTGCAGCTGAGCTGCCCACATATGTTGGAAGGGCCTTGAAGAGATTAGTAGCAGAAATCTGATGGATCTTGAGGTTGTCAGTAGGGCTTAAAGGAAAGTGAGGAAAAAATTATTAAAGTTGGAGGAAAAGCTCTTGTTAATAAAACTGCTGCTTAGGATAATGTAGAAATAGAAAATAATACTTAATGAACTGATGCATCAGCCCGAACAGTTTTCAAGCTAAAGTTTTAAAGTTTCTACTGGTTTCTTTTAGCTGATATCATGAAATACAGATAATGATGAGCTAGAGAAGAAATTATTCAGTTTTCAAGCAAAATTTTGAGGAAATATATAAAAGTCAGGACTTGCTGGGTTAGAAAAGAAAACCTTTTTCTGATGACCAGTCTCTTGCAGCAGAATATTCCCAAAGTAAAAAAAAAGGCCTCAGGACAAAATCAAATGCACAGCTCTGTCATGAAAAGTTCTCAGGGTAAAGATGAAACTAAGGATTAGACTGTGAAATCCTTTATTAAGACCCCAGAAAAATTTAAGGTGATGCCTTACAGGGAGCCCCATGTAGGCAAGATTTGTTGATGTGGCTTTTGTCTAATGAAGTAAACCCCAATGAGATCAGTAAGATTCATAGGAAACTTACAAAGCTTTTAAGAAAATTACATTGTAGAAATACTATCAGCTTGAACTGTAAGGAATAGAGATGGCTTCAAAATGAAAAGAAGCTTTTAGACCCTAGAACTTCTACAGGCAGGAATATTTTATGGAGTAGGAAGAATACCTCAGAGGATGGAGCCAAGAGCTGAGGAGAATCATCGCAGGCAATAGAAGTGAACCTTAATCAAGGAATTGGCAACATGTGCCCAGTTTGATTTGCTGTGGGTGAGAGACTGCCACATGCCTATGGTGTTTTCTCCCTTTTTGAATGGGGGTATTTATAGTGATTATCCTATGCCTGTCTACCCTACCATGTATATTGGGTATGTGGGGGACAGAAAAGTTGTCTCTCTAGTTCACAGGTTTTTAGACCTAGAGGAATGGTACTTTTCCTCTAGGAAAAGGTACTATTCTCATTGCTTTTCTACCCCACCCCCTTTTTTTGTCATTTTAAATCACGTAATAAAACAATAGAAAATATATTTGAATGTAGCTCGAGTGACTATAAGTAAGCACAAAAATTCTCTTTTGTCTTGAACCTCATATTTTAATATATGCTAAGTCCTGAACACAGGGCCTACCTGGTGTGTAATTATTTTTTTGTAAATGCTAGTTTCCTTTATCATTCTCTTTCCTGTCGGTGACATTATCTTTACCCATGGTATCCAGTTCCCTCCTGCTGATTTTTTGTTCACCAGGGCTCTCTACTCCCCCAACCCCTCCTCCATGCCACCAGGCCTCTCCATATGCTCCAGACTTTGTCTGGCATTTTACTGTCATCCAAACTCTGAACTTGCCTACCTTATTTTTTCAAAGACTTATAGAGTGACTAGATAATTAACATGAATAATACTAAAGTGTTAACACAAAAATTTTACTTGGATGATTGCAATAGCAACCTTCAGTGTTTACCCTGTGGAGTTAGCTAAAATTTCAAGCATTTTTGTAGGCTGCCTGAGTCTACTTTTGGTAAGGACCCTGAAGTTGATTCTCAAGTCATGCCATTCATGTTCTTTTCTAATAGACAGTGGCCATCCTTTAGGGATGTAATATAGTGTAGAACACTGTGCTAAAATCTGTTCTGGCTCTTCTCCATGTTATATACCATCTGTGAAGCTTGGAGTCTAGGTCAAATGTATCTTTTGTCTCCTCTTCCCCAGCATTTTGTAGAGGATTCTAATCTAATTAAAATTAATGTCAATAGCAGTGTTGAAGAAGAAAACCTAAAAGGAAGAGAATTTTTGAAAGAAGGGGTACAGGAAAAGAGGAGGGCAGTTTTACCTGAATTGTTTTGCCTTGGAAAATAAATGTACTTGTGTAATTCTATGAGCCAGTGAATATGTGTACATAAATACACATTTCTTTATTTAACCAGTATTAATGAGTATCACTGTGACTCCTCCAATATACTAGCTTCTATGGGGATAAGTTAGAGAGACCACTTATTCTGCAGGACTGGTTCCAACAACAGTTGGGCAGTGTGCACTGTGTAGGGCCTGGGAGATGGTTTCTGCATAATATTAGATGCATATGCACTCTCAGCTTTAAAAATGATGCTGAATTCTCAGGAAAATTGAACTCCATTAACAATAACATCTTTCTGTAAATCAAAAGCTTGCAAAGCCTTAATGAAAAGGAAGCCATCTAACCTTAAAAATGAATTTATTACTAAGTGAATTTAATTCACAAAAGGAATTTTCCCTACTATTTAGGCTCTTGTTGATTTTGGTTTTGTTTGTTTTTATTAACATTTTTAGTTGTTTGGTCAAATATTGAATTTGAGTTAAAAGATAGATCTTCTCTGAGGATGCAGTCTAATAATGAGGCCAAGTAAATGATGGAAAAATCAGTTTCCACGTTTGGCAGGGCAGTGCTCTGTAGTCTTTGCATGGCAAATAGTATGTCTAACTTTTTCAGTGATCTGCAAAATTGAGCTACTCGTTCCTACATAAATGAATGTGCTGAGTTTGTCTCCCCCCGCACCTTTTTTGCTCAGTTTCTTCATTTCTTCCCTCTTCTTGTTTGCCTGACCTCTGGGGAGAAGTGATGTGGCACCAGAAACGAGAGGCACACTCACAGTTACATCCTGCTGACTTGTCATGGGGCTCTAGGCAAGTCACTAATCAGGAAACTGTGGGAGTCAGTGCTGGCTGGGGAGTTAGTAGGTTGAGGAGGCGAGGACAGAACCTGGTGACTTCAGGGTCTTGGCAGTGGAACTTCTATCGATACATATTTCCATTGCCACCACTTAACCTTAGAGGCATGGATGATCCAGCAGTGAGTTATTCTGTGCAAGAGGGAGCGAGGGCTTTAGATCAGGTGGCCAGAGGGTTATTTCCTCTCTCTGCTGTTTAACAGCTGTGTGGCCTCAGGTGAATTTCTTAATCTCATTGATCCTCAGTTTCCTATTTGTAATACCTACAATGAAATGTCATTCTGAGGATCACAGATAATATACCTAAAGTGCCCAACAAAGTCCTGACACAAGGAGTGTTCATAAATGGTAGCTACTTGAAGTAGTCTAAAGTCTCTTTCACATGCTTAATACACTTATATAATTTCAATCTTAATCTCTTTCTCACACACACACACACACAATTACCATTCTACGCTCCTGAAATTGTATATGTACCTTACCACTTAAAGAACGGCCTTTTGTCATCAGGGAAATGGTCCTATTGCCAGTTTAAAGGAATATTCAGGAAATGGCTCAGAAAAAGATAAAATGCAGAATGTATTATTTTCTTAAAAAATTATTCTTTGGTAATGTTAGCTCTTTATCTCCCCTGCCTAATTGTGATGTCTACCAACATTGTCAAAAACAATAGCCAATCCAAGTCTTCTCTTGTTGATTGAAGTCTAGCCTGTCTGGGACTAGAGCACCCCTCTTAAGGTTGCTAGCAGTTGTGTCACATTGCTTGAGTCGACAAATAAATGGCCAGGAGTCATTTTGCATGATAGCCTTTCCATTCTATAGAGACTATAAAACTGATCCAAATAAATGGCTGGGTCTCCCAGGACGGTGGATCTGTATGTTGCCCCTTTGTTACAGTGTCATATCCTCTTGACTGCCTTTCAGGGCAAAGAGCACTGTGCAGCACCGGTAAGAGAGTGGAGTCAGGTGACATGCTGATGGTATGCTGCGGCCCCTGCAAGAGGGGCTCTGTCTTTGCGGAAGGGTGTAGTATTGCTATTGTGACAAGTGTCTTTTTAGTCAAAAGCAATAAATCTTCCCTTGTTTAAATGACAGATGGTTAGGATTGTTACTTCTGTTTCCAGCAAACCCATAAGAGGAAAAACAAACAACTGACATTGAGTTCTTCTTGGTTTTCAAGAGTACTAGGAAAAATTTGAAACAGTGTAGTTTCAGAAAGGTTATACAGTGTTTGAGGTCAACCCCACCCACTCCCACCCTGTGATGTCCACATCCTAAATCCCCAGAACCTATGAATATGTTAGGTTACACAGCAAAGAAGAATTATGATTGCAGATGGAGTTAAGGTTGCTAATCAGCTGCCCTTAAAATAGGGAGACTATCCTGGATTACCTGGTGAGCCCAATACAATCACAGTGTAATAGGGACCCAGGTTGCCTCCAGAAGCTGGAAAAGGCAAAGAAGTGTAGTCTCTTCTAGAACCTTCAGAAAGTCCTGCTGAGACCACGATTTTAGCCCAGTGAGACCCATTTCAGACTTCTGACCTCCACAATTATATGATAATAAATCTGTGTTGCTTTAAGTCATTAAATTTGTGGTACTATTACAGCAGCAATAGAAAACTAATATAGCATTTAACTGTGAACAACTAAATATCTAAAATTGATGAACCCAAATTTCCTCCTCCTCTCTTTCCAAGTAAGGTGCCATTACCAGGGAAAAGACAAAGCAAAAGCAAGGGAGAGGAAGGTCAGCAAAGGGCCAGGCTGGCCGGCTTGCTGGCTGACTGCTGCTTAGAGTGGTCTCTTCGCTTCCTATCTATCTCAGTATTTATCCTCTGCCCTGCCTTGGGCCAGGGGGGTTCTTCCCCACATTGCCTCGGGCCTCCTGTTGCCTCCACTTCTCTTTTCCCCAGTGGTCTTCTCTCCAGCTCCCCTCTTCTACTCTGGTGGGAGCTAGCAGAAGCCCAAGCTAGCAAGAGGAAAATGGACATTCCTACCAATTCCCTCCCTTCCCCTCCATACCCACACAGTCTCTGGGGAAGAATCTTGAACGAAAGCAAGCAAAGAACAAAAGGAGTAGACAGGAAAAGAGATGCCTGAAAACAGGCTCGAAACAGTAATGGGAAGAGTGACAAACAGGAGATGCCACCTCATCTTGTTGACTTAGCTGTCACCATTTTCCATAGCAAAGTTATTCCAGTGTACTCTATACCACGGCTCAGTGTAACTGTTATTCCTGTGCCCTTGGTAGTACATTAGAACCTCCTCCATTTCTCTAAATAGTTAACTGCGCGCTTAGAGCTCCTGACAGAGTTTAGGATGCAGAGTTAAGTACTTTGTGTGTACCTCACCCCATTGCCATCTGTGATCTGTAAAAATTTGATACACCCTAGCTAGTCAAATATTCACTGGTCCTCCACTTCGCATTTGGCGGTGCACTAGATGTAGGAAGCGGGGCTGGGCCCAGCGCCACCACTCGGAGGACCAAGTGGAGCCCCCTTTCTGGTGGAAAGCGATTTCTCTGGGATTACGATCAGCAGTCCTGTTTCCTTGGAACAGCATATAAGCAAGTTACTGCAGGTGTTGTCCTAAAGACACGAGCTTATCTAATGTAGACAAGCACAAAAAAATCAAAATTCCTCCCCGAAAGGTTACTCAGTGACTCCGTGTGCCTCTGAGAGTACAATAAGCTCTTTCTTTGGAATCTGGGAGGTGCTTCCGGGGCATGAGAAGGAACACTCCACACAGCTGCCTTTGATGTGATCTCCCAGGTGTGCCCAATAATGCCTTGGGCGCTTTCCAACCACCTGTTGTCATTTTACAAGTTTTATCAGATGACTTTATATATTGCGTAGGACCAAATCTTTAAAAGGAAAGATGTGACAACTTTAACACCCACCATGCTCTAGGCATACTCCCTATCAGGGCTGCATCTTCATTCATTAGAGATGGAGGAGATTTACAGTGTCTAATTCTAATCACCTGTCTAGCTACAGTGCTCTAACTGGTCTCCTTGGCTTCTGTCTTTCCCTCCTCCAATCTTGCCCAGGAACTTTTGTTAGAGGGATCTTTAAAGAAAAAAAAAAAAAAAGAAAAAAGAAAAAAAATTGAGCTACCCCTCTTCTCCCCTCCTGCTTTCTTATCTGAGTTAGATGCTCTCATAACACCCTACACTTTCCCCATTGTTAGCAGTCATCACACCGAACTGTAAGTGCCTGTTCACTCATGTGCACCTCCCACTAAACTCTGATCTGTGGCGGCTGGCCCGTGCCTGCCTTGTGTATGTTTGTATGTACACCACTACACCCTGATGCCAGCAGGCGAACAATGCACGTGGGTGTGTTGAGTGAGTGAAAGCCACTTTGCTACCTAAGAACTTACAGTGATTTCCCCCATTGTTTATCAGATCCGACCCAGACGCTTCATTTCAGTTTTCAGCTCCTTTGATTTTTCTTGTGTACAAGCTTTCACATCTCCTCCCGGCCCCCATCTGGTTCTTGCATCTTCATGCTCTATGTTGTCTGCTCTGCCTGCCCATCTGTGGTAGCTTGTCTCCAGAGATGGCTGCCATCAGTTTCTTCTCTGTGCACATGCCACTCCCCCACTGAGAGATACTCCTCTGCCCCCTTGAACCTGGGCTTGACTGTGACTAATTTCACCAATAGACTGTGGCAGAAGTGACACTCTGCCAATGCTGGGCCTGCTCTTTAAGAGAGGACGGGCGGTTTCCTGTCTCTTGGAGCCCTGAACTGCCGTTAATAAGTCCAGGCAGACAAGCCACGTGGAGGAGGCTGAGCCATCAGCATGGGAGTGAAGAAGCCACGTTAGCCAACCAGCCCAGCTGAGCCTTGAGGCAAGTCCAGTCCCAGCTACTCTCTGACTGTAACTACTCGAAAGATCCCAGGCAGGACCACCCAGTTGAGAACAGTCAGCCTACAGAACCATGAGATAATGATAGTAGTTTTTTGGTTTGTTTTTTTTTTTAAGATTTTTTGATCTGGACCATTTTTAAAGTCTTTATTGAATTTGTTACAATATTGCTTCTGTTTTATGTTTTGGTTTTTTGGCTGCGAGGCATGTGGGATCTTAGCTCCCAAACCAGGGATCGAACCCGCACCCCCTGCATTGGAAGGCGAAGTCTTAACCACTGGACCGCCAGGGAAGTCCCTCGATAGTAGTTTTAAGCTACTAAGTTTCAGGGTGATCTGCTATACAGCAATAAATACCCTAAATAGCATCCTCCAAGGTCTCAAACTAGATTTTCAGTAAAGCTTTGCCTTTCAAGTCTAGTTAACATTGGTCCCTCCCTTCTCTCTCATAGAACTTCTCAGTACCACACATTTTGTCATCCAACTGTACATATCATTATTTTCTATTTCCTGTGTGCTATTCTGGACTCCATGACCAAACTCCATGATCTTTGAAGATACCAAACAATGAGTCCTAGTACTGGACAAAATGTAATAAATAAGCTGTTGAATTAGAAGCATTCTTGGTCATTTCAGCTCTCTGCCAGCTATTTTAGCTGTGACTCTTCTTCGTGGTATCTTTTGGAGCATTCTTTCAAGCCATGGTTGTGAAAGTATGTGCGACTGCAGGCAGCCCTTAGGACCCTTCCACCTGCAGACAGTATGAAAGAGCAGTGGTTCTCCAAGTCTGGTCCCAGATCAACAGCATCAGCATCTCCTGGGAACCTGTTAGAAATGCAGATTCTCAGGTCTACCCCAGACCTATGAAATTTGAAGTTCTGGGGGTGGGGCCCAGCATTCTGTGTCTTAACAAGCCTTCCAGATAATTGTGATGCATGCTGAAGTACGAGAAACATCTTGTAGTGGAAAGAGTCCTGGTTTTAAGGTCAGAAGGTCTAGGAATCTTTCGTTAAACAACATTTATTAAATGTGCATCTGCTTATGCGAGGTGTTGCCTTAGGGGTGGGGGATACTAAGATGGCTGTAGGCTTGTCTCTGCCCTTGTGCGTAGAGGGAGGATGGCGGTGGCTGCGGTATTTACGTACGTATAAATGAGACATAACCCAAGTTATCTGTACAAAGCCTGCACGCTGAATGAGATAGTCCTAGTTTTTTACCTTTGCTTTTCTATTTAAGGATCAGATACCATTATCGTGGACTTAAACTTTAGGAACCCTTTTATCAGGAAATGTTTTATTAAAGATTACTCAATTAGTAGCCTATGAAGTAGTATTCACGCTCACCATAGGATAGAAAATCCGGATAAGTAAAAAGAAGAAAATTAAAATAATTCATAATCCTACCACCCAGAGCTAATACCATTTCAGTGTATTTCCTTCGCAACCTAGTAATGCCTGGGTCTTTTTGTCCTTTTTCTATACCTGCCTTATGCTCTTAGTAACATATTGTGACCATTCTAAGTCACTCGTTTCCTGAAGCTTCAGCATCTTCTGGTGAAATGGATATAGTATAGTCAGGACGGTGTTTGCCCTGGGAGTGCGCCTGGCTATTCAAGGCGTGGGTGCAGCCAAGTAGTAGTGGAGACAATTACTGGTTCCCCTTTTCACTCCTGTCCATATCCATCTTTCCCTTTGTTTATTCTCTTTTCTAATCGACCCCATAGATGCCTCCCTGCCTCTTCTCTCCACCTGTCCTACTTTTCCTCCTCTCACTTAAGCTTTGTTTTCCACCCGTGGCTGGCGTGACCTTCCACCCCTTCTCCCCTTGATTCCTCTTTATCCTTCCTGACCCAGTGCCATGACCAACACATGTGGGAGAGATGCGCTTCCTTGCAGACGCTTAAACGCGTTCTCTGATTTTCCACAGCTCTCTTCATACCTCTCTCATTGTACTCTCTCATGTGAGCGTTACACACTTAAGGTCTGCGGCCCGAGACCAGAAGCTTCTTATTCCTCTCCACATCCCCTAAGAGAAGTGAAGGGGCTTCTGTAAAGTTTGCAAAATGAATAAATAAAACCCCAAGGCCTGTCAGTCACCCAGAACTGCTGTTCACAAGTGCAAGACCCATTGGCAAGCCCCTGGGCTATACAGGCTCCTGACCTTGATACACAGGCACTGTGATTTCTTCAAGGAAGCCTCTGAAAAAGCTCAAATCCAAATCACAGGGAAGTATTGAAACAATACAGCCAAAAAGGGAAGGAGCTACTTTCAGGTAAGATAGGAAATGGGCTGCATATGAGAATAGAGGACTTGGGAATGCTGTTTGTGATGGCCCAGGACCCACAACTAAGGGAATGTGTATTCTCTGAGACAAGGTTAGTACCACTACATCTTTATAGAGAAAACTAGAGCTGATACAAGACACAGCCTGTGAGGTGGACTGAAGTAAGACAAAAGAGGTGCTTTCCTTTTTTCTTTAACTGAGGGCAGCAGTCAGTTCCGCAGTCATAATTCCGATCTTTGACAATGAGCAGTTCAGAGGGAGGAGGAGGACGTTGGGAGGCTGAGGAAGAAAGGAAGAAAGAGAAGCATCTACCGAGTGACCTGGGAGGGAGCTTCCCAGTGAACAAAAGAAGGCAAACGAACGGAGCTGATTTTTGTTGTGATGACAGATGAGTTTCCTGCAGTGTCCAGAGAGCAGCCCAGTGGGGAAAGGCGGAGGGGCAGAGCCAGACCTTTGTGTGGATGGAGGGAATGCCACTGCTTCGCTGCCAGCCTGTCTGTCCTTAGAGACCAGAGTTCAGTTGGAAAGCTGGAGAGATAGCACTTAGTATTTGTTTCTGGGTCACATGTCAAATTAGTGGAGAAGGATTATTTTAAGCTAAAAACAGTTATACTCGGAGTTCAGAGTTTAGTTCTCTTTTGTGGTTTTGGTTTGCTTGCAGTCATTACGGCTAGATGTGCTTAAAGAAACATACATGGTTTTCCATTAAGGTCTTGAGAAAGTTAGGAGACACCTGACTGCTAATCTTTATTAGGGGGCGAAATTTCTTGCATCTTATAAGCGTCTAGTTTCACAGAGAGGTGAGATGCAGCTTGAACTTGTACAAAAAGATCCTCATCAGGCACGAAACAGGATTGTTCTTTGCCTCCTTTCCTTTATGCTCCATGATCCACCCGTGGCCAGCATGACCTTCACCCTCTATCCTGGACCAACTCCTACTCATCCTTCATGACCCAGTGCAGTGGTCAACACGGAAAACCTTCCCTGACCCTTCTAGACTCTTAATCTCTGATTCTCCACAGCACTCCTTCATACCTCTGTTAACTGGACTTATTTCATGTGTTACACATTTAGGGAGCTGGACGCAGGACCTGTGTGTCGCGTGCACATTCTATGGCCTGTGGCCCAAACAAGTCCCCGCTCCTAACCTCCAACTCCATTTTTGTTGTTCTGGAAGGTAACCCTTACCTTCTGCTCCACTTGGCTCTTGTAATAGGACTAAACGGGCCACCTTCATTTCTACTCCAGCAGCATTTGATGAGATGCGTCAGTGACGACAGGCAGCTCTCATCCCCCACTGGGCCAATTCTACCTGGCAGGATTGCACTTGCCCACCTTGATAGGTGGCAGGACAATTACTGGGCGCCTTCTCGACCTGCTTCAAAGCTTCCTGTAACCTGGCAGGGAATGAAATGCACAGCCTTCCAGCTCAATGACATTTAAGGCAACCACTCATCGGTTCAGGCAGCAAAATAAATTGGTACTCAGCTGCTCGCAGTCTATTTTTCTGGTTAGAGCTATAAATGAAAGAAATGATTGTGCCACTGCACGTGTGACACCAACCTGCCCCCTCCCCAAGCAGTCACGTTCTCTTGCTCTCACTCTGGCTTTGTTCTGGTTCCCCTGAGGAACAGAGTGTTCAGGATTGTATTTGGGGGTTGCCTAGTGCTGTGTGTCTACATTTGAGTCCTACACGCACAAATACAGTAAATGAATATGTGTACATTTAAATTGCATATTCACCCCTACTGAATTTGTAATTCATTCATATGGAAATAGTTTCCACTACATATTGTTAACTCCCCCAATATTCTTATCTGGTCCCTTTTATTCAAGGGGCTAAGTCGCATCACTCAAGGGTGACATTTAAATGACAGTTACTACAGTGACACAGAGTAATGATCTTGTGAAAGTGTGGTATATTGGTGTGCTTATCCAGTAATTTATATATACCGTAAATACTAGTTGTGATGTCTGAAGAGAACTCAAAAGGCAAGAAATCTTTTTCCCCACACAAATGATTGTGAAATATAACATTTTTAGAAGGATGTTCTGGATACTTTTTTGCCCCATGATTCCCCCAAATTCCTTCCCTTCTAAGCAGTAAGTGTTGCATCCCCCTGCCCCTCACTCAAACATTAAAAATAAAAAACAAAAAAATACTCTTCCTGCTCTCCCTCCTACCCCCAAGGCCTATACAAACACAAAGTGGGGGGGGGGGAAAGGAATTTGTCAGATCAAAAGATCCTTACCCTCTCTCAAACGAAATCTGCTTTAATCAGTATGCTAGCACATTCTGTGAAACTCCCCGAATTTTTAAGCAATACATTATTCCTTCAGTTTGTGCCAAAGCTAAACCTTTGCCAGGCCCCAACTGGCTCTATGTAGAGGCTGCTGCCAAGTTGACTTCCTTGTCTCAGTCAAGAGGCTGCTGCCTAGCTCTGCTCGAAATTAATAAGGCCAATCAGAAATGCACAAAGCCTGCCCGGCCAATCATTCATCTCCAAGCGTTTGCCATCTCCTCTGCGGTCAGATAAATCACGTTAGAGCTATTACACCAATGACCATAAATTAGGGGGCCTGGCGGTCCGTCCCTCCCGAGGACATAGCAGGCTAGGATGATTCCAGTGCGGGGGAGGGGAGGGGGGCCCGCCGGGCGGCGCGTTATCTGTGGTTGCAGAATCCGGGCCCGGCGCGCGCGGCCTCCCGGAGGACTGGCGTCTGGGCTGCGTCCAGCTGTGGCCCCGGCGCTGCTCAGAGATGGCCGGATCCCCCAGGTGCGGGGACTCCATCTGCGCGGCTCCGCCAGGCTATTTACAGCCGAGGTTCGGCCGGTGATTGCTGGCATGGAAAACTCATTTCTCAGCCCGGTTTTTATTTACACTCTTATTAAGGAGCCTTCACTCACGTCGGAATGGCAGAGAGTGGCCGCGGCGGGGCTTGGCCTTGGGCCAGGCAGCCAGCCAATCTCGGGGCGGGTGAGCCCCCCGGGCCGCCCTCGCCCGCGACCTTCCGCCCAGAGCGCGCGGTGGGCCCGGGGACAAAGGCGCCAGAAGCTGGGGCACAGGCACCTCAGGGGCTCACCACCCTGGAAGAGTTCAGTGGTTTTGTGGCTGGATTTCCCCCTTGCACTGTTAGCTGGTTCCCCGCCGAGCTCTTTGCAAACGTGGAACGTGAGAAAATAGGAGAGTGCTGTGCTTTAACCCCCATCCAAAACCCTAGGTCAAGATTCCGTCCTCCCCCAGGTCCTGCTGCACCCGCCCGAGCCCTCCCTGCCGGGTGTAGTCCACGCATCCAGCGGGGACGGACTCGCAGTAACAACCCCCGGGAGGGAAACTTCTTGGCTCTTCTTTCCGCTGGCACCGCCTAAAACCCGAGCAGACCGGCGCGTGTGCTTGTGAGCCTGCAAGTCCTGAAAACCTGCCAGCAGCCTCGGCACATCTGGGGCTCCTTACCATGCATATTCATGCCCGAGAGCAGTAAAACCCAGGTCAGCTGCTTGGATACAATGAACTGTGTTCTTAAAGGCTGACCAAGCCCGAGAATTCAATGAAATGACGACCGGGCAAGCTCCTCTGTGTGTCCTGTGCAAAGCGTCATAACACTTGAGGCAGTTTTTTCCCCCTAAAAGGGACAGAGGAAACAGGCAGCAGTGTTGCTAGGGGTCAGTTTCTACGGTTTTCCCCTTGGCTCTAGAAATCGTGATTTCTACTCCCTTTCCTAGTGCCCTCAAGCTCCGGAAGAGTGGGTAGTGTGTTCATATTCCTTTCTTCTGCATAGGATCCCTCTTGGTTTAACATGGTCCCCCTTCCCTTCCTCTAATCCTCTTCCCATCTGAGGGCATCACTCTTAACCCCTTTCTTCCCAGAAAAGAGTGGATCCTCTCCTGCCCTCCTGACCCTCATTTCTGTCGCTTCCCTCAGAAACTCCCCTTTCCATTTTCCTGGTAGCTCAGGGGCACAGTCACTCTCCTGGGCTAGGGTGGCACTGGGAAGAGGACATCAGACCATGCCACCCCACAGCCTCCCGCAGGCCTGCAGTCCAGTGAGGGGCACTGTTACGGGCTGAAATGTGTCTCCCGAAAAATCACTTGTCAATCCAAGCCCACACTACCTCAGAATGTGACTGTATTTGGAGATAGAGCCTTTAAAGAGGTCATTAAGGTAAAATGAGGTCACGCGGGTGGGGCCTAGTCCAATATGACTGGTGTCCTTATAGGAGGAAATGTGGACAAAGAGACGCCAGGGATGCATGCACACAGGCAAAAGACTACGTGAGGACAGCAAAAAAGGCCAAGCCAAGCCAAGGAGAGAGGCCTCAGGAGAAACCAAACCTGCCAACACCTTGATCGTGGACCTCTGGCTTCCAGAATTGTGAGAAAATAGTTTGTTTTGTTTAAGCCACCCAGTCTGTGGTGTTTTGTTATGGCAGCCGTAGCAAACTAATGCAGGCACTAAGGAAGCCTGCCTGCAACATTCCTGTGGCTCTCCCTCCTCCTCCGGGACTTGAAAACTCTCTCCCTCAGGATGGCTTTGGCCTGGCATGACTTTCTTTTTGTTATGTTCCAGGTGATCTTCTTTTTTGATAAGAAACTAACCAGTGAAATTTCTGTTGGTGGAGCTTTATTTGTGCCCCTACTGTTTTTCAGTTTTGTCCTGTATAGGTTTTACAGATAAAATACAGGACATCCATTTAAATATGAATTTCAGAGGAACAGCAAATTATTATATAAGTATGTCCAAAATAGTGCATAGGACATACTTATATTTTAAAAAATTCTTTGTTTATCTGAAATTTAGATTTAACTAGATGTCTTATACTGTTTGTTTATTTGTGAAATCTGCCAACGCTAGTTCTGGTGTGTGTGTCCTTAATATCTTTACATAGTGGTTCTCACATTAGAATCAACTGGAGAACATTTCAAAAATACTAATGGCTGGGTCCCTCCCTGGGGGGATTCAGATATAATTGGTTTGAGGACTTTTATTTAAGCTCCCAGGTGATTTTAGTGTGCAGGCAGGGACTAAAATCCCTGCAGAAAGAGATAGGTATTAACTAATTAAATGTTCATGGCTACTGCATTGTTGGATTTAGGTTCCCTTAAGCTTAAACTCTTTGGGTTTTGTTCTATTAAAAATGTCATCATCTTATCACTCTTATTGCTAAGCCCAGAGGCAGAGGTCAAAGTGGATCATCAAAAAATGCCCTGTTTGTTAGTATGTGAAATGGTTTTCTTATTTCAGGTCAACTGAGCCCATAAAGAGAGATGTCAAGAGCTGTAATATTGATACCACTGCAGTAAATGACTCTCCATCCCGACACTTCAGGTTTTGTAATAAATAGTGCAGCTGGGCACCCTGGTAAAAGATTTACCTTTTACATTACTTTTATCACAGGTCAGTGCTCAAGAACGTAGGATGTTTTAAGCACACTTCTCGTTCACGAGGAATTTGAACATAATTTTGTTCAGTTCTTCCAGACCCTGGGTATCTCCTCTTCTTCAGCTATTAATTGGCAAGCATGGAGAGCTGACGCTTACCTGCTGCTCACTTGTTTGTTACTGAAAAATTTATAGAAAGTTCAGGTATTGTGCCTAATACCCCTGGGGTAGCACACTGTTTGTTTATTCTGCTTGGGTAAGGGCCTTATATTTGACTCTGGTACTCAATTTCATCCTGAAAATAAGTCTTGCCAACATAAACCTTCATCATAAGTGCTAAGGAGATGCTGGCATAGAGCTTCAGCTGAGTAAGAGTCAAACTAGAGTGAGAGGGAAATAAAATGCCTGTGGCAGAAATACATTTTATAGAAGATGATATTGGCGGGTCAGATGATACTGCTTAATTGGTACAAAGTTCAAAGTTCAGGAATGGAGATCCATGTGACAGGGCTTTGTTAAAAATGTTGTCTAAATAAGTATGTACATGATGGAGGTTTTGTAACCACTGCTTATTCTCTTATGAGATGTTCCAGAAAACTGTTGTAGGGAGAGGCAGTTGAGTGTAAAATAGAACCTTGGATTTGAAATCCTGGCTTTGGTGCTGCTTGGCTCTGGGTCCTTGGGCAACTACTTAACCTACCTGAACCTTTATTTCCTCATCTGGAGAAGTGCTTCTGGAATGGTAGAATAACGACCTCTAAAAATCCATTACTCCATATAAGCAAAGAGAATACTGGCAAAAATTGCCAAAATCACCTTTTTCAGAACTCTGGAAACTAAGCAAAGGATTGCAACAATCCAAGGAGTGTTTATTCAAGAACAGCTGAATCTTGATAGGAATAAGGCAGCATTTGAACTGGACCAATTTCCTTATGCTCTCTCCACATCTGTGGTAGCCTTGAACAACAACAGCCTTGCAACTATACTATCTATCTCTGAGATCCAGCAGACTAGCAGATTTGGGTTTGCAGATTGGGGGTAGATAGGGTTTGTAGCTCCCCCAAAAGCCCCAGGCCCAGAGAACTGTCACTCTTTGAATCTCACTCTCTGGAAAGGCCCCATTCTCAGGGCTTGTCTTAACTTGACCAGCTCTGTGTGAACAACTCTATCCCCAAGGTGTTTGTTAGTTGAAAACAATCAGCAAAAATTGTTTGTTTAACATCATAGCTATCTAAGGCAGTCATACCAGTTGAGGTTAACAAGAAGCTGACCAAAAACCTGAAAAAGGAAAAAACTGGTGAAGATGTCCATAGAGACCTTTGAAAAGCTGCAGCATATTACTGAAGACCTAAAAGTCCTTGCACATGTGCAGGGCAGTATGCATGCCCAGGAAAGACCTGCCTGACCTTAAAGCTCTGCAAAAGCAGGAAGTGAAGGGCAAGGTAGAGCTGTGAATTGCTTTCCACAGCATTGAAGGTGTGCTCCAAATTTGATGAAAAACATTAATCTACATATCCAATAGGCTCAGTGAACTCCAAGTAAGATAAGCTCAGAGATCACACCTAGACACATCATAGTCAATCTCTTGAAAGCATCAGGAAAAAAGTAACTCATCACATGCAAGGGATCTTCAATAAGATCCCAAATTAAACCATGGAGGCTAGAAGGTGGTGGGATGATATATTTAAAGTGCTGAAAGGTAAAAAAACAAAACAAGACAACAAACCTGTCAGATAAGAATTTGATATCTAGCAAAATTATCCTTCAGAAAATGAAGGAGAAATTAAGACATTCCCAGATAAACAACTGAATTTGTCCCAAGCAGACATGTTTTACAAGAAATACTAAAAAGAATCCTTCAGGCTGAAATGAAAGGATACTAGATAGTAACTGGAATCCACAGGAAGAAAAAAGGATATATATGGGAATTATAAAAGACTGTATAAATGTACTTTTGTTTATAACTCTTTCCTTCTATATAATTTAAGAGACAATGCATCAAACAATGATTATTAAACTTTTGATAGGCTTATATTGTATAGAGATGTAATTTGCATGATAAATAATAGCACAATGGAAGAGGAAAGGAATGGAAGTGTTTACTGGGGCAAAGTTTTTGTATACTATTGAAATTAATTTGGCATTAATACAAACTAGGTTGTTTTAAGTTAAGATGCTAATTGTAATCTCCAGGGAAACCACTAAGAAAATAACTTTAAGAATATAGTAAAGAAACAAGGGAATTAAAATGGTGTACTAGAAATTATTTAAAAGAAGGCAATAATGGAAGAATAGAGAAACAAAAAAGACATAAGACACACAGAAGACAAATAATAAAATGGTAAACACACAGAAGACAAATAATAAAACGGTAAACATAAGCCCTACATTATCAATAGTTACATTAAAAGTATATGGACTAAACATTTCTATCAAAAGGTGGAAATTGCCAGAATGAATTTAAAAATATGATCTAACTATATTCTCTTTATAAGAGACACCTTAGATTTAAAATTACAAAATGGCTCATAATGAAAGAATGGAAAAAGATATACCAAGCAAAAAATAACCAGATAAGAGCTAGAGTGGCTATACAAATAACAAACAAAATAGACTTTTTTTTTCTGTACTTAAGGAATCTTGTTTTATTTGATTAGAGAATGTCTTTAAAATCATATGCACTTTGTCAGTGCGTTTCTAGGAATGTCTGGCATGTTTATTGGTCAAATGCCTTGCAGATGGAAATGAAATTTTGTGAGGAATCTTCTGGATCAAATACGGATCTATTTTTACTTTAATAAAACTATTCAAAGCATAAATAAAATAGACTTTAAGATAAAAACTGTTACTGGAGACAAAGAAGGACATTTTATAATGATAAAAGGGTTAATCTACCAGAAAAGGATAACAAATATAAACATATATGCACCTAACAACAGAGTCCCAAAAGACAGAGAAAAAAAATGATGAACTGAAGAGAGAAACAGACAATTCAACAATAACAGTTGGAGACTTTAAATACCTCACTTTCAATAATGGGTAGAACAACTAGGCAGAAGATCAACAATGAAATAGAGGAGTTAACTGATTAGATCTAACAGACAACTACAGAACACTCTATCCAACAGCAGTAGAATACACATTCTTCTCATGTTCAAATGGAACATTCTCCAGGATAGAGTATATGATAGGCAATAAAACAAACCTCAATAAATTTAAAAGGACTGAAATCATACAAAGTAGGCTCTCTGATCACAATGGAATGAAATTATTTGCTCATTTATAAAATGTGACAATATTTACCCAAGAAGAAGATAAAAGAACCCAGATATCAAGTGCCCAGCAAAGGGCCTAATAAATATATAATACATAACAACACATAACAAGACCATAATGCATGCATGTTTTTCTTTGCCTCATTGCTGGAGTGTGGTAAATGATGGGTTAACATCCTCCTTGAAAATTAAAAAAAAATTTTAACTGCTTTGAGTTGGTGGCAGAACGGATGGTGTCTTAGTACTGAGGAAATAACAGTATCACAACCCTGATGCATCCACCACCATTGTGGCTAAAAGCTGAATGGAAGACTATCTTAGCAATAAAAAAACTGGCAAATTTATAAATTATTTTCTGTTTGTAACCCAATAAAACAAGGTAAATGATTACTCATCTGTTTTTTCTTAATTAGAGGCCACTAGTGTATACTAATGTATTTGACTTTTTCATTCATTTCACACCAGAGAAGCACGATCAGGCCATATTTTCATGAATTAATACTTCTGATCAAGATATTAAGCTTGACTTTTTACCATTTTAGAACAGATCCTAGCTCAGATACAAAGCAGATTTGAGTGACAGAGTCTAAATAACCCCTGAAGCCTAAATATTTACTGTCTGGCTCTTTACAGAAAAAGTTTGCTGAACCCTAACCGAAGAATTGAATCATTCTTGGGTGGACCTGGTAGATGATATTCCAGGAAAGACACTGAAAAAACATGCAGTCATCCTTTTATTTCCAAGTTTGCATAACTTTCTCCAACATGGCCAATCTTGTTTTTATCTGTGTGCCCTCAACTCCTCCTCCTCACTTAATGTTTAAAGCAATTCCCAGGTATTTATAGATGATGTTGTAAAGTATATTTGAGTCTGTTTGCATTGTATTTTAAGGCATACAATACTAATAATGATAGCACTTATATTGTTCATAAGTATGAAAACAACCATGCTGTTAATTTTCTTTCAAATTCTATCGTGCAATTGGTAGATTGGCCAAATGTCCCCTGACTTAACGTTTAGAGCTTCCAGGAATCAGAAATTTGATTTTTTTCCACCTAGGACAGGAGAGTAGAAATTTTACAGTTCTCCAGCATGTCCTCCCAACTTTTTTTCTCACTGACCAAATTCAAAAAGGAGGTAATGTCAAACTCAGAACTGCTAAGACTACTATCTTCAGGTTCTGCAGTTCTTTAATCAGAGATGACTGGTTACTAATATACTAGTAGTGCTTAAAGAGTGTGAAATGACTTGTTCTGAGATATTTTGCGCTGCAACTTCACTTTTCTCCTATCCTTATGTCAACAATTTCCCCAAACCCACTCCCACCTCACAACAGTGCCTTCTGAATGGGCTTATCTACTTTTACTTTTTTGTGACTAGATTTGTAAATTAAAATTTAAAAAGAGGGTAAAAGAGAAAGCTCGTATTTGTATGCCCCTTTTAGAAGAGTGTTGTCCTCCAGATCTGCATTCACACTTTCCAAAGATCTGTCCATGGTCCCCTTGGACCACCAAACTGATCAGACCTGGTCCTTGTAAGGCAGTCAAAGTGCACCCTGCCTCCGTCTCATGCTCAGTCACTATCTGAATCTCTTGAAGGCAGCCTAAGTGGAATCAATAAAGCAAAGGAGGTTTAGGTGGCTGTAAAGTCTCATCAAAAGTGAAAGACATGAGGCCAAAAAATGTAGGGAGATGTACTAAGAGAGCAGCAGTCTTTTCGGGGCTCTAATGATAGAAAAAGCTATTAAAAAGGCAGACTAATTGCTAGGATATATAATTCACTCTTTGGCCCGTCATTTAATTAAATGAAAAAACTGGGATGGCAACAAGTT
The DNA here is from genome assembly GCF_028021215.1 of Eschrichtius robustus. Lineage (NCBI taxonomy): Eukaryota > Metazoa > Chordata > Mammalia > Artiodactyla > Eschrichtiidae > Eschrichtius > Eschrichtius robustus. Next base: position 52,238,152 of record NC_090836.1, read on the forward strand.
TGAAGTATTTTGTAGATGGGGATTTTTAGATGAGGAGGAGAATTTTTTTAAGTTCTCATACTCACAATTTAAAAATTATGTTTCTACTCGGATATAAGCTAACACTCTCAAGCAACAGTCTTGGGAGCCAAAGAACCACTTGACTCTCCCAACAGTCATAAAGGTACAACATGGGATGGGCTTATCATTAGTGAGGGCTTAAAGACCTTTGTTTCCCCGATCTAGAGTCATAGCCCCAATAGTCATAATTTTCCTGGCTTACTAATGATCATTTTAAGCTGCACAAAGAAGCAGAAGCATAGGTGGGGTGGAGAACTCTTGCTCAGATACCATCACAGCCATGTTAGAGTCTCTGCACTATTGCTATAAGTTTGTTTCCCCCATTCACTCTACCGGGTTCCAAAAGGAGGATTATTTCCCAAGTTACAAATGTACTTTCTCAATGCCATTTTCTTCTTTCAGTTGATATTTTTAATCACTTTACCCCAAATCCTCCAGAACCAAGGTTGTCTATACTTTGTTTCAGTTATCTATTGCTGTATCATAAACTACCCAAATCTTAGTGGCTTGAAACCAAAACCATTTATTTGCTCATGTTTCTGTGGGTCAGGAATTCGGGCAGGGCTCAGTGTGGATGGTTTTCCTCCCTGTTCTGTGATGTCTGTGAACTCAGCTGGAATGGCTTAAACAGCTGAGAAGTGGCTGGGCCTCACTTATGGTATCAGACCTCTAGAGACCTAGGCTTGGAATTCTCAGAGTGTCATTTCTTCATTCTATTAATCAATGCAAGTCACAGGCCAGACCAATTCAAGGGATGG